>NC_033801.1:125368328-125371554 GCF_001876935.1 Asparagus officinalis | reverse complement strand
TGGATCATTGCAAGGTGCAACAGCAACAGCGGCGGAGAGATCATCTTCTTGGATCTTCAGATCTGAAGATCAGCAGATCTTTCTGGAGGAGGAGGCACTCCTGCATTTGTCAGGAGAGGCGGATCTGGAGGAGGAGGAAGAGAGGTACTCTTCAAACTTCTGTTGATCGAATTCGTATTCGATCTCTTCGAGCACCGGGATCTTGATCATCGGCTGTGACAAGACAGCTTCGGCAGCGAAGCTGTTGGCTCCCACTGTGGTCGCCAGTTTGTTTGTGGTAAAAGTTGATTTCTTCATTGCTATCGAATCTATTACAACTTTAGTCGTTACAATAAACTCGAATGAAATAAAAAGTTGATCTTTTTATAAGATCTCCTTACACAATGAAAATAAAATAAAAAAAGTTTACAACTTTATCAAACAAACACAGAGATCGTTCATCGGTCTTCTGCTTGCGTGGGTGTCTTTGCATGTGCCGGGGTTTATCCGTGGACCACCGTCGATCAGATCTGATTGCTGAAAAATTAGGCAGAGCTTCGTCGATCCGCGAGGAGATCTAGAAACTTAAAGCGCCTATCTCGGATAAAGCGAGATATTTGCTCTTCTTAGTATCACCGCAACGGGATAATACTAAGGATCGGGTACGGGTGATGTAGATCTGACGAATCTCCCTCTCTTGCGTTGAAGAACTGGATCCGATCTCTCCTCCTCCTCTCTTGAAATCTGTGCACTTTAAGTCTTCAATCCGGCAGGGCTTCGCCGAGGCACGAGAATTCCAGATCTAAAAAAATGAGGCCTAAGGCTTGTATTTATAGGCATGAGGGATAATGGAGCGGTTAAAACCGCTTTAGGGGGTCAAATCCGCGTTGGGACACCCCTGGGGTGTCCCGGAAAATCCGAGACACCCTTGGGGTGTCTCGGAAATTCCGAGACACCCTTGGGGTGTCTCGGAAATTCCGAGACACCCCTGGGGTGTCTTGGAAATTCCAAAGGGGTGTCTCAGAAAATCTAAGACACCCCTGGGGTGTCTCACATTGACCGAGACGCTCCGTTGAGGTGTATTCGTCCGCTTCCACTATAAATTCTTCGTCCGAACTCGGATTTTAGTGATTCGAAGTGCGTTGGAAGTCTGACGAAGAGTTCTATCAGCTCCGATGGTTGGATTATCTGTAGGATGAACGAGACATGAAGGGCGTTGTTCCTTTTGTAAACATCGCGGGGCTCTCGATTAGCCCGTGTCTTCGTTATTCCGAAATCCTGTCGGCTCACGTAGTTCGTCGATTCACTTTAAGCGTTCACCGACGTCAATCGAACTCCTGTGAACCGGATAGTGACGTTCATTATCGTTCCTTAACACTGAGTTGTTCGTGGAGACTTATAGGCAATTTTCGATGCCTACACAACCGGATCCAGATCTAAGGCGGTCCACGGATAAACCCCGACACAGGCAAAGATCCCACGCAAAGCAGCGGATGATAAACGTCCTCTGCGTTTGTTTTGACGAGAGTTGTAAACTTTTGTTTTCATTGTGTAAAAGTCTTATAAAAAGACAATCTTTTTTTTGTTTTCATTGTAACGATCGAAGTTGTAATGAATACCGCAATGAATACATTAATTTTCGACGCAAACAATGATTTCAGTAATCTAGAGGATTCTGAATCAGAAGGCTAAAGTGATTAGCATTGTAATCCATTTACTTTATCTAACATTTATCACAATATGTCCTACACTAAACAGTTTTTTCCCTCAGCTTCCATCTTTTCTCATCAATTTCAGGAGTTGGATATTTGTTAGCTGGATGTAGACAGAGAAGGATATGAGCATGGAGCACTCCTCTTTTCTGGAACTCTATTGTGTATATCACTGTCATGAAAGAAGAAAATGAAGGTTAGTAGACAATATTTTATATGAACAATATTTATTGCAAATCAATTGTTATTCACTTGTTTACAATTTGGTTGTAGTTTGAAAGAACAAGTTAATAAAAATTGTACAACAATATAAGTTATAATCATAAAAAAAAAATCTTAATATTAATAAATTTATTGATACAACTTGTTTTAAGTTGTTGGCATCTTTTCTTATTTGTGTGCAAGTCATTTTTGTAGTTATTTTTGTTTCTTTATATATCAATGGCTCCTAAATTTATTTGATTATCTTTTTTTTGCAAGGTGACTTGGTGGAAACTACTGAGCAGTGTATCACAATCTATTAGTACTGATTATACTACTTGTTTTAACTTTATTTAGACATATGACTTGCAAATATATCGCAATCTATTAGTACTATGATAGCATCTTTTGTATTCGGAAGCAAAGTTAGTTGAAGCTGTTTATGAACTTAAATCAAGCAACGGTAATGCAAAGTTTGTGTCAATGTGATTTATATCATGTTCTCGTGTGATATATTATTATATTTATTAGTATTTTATCACAAACCTAGCACCAGGTCATGAGTAGCGATTGTTGGTTTTAGCTCTTGAAGTTTGAATTAAACTCTACATTTTTGCTCCTTACAGTAAATATATATGTTGCACAGAGCCTAATATATTATGTATTACATCATCTGTATACTTGCCAATAGAATTCTTCTAACTCATTTGTTGAATAAGAATTCTATTTTTAGTTTTTAATTCTTGAAGGATTCTATTTGGGAAAAAGAACTCCTAGAAATTTTGTTAAAAAAAACCCTCAAAATGTTGTAAAAACCCTCCAAAAAGTTTACAAAAAATACTCAAAAAGTCTGCAAAAAGCCTCCAAAAAGTTTGCAAAGAGCCCCTAAAATGTTTGCAAAAAACCCCAAAAAGTTTACAAAAAGCCCTAAATTTTTTGCAAAACCCCCCAATAGTTTACAAAAAGCCCCCTAAAAGTTTACAAAAAACACCCCAAAAGTATTATATATATATATATATATATATATATATATATATATATATATATATATAGAGAGACAAAGAGCCCCTAAAATGTTTGCAAAAAACCCCAAAAAGTTTACAAAAAGCCCTAAATTTTTTGCAAAACCCCCCAATAGTTTACAAAAAGCCCCCTAAAAGTTTACAAAAAACACCCCAAAAGTATTATATATATATAACCACTATAGTCCCCTAAAATGTTTGCAAAAAACCCCAAAAAGTTTACAAAAAGCCCTAAATTTTTTGCAAAACCCCCCAATAGTTTACAAAAAGCCCCCTAAAAGTTTACAAAAAACACCCCAAAAGTATTATATA
>NC_033801.1:125320536-125355637 GCF_001876935.1 Asparagus officinalis | reverse complement strand
CCCTAAAAGTTTACAAAAAACACCCAAAAGTATTATATATATAGCTACTATAGTTAAATGGGCAAATGAGTGGCCCGTTTATTAAATGGGTGGGCAAAAACCCCCCATTTAGTAAATATTAAATGGGTCATAAATGGGTAAATGAGCAAAATATGCATACCCATTTATGTATATATATATATAGCTACTATAGTTAAATGGGCAAATGAGTGGCCCGTTTATTAAATGGGTGGGCAAAAACCCCCCATTTAGTAAATATTAAATGGGTCATAAATGGGTAAATGAGCAAAATATGCATACCCATTTATGACCCGCCCATTTAATACCCAAACTCACCCATTTAAAACCCCTACATCATGACATAATTTCAAATTTCATACCAAATCGTTGGAATAGATTTCATATAAACTCTTCCAATTCATATAAACCAAGAAAAATAAGCATCACTTGGACTGATCCAACTATCTTCAGGCTGGTTAATGGCGGACTAGGTATGTATGACAAAGTATCTTGCACGTGTCGATTTAGATAATCGTTGATCTTGGATGGGGTTAGTGCAACATGGATAGCGTGTTTAATGTTAAAAATGGAGCTCTGCCATGTAGAGCTTTACAGTTAATCAAAGCATTTGATTTTATTTCTTTGAGTTTCATTTTTCATTAGATAAAGAAAAAAGAAGTGTTCATACAAACACCCTGCTTTCATGATCAACTCCACCTAGATTTTGCTGATTTTAGCACATATGTCTTATTAAAAGGAGCTTGTTATCATGCTACAATACCTTGCACAATCAGAAAAGAGGAGTTTATAGTTGCCGCGGTCGACAGCACGGACCTTGTAATCGATTTCTTCTCTGGAGTTGGATTCAGTCGATCGTGGTGGTCGACCGGCAATACCCTGTAGGAATTTAGTGTTTTGTCGATTGCTGGGCGGTCGACCGCGTCGGTTTTGGCGGTCGGACCGCTAGTCGGGCTTTGAGTTGGGCTTGGTTTTCTGACCCGTTTCGTTTACTGTTGGTATATAACCCTAAACCTGATTAATTAGGGTTAAGTAAGGACGATTTGAGCAGTCTTTGAGAGAGGATTGTTGCATCATTTCGGGAGGATTTGTGAGAGATCTAGAGAGCTTTGTTTGAGGGTTTTTGGTGAGATTTGAAAAACACTATTTGTAATTCTCTTTATCTCTAATAGTAAAAACTCCCCCTCCTTGCCCCGTGGACGTAGACAACTTGCCGAACCACGTAAATTGGTTTGTCTTGCTGTGATTGTGATTTGTCTTGCCCCGTGGACGTAGACAACTTGCCGAACCACGTAAATTGGTTTGTCTTGCTGTGATTGTGATTTGTGCTTGTGTTTTGGTTGTGTTGCTGTGATTGTGATTTGTGCTTGTGTTTTGGTTGTGATCTTTCTCGTTCTTGTTCGTGCACTATTTGACTTTCGAGTTCCGCTGCGCACAAGACTCTGAAAATTCGTGAATCTATGGCATCTTAATCTTTGCGGCATCTTGATCTTAGCCACCCATTTGGATAGCAGTCAACATGTTTTTCAATTGCCAATTATTTTTCTGGTTACTAGTTCAGATTTGTAAGTACTCGTCTTCGTTTCGTATCTTCAGCTTGAGGATGGGAAAACAAAAGCACAGAATGTTATTTACCATCTGATGCTTACAAACCTGAGGCTGTAACTTTAAGATTCATTTGCTATTACTTTAGATTATGAAAAGGATTTGTTTAGAATCTCGGTATGAATACTTTTTGCTTACATTTTATCCTTCTTTTTCTCTATGTGGTGGCAGATGTGAAGGATGTAAATTGTGTGATCAACTATGAGTTCCTGCCATGCTTCAAGGATTATGTTGAGAGAATTATGCGGACTAGACATACTGTTGCTAAAGGAACTTCCCTCTTCTTCGCTCTTTTATGTGTCGGGTATCCAAGGGGTCTTATCAAGATTCTTCAGGAAGCTAGACGAGAATGTAAGTTCTGCACTAGTGGTGAGGTAATATGTGAAGTTTCTCGTTCACTTGCACTTTATGTTACAGAATCACAGAGATGACAGACATCAATATTTAGATAGCTAGATACCCAAAATCTTAGAAAATCTACGGTACAGACATCATAATAGACACACGCACACGCACCCATGTGTGCACATGTATGTGCTTGCATGCGTCATGCATGCATGAAGAATTAAAATAGCACATGACATAATTTCAAATTTCATACCAAATCGTTGGAATAGATTTCATATAAACTCTTCCAATTCATATAAACCAAGAAAAATAAGCATCACTTGGACTGATCCAACTATCTTCAGGCTGGTTAATGGCGGACTAGGTATGTATGACAAAGTATCTTGCACGTGTCGATTTAGATAATCGTTGGTCTTGGATGGGGTTAGTGCAACATGGATAGCGTGTTTAATGTAAAAAAATGGAGCTTTGCCATGTAGAGCTTTACAATTAATCAAAGTATTTGATTTTATTTCTTTGAGTTTCATTTTTCATTAGATAAAGAAAAAAGATCAATTAGTAACGCTAAAGTATTCATACAAGCATATATCACCTTTCAATTGTGAAGATGTTGTCTATTTATGACTTTTAGGTGATTACAACAAGAGTTTTGCAATCTTGCTTGGTGGATAAACAACACGGCATATGGCAGCCTGGAAAATGAATGCATAATGCCTTCTGAGATCCTGAATTGTAAAAAGAAATTTGCGTAATTACAAAGATTTATATTAATATGCAATTTCAAGCTCCCGCAACTTCATGTTGATGGTCATGTGAAGTGAGACCTGATGGTTTCTGTTGACAGATGTTGCTTTTGTTAGGCATGTGCACCTCCTATCGTGTGTATTGTTGCTGCTGTCAACGGTAACATACTTTTTATTTTTCTGTGTGTGATGAAAGTGAAACACGTTCCACAAGAACTTATTACTTGCGGTCCAGTTAAAAATGAAATCCATGCAAATTACATTCTCACTCAGTGCGTAAACTCCTCACTAAACTTTCTCTATCACAAGACGTACACCATTCTTTGGCCCTAGCAGCAGCCTAAGCTCCACAGAGTGCCTATGTTTTCTTGAGGGCGAAACTTTAAACCTCATCAAAATCAAAGCCAACACAATCTTTAACTCAACCATAGCAAAATTCTGACCCAAGCAGGTTCTAGGGCCGAACCCAAATGGCATATACAAGTGTGGATGCTTGCAGGCGCTCGAGACTCCTTTTGCGAATCTTTCAGGTTTGAACTCATTAACGTCAGGTCCCCAAAGATTTGGGTCATGATGGAAATTGAGTATTGGGATCCACAGGGAAGTTTCTTTTGGGATTAGTAGATCCCCAAATTTCATGTCTGCGTAAATTTGTCTTGCGATAATGGCGCTTGCTGGGTAGAGGCGAAGAGTCTCTTGTATCACTTGTGTTAGCTACATGAGAAAGGATAGGAGATTGTCATTAGTCAGTCATATAGTTAGGGTTAAGTCAGGGGGTTAAGGAGAGTTAACCCCTCATTAACCTGCCAAATATAAAATAGTTGCACAGAGCAAAGAGTTAACCGTCTTAAGTTAAGACCGTTTTAGACTGGCTACAAATTGTTAATCCTTCAAAATGAGGGGTTTTATTGATCTATTTAGTTATACAAGGTATAAAATAACCCCTTTTGTAAAGAAAGTAACAATAATCAGATAAACAATTAAGAATTAATGTTTTGGCGTAAATTTCATGAAACCCCAAGAAGTTGGCTCATTTTGAAATCACCCGAACGCGATTGGTAATGCCAACAATCGCCAAAACATTTTCTGTGGGGGTTATCAGAAAACAGATTTAAAAAAAATGCAAAAATCATGCTGACCTTTTTTTTAATCAGACATACATACATGATAACTTACCAAGTTCATCTTCTTTAGTTTCTCCATGTCAGGCTTATGATCTCCACATACGTCCATGATCTCTTCCCGTACAAGAGTCTGCCACTGTGGATTAGAAGCGAGAAGAACCAAAGCCCATTTTGCTGCAGTTGCAGTGGTCTCTTGACCTGCAAAGTATATGTTCTTGCAGTTATCGACGATGAATGTTTTGTCTACACCTTCTCCTATGGAATTCTTCAGAATTGATTGCAAAAGGTCTTTCTCGCCATTTGCTCCTTTCTTTCGTTCTCTCACTATCTTTTGAATTAAAGAGCTAATTTCACTGCCCAGTCCCCAAACAACCCTGTTGTTCTTAGTGGGTAGATACCTGCATAAAAGTTTCTCTTAGGAGCTGTTTGGTTGATAGGAAATAGCGTTACGGTAGCAAATGCTGCGACCAAATTTCTAACTTCCAATTTTCGATTGACTATGGAAAATGATATCAGATTGTCAGTTTGTAGAAGAAAAACAACAATACTTGTTATGACAAATTTGGCTACAAAATTGAGAATTGAATGTGATGTCATCAAGTCCAACTCACAAAATGTAAATGGTTTACAATTGTAGCTAAACACACTAGATTTACGATGAAAATGCATTTTGGGAACAAAAGATGCAAACCAACAATTTTTACAACTAACCAACCATTGGGTTTTCATTTTTCCTACAACAAAGTGTAGAAATCCAAATGACAGATTCAGGCTAATTTCTAGCAACAAATATCGCAATGTAGCTTTTCTACATGCAAAATTTGCTATATTTACAACTATAGCATAGGGAGGAAAGGACTTACGTTGATCCTGGAAGTCTATATAGCATGCTTTTCATAGGTATAGCCACCTGAAGGCTTGTAATCTTAGAAAATATCTCTTCTCCCTCAGCATAATTGCTACCGAAACAAGCTTTAGAAAGCACATCGGCAGCATAGCTCTGGAAATCCTCATCTATTTTTATATCTGAGATTCCCCCTCCACGCTCAATTTTTCCTTCCCATGATCTCATCAAAGGAAGGGATGATTCTGCCATTAAATCCACCATACCCTGTGAACATTTGAAAGTGTCAACTGTACAAAAATTTTCTTTTATGTCCGGCAGAGGATTCAAATTTCAGTGAGGAGCTTCTGCAAAAAATTATTTTGCACAATGACGTGTTACATCTTCTAATGCATGAGTACTGAACCTTGTAACACTAACCTTTTCCATATTATGCTTCAAATTCGCCTGCTCGAGATCTTATAAATGTCTCTCGACCACTCCACATGGTTAGCTTCGCCCACAATTAGTGTAATACAAAATGCAGAGGTTTATAAGGTACAATTTCAGATGGTTTTGTGGGTTTCGATCACACTTATCAAAGATTCAAAGTGTGATCCATACTAGTACCTGTTGTACAGAAAAATCTCATGGCATATTTCACTACGGACTTGGAGTGTGAAATTTGTGACATTTGAAGGCAACTATAAACAAGGGCTTTGTAAAACGTCAAGCCCCATTAGCGCCATACATCATTTGCATTGCATTAAAACTTTCACGGTACAAGATCCAACAACTTTAGTAAATACCATTAAAGATTTCTATTGAATCAATATCTACTATCCTGGAATTTAGGATATAATGTTAATTTTGTATGTGAGGAAACAACCATTATAGCTTACCTTAACCTTCTCCATGAAAAATTCAGGTGCTATGATCTTTCTTTGAATTGCCCATTCATGTCCGCTAGCTGCTATGATACCTTTGCCAAAGAGAGCAGTAAAGCTTTTGTTCGAAGCGGTAGTCTTTCCTATGTCCAGAGATTTGTTTGTACTTATTTCCTTCACTAAATCAGGGTCACTCACATACAAGGAAATGCTGCTACCGAACGAAAACATGAAAACTGGACCTGCAAATTTGTTATGTGCATGATAGAAAATCAGAACATATGGGAGTCACTAAAGTGTCTGTTAAACGAAAATTGAGAGCCTGATGAACACATTAAAACATGGTTACCGTATATTTCTCTCCAGCGATTGAAGTACGGAAAGATGGTAGAGGAATAATCATGCGATATTTCACTGCTTTCTTCTTTGCTTTCATGTCCTTTTTCATTTTCTGATCTTTTCATGTCAGGGATATTGCCTACGATGAAAGCAGGCTTAGGACCCGTGATCCCTTGAACCTTAAGAGCTCGTCGAATCTTCTCAGGCTTCAACCACAGAATGTTGTAGAGATAGAAGATCAAAGTGGCTACGGCCAACGCAAGAGCTGAAAGGTAAGGCATCATAACCATCTCCTCTGATATTTTCTCATCCTCCTCTTATATAAATATCACAATCCCAGTGTAAAAAAAGTCTAATATGATGTAAAATGGGGCTTTTCTAAAAGTTTGGATTGGAGGGTGCTGACTCTTGGTCCGGAAAAAAACAATGAAGGATCCTTGAGTGCATTGGAATATCACCATCAGAATCCATGGACTGCAGTATCAAGAAGTTAGTACAAATAATTCATATGATAGAAACATTCAACATCTGGGGAGTAGACTTTCCAAAAAAAAATATATGTAAGCGCATGGGATATTATTAGAAATACCATATATGTTTTAATTTAATGTTTTTGATTACATGATGGTAGCAAAAAAGATTTGGATGTAAGTGAATTAGAGTAAGAGGAATATATGCCTGAAGCAAGTGAATGATCCTCATCTCTGGATTAGCTTGCTTCGGCTTACGGTAGTTTGAAAATTTTTTAGACCTTTTCTTAAATTATCGAGTGCAAATAACAATTTTAAAATCTCTCTGTACCTAAATTTCTACTAGTTATACTAAATTATTGAAGCACTCTGGTGCCTTGAACCTAACTCTATGTTGTTTTGTGAGTTCTGAAGTTAACCTTTGTAATATTCTATGTCAAGGCTCCATTGTCCTTTCTGCGGTGCGTTACCTAGCTACTTCATATATTATCAGATGCTAATCTCATGTTTACATATGTTGGGTCTCTTATAGGTTCATTAAATTAAATTTGTACTGTTCTTGACTTAGGGGGTAATTTACTAAACTCACTGTTTGTTAACCATACAGAAAAACCAAGTTGATGGTATGACCGCAATTAGCCAAGCTTGAGGGTTGTCCTGTTCCTCAAAATTTCTATCCCTTTCACCTTTAAAAAACTAATAACATTAAGTTTAGAGGTGTTTTGATTTAATGTGGTAGAATTGAGGGGTAAATCAACAACTATCAAGATGTGAATGGTGAATTTATAAACAAGGTTTGCTTTTGGGGGTATACACGTTAAAGACCAGAAAGGTTAAAAAAGAGATACCTGCGTATATACCCCATATCATTGGAATTTGCAAAAATACGCCCAAATCTTAGTATTTGTAAAATCACCCCTCAAATCGTCTACGTTGAGAGAAAATAGCCCTAAAATCAATAAATCATTAACTTGGTGATAAAAATTTGACAAATTTTGTTAATAATTTTTACATTACAATTACAAATTAGCATATCAAAGTTGACAATTGATTGCTTTGAGGGTAATTTTTTCCAAAAAATTTAATGATTTGAGGGGTAGTTTTACACGTATTGAGACTTAGAGGGTATATTTGAAAATCCATACGGGGTATATATGCAAATCATTCTCCCTTTAAAAGAGGGAGTACTAGAAAAACTTTCATTTCCCAAAAATATCCTTCATCTTTCATGAAATTAACCAATTTACTCTATTATCATAACTCCCAATCTTATTAAATCACATTAATTAAAGGTTTATACTATAGTATAACTATTCTTTAGATTATTAAATAATTAAATCAATTGTTATAATAGTATATGATTATCAAGTGTATGATGTTTTAATATACTGTAGGAATTAATATTTATGTAATAATGCAACTCCAATTAGATTATAATAGTATAAAATTATATTAAACATTATATTTGTAATAGTATAAGATTATAATTAAACATTAAATTTTTTTATAATGCAGAGTCATGTTTGAAACTAGTATTTTGTTCTTGCTTTTAGTCATATTGTATAAAATTGTGCAGAGCATGCATGCATCAATTCCTTTCTCATCATTATAAAGAGGAATAAAACTGTCAATTGTAAAATTGTACTTTTATTTATATTTCTACAGAAAAGGTTTGGAACCGAGTTAAATGATCTTCTACATACTAACATTAACAATTTGATACCTCGTTTACAAGAAAATATTTATTTAGAAATAAGTGTAATAAACTATTTTGATTTATATTCTTTTGTATATTGAAAAATGAAAATCTAAAAACTCTTGAAGGCAAATTAATTAATGAATCAATCTTACATGTGAAAATATTACTAAATCTTACTATATAATTATCCTTTTAATAGTGATATAAGATTTGCAAAAAAATAATGCTCCTTTTGGGTCTTCACTAGGCTATTATCATATGTTTGTTTAAGTCCAAATTAACTTAAAAGGATTCAATATATAAATTAGAGTGAAATGCTAAACTATATTATCAATTTTAGCTAAAATCTAGAAATTTATACCAGGTGCATTGCACGTGCAATTCATCTAGAATAGCCCTTAAAAAACAGAAGACGCTCCCCCCGGAACCGGGTTCTACTCGAAGTCGCTGCTGAGCAACCCAACCCGGTAAAGCCCTTCGTCCATCGAGCGGCGGTATACTGCGCCACCGGAGCACCGTAAGCACAAAGCTGCTCCGTCTTCACTGAGAACCCTCCCCCATGAAATTATCTTCCCCAAAGAAAAACAAGTCCAAAATCGAGCATGCGATTTGCTTCTTGTTGTTTGCGTGGGTCGCTGAGATGGGTCCAAATCCAATCCAAGCTTCAATGCCCTAGTTCTCGACTGTGTTCTTCAGCCAGAGATCGAGCTAGGGTTAGGGTTTCTAGAGAAAGGGGATGCCTTTTTGTTTGCAATTTCAGTGCCCTATCATCTCCCACACCGGTAAATATTTGCTGATAACATTAAATTAGCTACTGTTGTGCTGATTTTTTTCATGTTCGTGTGCTCAATGTAAAATTCTGTTTATTTTCAAAATTTTAGTATTTATTTGATTTCAAGAAAAGAACTTTTTTAGAAGATAGCAATAAAGATTAGTACTTGTTTTCTGATTGACTGTCAACAGACATTTTGCAGTGCGAAGTTACTGCCCAAGGAAAATCTTAGGCAGGAGTTTTCCTATAAGGGCCTGTTCGTTTGCCTAAAAAAAAGAGGGAAATCAAAGAAATGGAAAACTATTAAAATGAAGAATTGTTTTTGGACTGTTTGGTTGGCTAAAAAAGAAGGAAATCAAAGAAATAAAATTGAAATGATGTTAGTTGTCACCTTATTATTGGATGATGTTTGTGATTTTTTAAGAAAACTAGTTTTGGAGTGTTCGGTTGACGAAAAAAAATAAGGAAATGAATTATAAGAAACCTATTTCCTGTAGTTTCTTGTTTTCTTTTGTTCGGTTCATTCTTAAAAATAAGAAATGAAATGAGATGAGATGAGTTGTCATTGTATTATTGGGTGATGTGAAGAAAGATTAAGAAAAGTGTTTTCATAACTTTTTGGGATGAAAATGAAGAAATGAAATGTTAATGAGATGAGGTGAATTGTTATAATATTTTATTGGATGATGTGAGTGATTTGAAATGATGAGAAGAGATGAGTTGAGTGATGTTTGGATGAAAATAATATTTTATTAGATGTGATGGATGAGTTGTTAGATAAAAATAATATTTTATTAGATGTGATGGATGAGTGGTTAGATAAAAATTATATTTTATTAGATGATGTGGATGAGTTGTTGGATGAAAATAATATTTTATTGGATGTTGTGGGTGAGTTTTAGGGATGGAAATGGAGGAAATGGTGAGTTTTGAGATTTTCACCATTTCCATTTCCATTTCTTGGTTTTTAGAAAACAAACGAACAGGCCCTAATTTGAACAATCTACATAATGTCACATCTGAATAACCACATGCATAATACCCACACAAAAAAAGATGTTTATGCTTATATAATTGATGCATAGATGAGGCTGTTGTTAAATGTTGAAATCATTTTTCTCTCCACATGCTTGTTGTTTTTTTTTTAATTCATATTCTAGCAAGACAGAAATCATTTTGTAGTTTTGTACCATGATTTTTTTTTTAAAAACGGATACAAATATGAAATATCTCAGTGCGCAATCATTTTTTGGGTCTCTATGAGTTGGTTATCGAAATTGAATCTTATTCAATCAAATGAAAGAATTGTTGTTTTAGAACACGAAAAGGATGAATGTAAGCATTTCACTTCTTATGTTGCATTTTAGTCCATTATATTGAAATTTAGCACAGCAAGGAAATGATAAAATGAGAACCAGATGTTGCAAGGTAGTCTTTCTTTAATGAAGAGACAATTGAAAACCATTTGGTACTTCTAGTTACAGGTTATTGCTAATTGCATTATACAATGGTTATTTTGGTTGCTTGAATTTAGACTCTTCACATCATGCAGCTTAATGCATCTTCACAAATTAAACAAAGTCTTAATTATCAGAGAATTTATTTTTCCTCCCTCTTTTGATCTCCATACTTTTCATCTTTATTTTTTGTATTTTTATTTGCCCTTTTAATTTATGTCCAAATAATACCCAAGACTCACAAACTTCTTCATTTCTGTTTCTGGTCGTTATAATCACCAACCTTTTCTTTTACAATCTGCAGAGATATACGGCGTTCACTCCCTATCTATACAATGATTCAGTATCTGATACAGCGAATCTGTTTAAATTATCACCAGAACATATCAATAAACGGCCTATTATGACATGGGGTTCTGTGAAAGAAGAAGAAGTGATACAAGCCTTTGAAAAATTTCTTTCCACCATTGAAAACATGAACCTCTCTACAAGGGAAAAGTGCAGCCTGTATATTAAGAGGCTCATAGAATTAGGCAACCTCTCAGATGCTATTTGTCTATTTAGCTATTTGCAGGATAGGCAGATCCATATCGGAACGGATATTTATAACATCCTTTTGAATGCAGCAGGTGAAACAAACAGTTTTGATCTTTTTGCTGAGATCTTCAAGAAATTACTGCTTTCTAGACATCCTCCTGATTTTACTTCCTATGTTCATGTTGCAAAGGCTTTTCACTATGTCTCTGACTCAATACTATTACTCAAGTTCATCAGGGAACTGTTAGACATAACCATTAGCAGAGAACCCATAGTGATGAACAGGATCATTTATATCACTGCGAAATCTGGGCAACTTCATAAAAGCTTGATGATATTCGAAGAATTGAAAAATTCAAAAGCTAAAATAGACACAGTTACATTTAATACTGTCCTTGTGATTTTAGGCAGGGCAGGGAGAGTTGATGAAATGCTGAACGAGTTTAGTATAATGAAAGAATTAGGTCATTCCCCGAACCTTGTTACTTACAATACTTTGATTAACTGTTTGCGGAGACTTGGGAGATTAGATATGTGCAAATCCTTCGCAAAGGAAATGGTTGAGAAAGGTATTGAACTAGATTTGAGAACTTATACTGCATTAATCGATGGGCTCGGTCGAGCAGGACATGTAAATGATGCAATGAGGCTCTTTGATGAGATGAAAAGGTCACAGATTCCTTCAGTTTATGTGTACCGTGCAATGATCAGTAATCTAAAAAAGGCTGGAAGATTTGAGCTAGCACTGAATTTATCAGAAGAAATGAACTCAAGCAGTATGAAGCTTATTGGTCCCGAAGACTTCAAACGGAAAAAAAAGGCAATATACTACTCAAAAGTACGTCTAGAGGGCTCTTGATTCCTTTTGGATTTCTTTTTGGGTAAAGTTCCAGTTTATGTATCATATTGACTTTGTATTGATAAGAATATGCTGATACGATGATCAAAGAGAAGTTACCGGGGCCTACAGGATAAAAGTATGAAGTTCGTTGCCAGTTACAAGATTTTTTATAAAAGAAATCTGTATATGACAGACCCAAAAGAACTGAATGGGAAGAATCGGATTCATGTATTCGACGCCAAAAATCTGGGATAAAGGCTTTGTTGTTGTACAACTGTATTTGCCAAGTTGGTGGTGACCCATGAAGCAGTCTACAGCTTTTGTTAAAAACAAAAGGAAAATAGAAAGGTTATTCATCTAGAATATCTAGATATCCATGAGTTTGTACAAAGCTTTCTTGAGATAGGTAATGTGGTATTTTTTGCTGATAATAATTATTCCTGGGCAGTTGAGAAACTATCTTGAAGGTTGACAAGTGAATTATCTGCCACATATCGAGGTAAAAAAATCATGTTGTCTGAGTTTCTGAGTTCACCAATTCAAATCCAGAAGCTAGAAACTACGAGGGAGAATTCTTGCTAGTTCATTGAACTTGGTGAAATCTAAATGACCGACGGAATGTAAGTATTGCGAGGAATTCAAAGGGTACTGTATTTAATACCATCAATACGTTTTTGACTATGGCTCGTCTAAGTATTTTTAAATGGAAATCCATGAGAAATTTGGTCTTACCATTGATGAATTTTGTACACCATATGCACCTCTACCTACTGCACTCACTGCCATCTTCAAATTTTGAACTTTTATTTTCTAGTGTTGCATTAATCTTATAGGTGTAAAGTGCTCACTGATGATATTATTTATGTCGAGAGACATGACATTACTGGAGTATTTATCAGGGCTATATCTATTGGTTTTTAATTTATCATTAATATCTCCTGTAATATTGGAGGCAAACTGCTTCCATGTACAATACTCACACCAACCCGATAAAATATTTAAATCAAGGTTATCTATCCTAAAATGAAAGTTTGTTACAACAATTATTTTAAGAAAGCATAAACAACCAAAATTAACAGGAAGATAACTTGTTTATATTTTGCTTTTCCCCCATGACAAGGAAATACAACTAGCTCAGCCTTATAATATTCCAGGACTAGGTTCTCATTTGCTTAAGGACATTGATCTTTCTCAGCTCAGAATTTGTTTCTTCCATGAGAAAGCCAAAGGGTTTTCTTTAGAGGTCTAGATGGTAATGGAATCTCCTTGTTCTTAAGTAAGCCTCCTGCTTACTCCAAACTCTATAGCATCCAATTTCATCAACACCTTCTCTTCTTCTCTACCTTACATCAAAGATGGGGAAAACGCACATCGAGATCTGCATAATTTCTGCCCATGGCCTTTGCCAGTCATCTGCTCTCTGGAGACCTCAATGGTATGCTGTTGGATGGATTGATCCTAACAACAAATACTGCACAAAGGTTGAAAGTTCGAAGAATCCGAATCCAACATGGAGAACCTATTTCTCAGTTGTTATCAATAACAGAAACCCAAACCTGCAAGAATTGTCACTAACCATAGAAGTCTACAGGAGTTCAATTTTCACAAGGGAAAAGCTTCAAGGAACGGCCATAATCATGCTCGAGGAGTTCTTAATGAAGTTTGGAAGATACGAGGCTTTATCAGGATCGGAGGCTGAGGAGACCATAAGTTTACCGTTGAGGAAGAAGAACTCTGCCAAACCTCAAGGGCATGTGGATGTCTCGATTCGTGTCTTTGAGGAGAAAGAGGGTGTTTATTCACATTCAGGTGCTTCTTTGTTTCCTTGCAAAGTAGAGGAAATTATATTCTTTTCTTGCTTCTATGATATATATTGGCAATTAAAATTGAATGTGTATATATCAGAAAACCCCTAGAAACTTTGGTAGATTTTGCACAAAACACCCCTGAACTTTATATTCATGGAAAACCCTTGTCTCACATTTGTACAATGACTGAGGATAGTTACTTTTAAGTTCATGACTTACGGCAGTCAATTTAAGTTGTCGCATGCTCTGCAGGTGACAACTTTTGGACAACTTTATCCCTATCTAGTAATTATAACTTAATATTACCCTTTTGGGTAAGAGTAGGAAAAGGTAAAAGGGGTACGACCTTGGCCCTTGTAATTGTGGGATCATATCTAAGATTCAGAGTTCGCCTGAATTTGGTGCCGCTCTCGGGGTGGGCATCAAAACAGCAATGTAGACTTCATACTCTACCCATTAGCTCATCTATGAGAATTTCCAATCATAGGAGGGGCTTAGTACAATGTGAAAGTTCAGGAGGGCTCTTTTCTATGATTTATAAAATTCAGAGGGTTTTATGCAAAACCCCCAAAGCTTTGAGGGGATTTGTGAAATTTACCCAAGCTGTAGCTTCCATAAACTATACTGCAAAAGTTTTCATGACCACATACATAGATGACAGAAAGAGGAAGAAGAAATATCTTTATAAGCATAATGTCAACACGATTATCTGTTATACTTTATTTTCTATTTTCAGATGCGGGTCTTGGTGAAGGCTTTCGCTATGCAGATTCCAACAGTAATAGTTTTTCAGATAGGCAAGTCACATCCTACCCAAATCAATCTCAAAGGCCACAACACAGCCCATTTGAGAATCAAACACACAACAGACCCCTCCATCCTTACAATCACTCAGCTCTCAACACAACCAACTATGAAGAACAGGAAGCGCATAATCGAGCTCGTACCCCTTCACCGCCGCCACCACCTTCAAACACTGGTTTCCTACCGACACTGTTTCCAGACACATGCATCAACATGCCCGGCTCTGGAGCTTTCGCTGCTGCTGCACTGATATTTGGTGATGATTTCTTATCAGGATCAAGTTTTCCTTCATCTGTATCAACTGATCCTTCGTTCTGATTATACCGAATTGTGGCATGAGAATGTTGCTATTCATAATAAATAAACATCAAATTTGAACTATCTTTTCTGTTCACTATACAACAGAAGATACTACTTTTCTCGATCTTCGGAAGTTTCTTGAAGAAATCTTTTGACGATGTTCAGGAAATCCTCTCCCCTTTCTTCATGAGGAATGTGGCCGCAGTTCTTGATTACTTCGAGTCTGGAGCTAGCGATGGCCTGAGAGAGGCGGCGCACATTCCATAAGGGTACTCGGTCAGTATTTCCAATAACAATAAGCTCTGCAAAAATAATAGGTTTGAAGAATTGTGGATGTGCTTATGAGAAGAAAGAACAAATGTGAAATGGAGTTGAAATGGATTGTGATACTTAAAACTGTAGAGAGTCTAAGCAGGGTGTGATTGCAGCCAAAATGCATTCTCACTGGGTATAACTTTGGGAAAACTACACAAAACTACGATGGCCTTTTTTTTCTTTTCTTTTCTTTTTCTTTTTTTTTTTGGGTGTGTTTTGTGTTTTGTTTTCTTTTGGGGGGAACTACGTGAAATTGAATGTTAGCATTCGTATCTTGGATAAAAAGTCTAAACTATGCTCATATCCATCAACCCATAGAATTCATAAGGATATAATAGGACATATAAAGTATATATATATGCTTCGCACATGAGTACTTATACAAATGTTTATGGAAGTATTGTGCAAAATAACCCAAAGTTCATGCTAGTTTTGTTAAATTTACCCCATTACCCCTTTGCAAAAAAACGTTAAAAATGAAAATAAAGGTTATGAAAAAAAATTAAAAAAATAATAATAAAATAAAATAAAAAAACAATCTTTGAAATTGCTCTTTGTCCCCCCAAATCTTCAATATGTTGATATTAGCCCCCCAAATCTTTGAAATTGATCTCAGGCCTCACAAATCCTATTAGTATGTTGAAATAATAAGCCCCCTCGTTAAAATCTAGTTGAAATGGGGGTATTTTCTGTTTACTTAAAACTTTTTTGATAATTGCTAGTTACACCCTTCTCACAAAAACCCAAACTCACTAACCACTTTAACTTATACTCATTAAGCCCCCCAAATTTGTTTAAAACCCTAAGCCAAATCTAATTTTCAGTTCATCGTCTCCAACATCTTCCCTAACGGCTCTCTTTAGCTCTAATCCCAAATTTGCATCGAATAGATTCTCGTTGGGGAAGACGTTAGAGAAGATGCTAGAGAAGATAAAGTGGAAAACGAGTTTGGGTTAGGGTTTTATTAAATAGATTTAGAGAGCTTAATGGGTTTAAGTTAAAATAGTTAATGGGTTTGGATTTGTATGAGGGGTATAACTGGCAAATCATCAGAAAAGTAAATTAAAGATTTAGGGGACTAATATCAAAATAACCCTATAAATAAATAAAGCGTACTACTTTCTGAAAAAGATTACCAGGACATTTAATGTCATCAAGCCTCGAGGCTAGGGAAACTGCAAATTCTGCTGCAGAATCAGTAAGGGGCTGTTTGGTTGTATGTTTTTACCATGTAAAAGGATGGAAAGTGTAAAAAAATGGGTCCCAATGTCAGCTTTCATCAGTTTCAATTATTTGTTTGTAGTTGTAAAAATAGTGTAAAGTGATTTCATATGCTGATGTGGCTTGTAAAGTGATTTCATAAAAAAAATGATATGATTTTAGGAGAAAGCTGACATTGAAGTCAAAAAAAATAATAATAAATAATTCTAACCAATATGATCATTTGAGTAGGGACCACTTTTTACACTTTCCAAACAAACAATTAAAGTTACATTTGCAAACCAAACAAACAATTTATGATTCCAATGGAATAAAAAACAAACAAAGAAAAGTATACAAGTGAAATTGATGAGGTGGACAACAACTTTTCAAGTTGTGTCATAAATACACAATTTTACCAACAACAACCAAACAGCCCCTAAGCAAAGCCGGTGTATACTCCAAGAGGGCCATTTCCCAACCTTTTGCTCCCAATGGCTGTATTAGCAATGAATAAAATGTTAGACCCTAAGACCGTTAGGAAAGAACCCTAGAGTGGGGGTTAATAGGGTTTATGCTAATCTAATCTGATTTTATGCCAATTTAAAACTTATTAACACATATGTTCTTGCAAGATGATATACAATTACTTATGAGCAAGAATATGCAATATGAACAAAGGTGATATATATGATATACAATTACTTATGAGCAAGAATATGCAATATGAACAAAGGTGATATATCCTAGCAATGAGATATACTATATACAAAGGTGATATATCCTAGCAATGAGATATACTATATGATGTATGCAAGGATATATAAACTATCACAAAAGTGAAACAAACAAGATGCAATAGGCTATAAGATGAACAGTTATAAGTGCGCTAATGCAAACCAAACACGTTATATGTTCACGAGGTTCGGACTTTCCGTCCTACGTCCCCGCTCCCCACTCTCGAGGAGAATCCACTACACAACGCGGTTTGGAAGCCGAAACTTCTCTACACACTCGGTTTTCTAGCTAACAAAAAACTCTACACACTCGGTTATCAAGTCAACCGACAACTCTCACAAATTCTCACAATGTACATACACAAGTTATAACCTCAAGTGTTGGTCCTCACGTATCGACTCCCTCAAGTGCTCGGAATTATCACCTCTCACTAGGCCACCGACGCCACTCCTCTCGGTATCGACTCCGTCCTCATCACACACTCCTCTCGGTGTACAAGTGTGTTACAAAGTGAACTTCACAAATTAAGCACAACAAATGATTGTTCTCTAAAAAGGTGAGAACTCAATTAGGCACAACTCAATGTTACTATCTCTCACAACCCCAAATATATTATGAATGCAAATACAATAAGCTCAAGTGGGTGTGTGTAACAATGAGATTAATCAAATCTAAACTCAATATAAAACTAGCTTTAATAAGATGATAATCAAACAAATAAATATAAAGCTAGAAAAGAGTTTAGAAAATTTCTCAATATATGACAAGAGATGGAGGGGGAATAGTTGATTGCTCAAACTCCAATAGATGATCTCCTCAAGCTCTTGTGGAATTGAATTCACAAACTCAAACTCAAATATGCTTAAAAGCTTTTAAACACACTTAAACAAAACTTAAACCCTTGTTAAACTTGATTAAAACATTTTCTTGGTTGTCATAAAAAATATCAAATAAATTCTAAAAATTATGAAACTTTGGGAAATGATTGTAGACATGATAATAAACATGCTACAAAAACTGGTTTTCAAAAAGGACCTCCCAAATACGAAATATCATTATTTTGCAAAATAGTCCAAAACATAAAAATGTGAATACATGAATTTTGACATTTTGGCTAAACCATGTTTTGAAACTTTACAAAATAATTTTGTGGACTTAATGAATGATTGTTAAGTCCATAAACCATGAAAATAATATTTTCACAAAAATACTTGTTTTGTAAACTTTCAAAACAATAAACATGATTTTATTGAACTAAATAAAATTGATATTGATGAAATCATATGTAAGCATATAAACATGAAACAAAAATGTATTTTCCAATTATAATCAATTGTTTCATATTTAAACTTGAAAAACCAAAAACAATAAATATGAAAGATGTAAATTCATATTTATATATACTTGGAAATCCATACCCATTTTTCTCATATATATATATATATATATATATATAAACAAAGCTTGTGTTGTATATATATATAACTATATATATATAATGAAACCAATGTAATGTGTGTGTATATATGATTGAGCTTAAAGTACCAACACACATAATGTAAACCTAAACTAATGTTACCCAAGCTTGATCTTGATCTTCAATAAGCTCTATCTTGGTACACTCGCGGATGAAGCTTGAACTTGAATTTTTAACTTGAATTGCAAGGCTTCAACCACTATTCCGCCAACCTCCATTGGATATGATCATGAATGCGCAATTCTATCCATCCTCCAACACGTTGTTTGTCTACAATAAATAGAAATACACAAACACTAGACAAACAACATTAGTGATAAATTGTTTGTTAAACATCATCAAAACAAAGAGGCCAACATAAAACATTACAGAAAATTAAATAGCACAACTCCACACAAGCAAAAAAGGAAAATATATATGGTTTTAGTATTTATAGATCATTACAATAACCTTGGTATAACCATTTATTATATCGTCACTGACTTGACGCAAATCGAATACCTGATTGACAGAGCTTATCTACCAGATTCCTCAGCTGTAAATCAATAAGAAAATTTATTACAAGGTTCAACTAAGACTACCAAATATACATGCTTTGTTCAGAACTTGGTTCTCTTATTATATGAATGAATTATGTCTGCGTAAATGTGTGAAATTTAAGATAGCTCATAGTTTAAGTTTGGATGTAGTTGGTATGAACTATAAAATTTCCCCCCTTTGTTTCTATCGACAATAACTGCGAGAAATTCCTGAATGTATGATTTTGGAAAATTGCAAATTTTGTATGTGTGGAAGTGGCTACTTAACTGTAAACGCAGGAAATCAGAAGATTTAATGAGGTAAAATAGGCAATAAAAATTTGAAGACATGTTCGAGTATGAGAAACATATATGTTGGAACTTGCTCATTTTCAGCAGTGGATGAAATACAATAGCTCCTTGCAATTGTTACAGATATATCTCCAACAGTTTACATGATTTTAAACAAAGTCATGCACAAAGTATTCATAGTCAAAACACAAGACAGGAAAAAACACACACGCAGACACACAAGATAGTAGCCAATAGTAACATGGTGGAATGTTCTATAGAGATTGTCTCATTGATAATGAACGTTAGATGTCGAAACCAAAACTTGAATTCCGCATCAAAAACTTATTAACTGAAGAGAAGAAAAATTCTGTACTAAGTATGATGAAGGTTAAATTGGAGAACTATGCTGAAGTACTAGCCAAATGAGCCTTGAATGCAGCTAGACAATGCATATATTCTTCTGATTAAAGTCCTTTGTAATGAGACGAGAACAGCAACTTCAGAAATGCTCAAAAAAGAGATTATTTTGATAGTATCTTCAAAAAGAACATACGAATATTAGTAAACCTCATTAAGCTTACCAATACTCGAGCCAGAGCTGATCTCAAGAACACACACAAAGCCTTGGTGTAAATGGAGAAGAGCAAGTCATTAATTCTCTTGAACATCTTCCATATAAACTTTCTTGTGACCTTGTATAGCTTGACAAAAACCTTCCAAATTCTAGCAAAAGATCCTTCTCGATATTTTGATTTCGAATTCCAGTCTTCTCCATTCCCCATCGCTGTCTCATTCTCTGTCTCTTTGGAAAACCATGGTGCAATCATTGCTGGTGCCGACAAAATCAGAGCAGAGACTTTCTCTGGAGCTTGAAAGTATGTGTTAATTGCTACAAGGCAACCAGCACAGTGTCTAACACAATTTAATTCAGTTAAAATTATTGGAGAAGAAACATATTTTTTTTGAAAAGTAAAAGAAAATTTGGTTTCCTTCATTTTATCAAGAAGCTTGAAAAAGACCTCATTTATGGGTTAAAAAAACAAAAAAAAATTCCAATCCCTTTGCCAGAAATTCAAAGAAAATGAAGAGATGAGCTCGAATTTGTACAAACACTTTTAACTTGTTCCAGTTTTGAGAATGTTTCATCCGTGTTTCTCGACTAGTTTGTAATTAAAGTTTGAACATGACCCCGTTGTTTCATTAAAATGAACTTAACAAAACATCCCAACAAACAACAAAACCATGCTGAAGCAAACCGAGAAAGGAAAGAATACAGAGATATAAATTATGCATAGTGAGAAATTATGCATCTTTCTCGGTATCTTGAGCAGAACAACTTAAGATATCATTTCTGATAAAAACCTCAAATTCCAATCTCTTTGCTGGGAATTCAAAAGAAAAAAAAACTGAGCATAAATTTGAGCAAACATTTGTAACTCATTCGAGGTCATTTATTATCCAAACTCAGAGAAGTTTAATTAAACTTCTCAAGCCTGAACATGCCATATAAAGTTTTAAAATAAGATTAAAGATGAATCAAAAACTCAAACAAAGAACCTTTTTCTTGCCCCACAAGAATAACTTTTTGAGCACCCAAAAATACTATGAAGGAAAGAGTAGCCAACACAGAGAACGACAAGAGTATGGATTCGACGGTGTAGATTCACCGCCGCCATAATCCGACGGTCCAAGATAACCGGTCCGCGAAGTCAATCCAAAGCCTGGTCGATCATAAGCAAGGACTTTAGACCCAACCAACTCACTGAGAGGCTTCATAACTTTATCCCAAGAGAAAATACTGGCCAAAAATCCATGCAACAATATCATAGCCTCATAGGCAATTTAACAGCATCATTTCCTTCATTTTCGTTTTGGCACTCACAAATCTTATGGTGGATTTTAACACCATTGAATTCAAAGAAGGAAGAGTTGTCATCTTTGAGATTTGTTGATTCATGAAGGTTATCGTGATTGACTCCTGCTACACTCACCTGTAGAAGAAGGAAGCTCATTGTTACTTGTGTGAGTGGGACCACGAGCCCACGAGAGCTGGGCAACGTTTCCGCATGATGAAGGCCCACCCGCTTCTCAAAGTCAGCAGACTATATATATCTATGCATTTATTTTAGGGTTTTTCGGTGCAAGATTGAGAGGGGGATTAGGCAGGTGGCTGGGTGCAAAGGGGCTGATTTGAGAGCAAGTGCAAACAGGAGAACGCAGAAGTAGGCTGTTCTTTGGCTTGTTTGGTGGCTGTTCTTGGGTGTTGACGACTGTATTTTGTGTGAGGCTTTTGAGAGAGATAATTGTGTGAGGGTTTAGATTGAGTGGTTGTAAACCCTAGTTGTATTATCTCCCTCTAATAGTAGATCTCCCCCTCCTTGCCCTATTGTGCACTAGAAACTCTGCCGAAATTTCCGCTGCGCACAACAAGTGGTATCAGAGCTCGGGCTACGCTTGGGCTATTTGGAGGAGTAGATCAATTTGGAGACTCATCTAGGGCTTCGTTTGGTGATAAAGGTGAGATCTTTTGGTAAATACTCTATCTTTCAGTTTTGGATCTATTCTTTGTTCGTTGGTGCGTAAGATGTCGGGGAAAGAAGGTGCTTCGAGTGTCGAGGGTGGTTCTTCTGGCGCGAAGACCATTCAGAGTTTGAATATCCACTCTATGAAGATAGATGTGGAGAAATTTAATGGCACAAACAACTTTGGATTATGGAGATGCGAGGTTTTGGATGCGCTGAACGCGCAGAATTTGGAGGATACCTTGGAGTTAGATGGCAAGCCAGATGATATTGAAGAGAAAGTTTGGAAGAAGATGAATCGAACGGCGTGTGGTGTGATTAGGTCTTGTTTGACTCAATATCTAAAATATGATGTGATGAATGAGACTGCTGCAAAGGAGATTTGGGAGATTCTCGAAAGCAAGTATTTGACCAAGAGTGTGGAAAATCGCTTGCATTTAAAGAGGAGGCTTTATCGTTTCCAATTGAAGAAGGGAACCTCCATTAGAGATCATATGAACCACTACACTAAGCTTCTTGCGGATTTGGCGAATGTGGATGTCGTGATTGAAGATGAGGACAATGTGTTGCTGTTGTTGAGTTCCTTACCCGACGAGGAATATGAGACATTCGTCCTTACTCTTATTAATGGGAAGGCATCCCTTTCGTATAGTGAGGTCACTGCTGCATTGGTGAATTATCAGCTTCGGAAGAAGGATAAAGAGAATTCGACTGAGTCTGTAGCAGAGGCGTTGGTCGTAAGAGGGAAGAATCCGAACCGGAAGAATTGAAAGTCACAGTAGGGCATCCTACAATTGAAAAAGATCAGTGTGCTTGATACAAGAAGACTGGTCATTGAAAGAAAGACTGCCCAAAGCTCGACGAATGGATGAAGAATAAGCAGAAGGGAAAAGGGAAGCAACCATCATCAGAAGCAAACATCGTATCGGATGGTAATAATTCTGACTCTTCTATTTATTCGCTTTCTATCAGTCCTACAGATAGCTATTCGGAGGAATCTGAATGGATATTGGATAGTGCTGCGACCTATCATATGTGCCCTAGAAGGGAATGGTTCTCTAGTTTTGAGAAGCTGGATAGTGGTGTAGTGCACATGGCTGATAACCGTGCATGCCAGGTCCTTGGGATAGGAAGAATTCGCATCAAAATGTTTGACGAGACTGTTAGAGAGTTAAATGATGTGAGATATGTTCCTTCTTTGAGGAAGAACTTGATCTCAATTGGAGCTTTGGTTGGAGAGGGTCTGAAGGTTTGTGTTGAGGACATGGTTCTCGAGATTGCGAGAGACTCTTGTATTTTGATGAAGGACGTCAGGAGGAATAACATGTATTACTTGACTGGAGGTTTAGTGGCAGGTCGAGAGCTGACGACTTCTGTTGATTCGACTAGACTGCGGTATTTGGGGCTTGGCCATTCTAGTATTGATTCCTCACATAGATTGAAAGAGGGTGTAAAGACCTGCAATTTAAAGTCCAGTGAACATGTTGATGTGAGCAAAAAGACCGAGGTGAAGTTTGGCACCTCTATTCACCGTGCTAAGGGTCGTTCTAGAGGAGTTCACGTGGATGTTTGGGGGCCTTCCAATAGGGCATCATTGGGAGGTAATAGGAGTTTGGTTTCATTTGTTGGTGACTGTTCTAGACGTGTTTGGGTTGCAACCAAATCCCCTTTGGAGAAAGTCCTAATAGTATCCAACAGATTGAAGAAGTGTGTGATAGATAGAAAGGTGAAGGTACTTCATTCTGATTTTGATGGGAGGTACAAGATGGACCTGTTTCTGTATTGGAGCCGAGCTCACGGCATTTCGAGACACTTCGTTGGAAAGGAAATCTTGGGACAACTTGATAGGGTGGCAAATTTGGAGAACCGTGCCTTGCTGAAGGAGGATCGGTATTTGTTGTCAAGCAATAGTCTGCAGAAGAGTTTCTGGACTGAGGCTTCGACATATTCGAGCCATCTTATTAAAGAGTTGTCAACTGCTGTGATTGGAGGTAAAACTCTATTAGAAGATAGGTCTGATTGTGTCACTTTGGTGGAGGCTTCGATGAGGAAGCCAATTGACTCTCAGCAGGTGGAGAGTTTTGGACAGACCTTAGAGGTATCGCAGTGGGTGAAGAACTGAAGATTGATGCTACTCCACATTGGGTGAGGATTTTCTCACATACTCCAGATCATTCTGCATTGGTTGGGATTCCAGCTGAGGTGACACAGCATGGAAGTCATTTGGATTCGGATGCAGATGATGAGTTGAGTTTTGATTCGAGTGCAGCTGATAGACATAGTTTGGATATGGCCATTGGTTCGCCTCAGGTGGAGGTGTTTGAGGCCATTGGAGGTGCTATCAGCCGCAGCGTTGATGATATTGGAGAAGGGTTGCGAACTCTTCTATTGGTTTGAGGTCGTTCGCGGCCATTTGGATGAACTACGGGCGGCTTGATTCCTTGGGCAAGAGGATACGTAGGCAGTCATGTCTGATGCAGCCGGTTTGGATTAGTTGATGAGGTGAGATTGTTTGGACTCTCGTTCGGGTTCTCGACTTGTTGTGGATTGAGTTCGTACTAGCCATAACAAGTGGGATATTTGGATGCTTTGGTGTCGGCTCAGTTTTGGGAAAACTTCATCGAGGTGGAGAATTGTGAGTGGGACCACGAGCCCACGAGAGCTGGGCAACGTTTCCGCATGATGAAGGCCCACCCGCTTCTCAAAGTCAGCAGACTATATATATCCATGCATTTATTTTAGGGTTTTCGGTGCAAGATTGAGAGGGGGATTAGGCAGGTGGTTGGGTGCAAAGGGGCTGATTTGAGAGCAAGTGCAAACAGGAGAACGCAGAAGTAGGCTGTTCTTTGGCTTGTTTGGTGGCTGTTCTTGGGTGTTGACGGCTGTATTTTGTGTGAGGCTTTTGAGAGAGATAATTGTGTGAGGGTTTAGATTGAGTGGTTGTAAACCCTAGTTGTATTATCTCCCTCTAATAGTAGATCTCCCCCTCCTTGCCCCGTGGACGTAGGCAGTTTGCCGAACCACGTAAAATTGGTTTGTTTGAGTTTGTGGTCATTGTAATAGTTTTTAGGATCTCTCGACGCGCAGTCCTAGAGCTGACGAGAGGAAGAGCTAATATCCCACTTTGATGGGATATTAGGCTTCAGATTCTTGTTCCCTTTGAGAAACAAAAATTCTTATCGATCTTTCTCTCTTATTGTGCACCAGAAACTCTGCCGAAATTTCCGCTGCGCACAACAACTTGAACCCTACTTTCTCTTTATTCGGTGGCCGACTTGTATTCTTCCACTTGAAAAATCTATATTATCTGGCTTGGAAGACCTAAAAGTTATCATGTACGTCTGGATTCCTAAATGCTAATATGTGATGCTTGCTTAGTATACATGATATTAATTATACCTTGTATCTCTTGAGATTAGATGCATGTGCTCTAAATTGGACCCTGGTAATTGTTGGGTAAGAAGCGAAGACAAACTAGGCTAATCTATTTGGATCCAAATTGACTCGCAAGAAATGATACCTAATTGAGTCTTGAGTCCAATTTCAACCCTATATCCATCCAACTGTCATTCTAAGGTGAGACTAAACCCCATTTCATGTCTTTGTCAGACCAAACTCACACATTGAATTGAATGAATGTGAGACAATTCTCAAGGAAATTGATGGAAAAGCTTCAATTCATAGGGTAGAATCATAGATGTCGAGAACGTGGGACACTGTAGCAAACCACAACCCAGGTTCAATCGTTCCAGAATGCAGTACACTAGCAAATTGGTTCATGTATCCGGTGACCCAATTTAGAATTCAATTTCAGCACAAATAAACAACAAAAAGTTTACACTAATTGCAACTTGGAATTTCTTTTACCATTACCAATCATTGAATTTGACTCTTGCAGAAAATTTTACATTAAGACAATTGGATTCTTATATTTAAAAACAGAACCTAAAGCGTTTCACGTCCCCTAGCATACCATATAAACCTACCTTTCATACGTGATTCCAAGTAAGTGCCATACCGCACTACCGTTCCCGTTCCGTGAACCTCAGGAAACAGGATTCCATGCAACTACGGGTAGAATCGTCACAAAGATTCCATGCAGTGGCATTATGTCGTGGATAATTGTAGTAGTTGAAAAGAACTTGCAGTAATCCTAAGGATACTGTTGAAGAACCTGGCAACATTTTGCTGTATTGTGCTGCTCAGGTCTAGACTAACTACAGTAATAAGGAACTCCGTCGAAGAAATCTATCCCTATAGTTGAATATGCCATGGTGAAATTTGTGGACTAAATTTTGACTTCATCAATAACATTCCCCTGCTTTTATTTACTGAATGAGCAATTTATGTATACAACCAATAGAAACCTCCACAAACCTCAGATAAATCAAGAAAGTAGGAAATAATGAAAGGCAAAGTTGCTTGACTCCTGCGTCACCTGAAGCGTTGAGGCAGAAAGAAGACCTTTTGATGTTTCCAGTTATGGTGCTGATGCTGAAAATTGCCTCGCTTGTGGGCCAAAAACATTTTGGAGGAATCTCTCAACGACCATTAGAAACTCTTCGACCTTCTCTTCATGAGGGAGGTGCCCACAATTCTTGATCAGTTCGAATGTGGAGTTAGGTATGGCCTTTGACAGACGCTCAGCATTCCATGAGGGCACTAGGCGGTCAGTGTCTCCAGTCACTATCAGCACTGCATCAGAAATAGAAAAAGAATTAGACTAAAGGAGAAAATGAATTCTACAATTTCCAGCAATAGCTTAAGATAAATTGAAGAAGAAGAAGATATAGCAAACAGTTTGCTTGTATGCCTTATGCTTTAAAGTTCACACATTTCCTTATAGCTTCATATCATCCGTTCCCTTCTTATAGACTTTTTGTTCTCTAAACTAAATGCTATACTTTGGTTGCATGACCTTAAAAATGCACGAGGAGTCATGCGACTAAAGGGTGGCATTTGAAAGTAGTGAAGATACAGTACGAAATTCTACACTTGGCACTGTGAAGTACACTGTGATGCAGGACAATGGTGGACCGACCATCTAATGTAAATAGGATTTATTAGGATTTTTTGGAAGGACTTTTAAGATTTTATCTTGATCTTAGGAGTTTGCCGTAAAATTTATTTTGCTTTTTATTAGAAGATTGCCATTGTAAAGGATTAACGATCGATTCAATAGCAGGTTGAGGTCTCAAACTCTAATTAAAAAGAGACAATAAATAAGCATTGTTCACTTATTACCTTTGGACTTTCCTAAGGGGGGAAACATATCATCATTGTGTGAAGCGTGGGGCCACACCCACGTGAATTGAGCAGCAGGTACGCGCTCACGTGGGGGAAGCATGCGGCAAGTGTGAACGCGCAAGCGGAACGTGGTTTTTTTTTCTTTGTGATGGCCCACCCGAATTTCATCTGTATAAATTCCAACGCGTTTTCTTTTCTTAGGTTTTGGTGCAAGCAGTGCGGGTGAAAGAAAAACTACGGCGAAAGAAAATAGAGAGCTGGTGTTTTGAGAAGGAGTTTGAGCAACCCCTTTTAGGGTTTTGAGTATCCTTTTGAGAGAGAGATTGTGAGGGTTTTATTTGTGAGATCTTGTGTGTGTGTAAGCCCTATTTATATTCTCTCTAATAGTAGATCCCCCTTCCTTGCCCCGTGGACGTAGGCAATTTGCCGAACCACATAAAATTGGTTGTCTCGCTATTTGTGTGATTTGTAATAGCTTTTAGGTTCCCTCGACAGGTCAGTCCTAGAACTGATGAGAGGAAGAGCTGATATCTCACTTGGTTGGTATATTTTGCTTAAGGTTCTTGTTTTCTTGGTGAAACAGGATTTCCTATTACAACCTGACTCTCTTGTTGTGCTGCAGAAGTGCTGTCGAAATTTTCGTTGCACGCAACAAGTGGTATCAGAACCCAGGTTTCAGATCTAGGATTTTTGAGTTTGGTGGAGAAAGATTCTTGTGTGAAACTTGGTTCTTGGAGTTCTAGGCTTCGATGGAGATAGCATTAGGAGTTGCCGTTGGAGATTTTACTTTACTCGTGTGGATAGGAGATCTATTTAGAATCCGATTTAGGGTTCAGTTGGGTGGTTCCTAATTTCTATCAAATTTATTCTTTCTCTACAATTTGGAGTTAGTTTGTAATGAGAGAAGAAGGTAAAAACAGCAAGTCGATGGCGAGTACAATACAAGTTGGTTTTCAGAACACTAAGATTAGTGTGGTGAAGTATGACGACAAAATCAACTTTGGTTTGTGGATGAGCGACGTACAGGATGCGCTCAATGCTCAGAATTTGGAAGAGACCATCATGATCCATGAGAGGCCACTTAAATATGATGAGGCGATATGGGAGAAGATGAATAGGAACGCGTGTGGGGTGATCAGGTCCTGTTTGGAACAGGAACTGAAATATGATATGATTGGGGTGACGTCTGCAATGAAGATGTGAAAAATTCTCAATAACAAGTATCTCACAAAGAGTGTTGAGAACATGTTGCACTTGCTGCGAAGACTCTTTAGATTTCAGATGTCTAGAGGCAGCTCACTAGCGGGATATGAACAACTATACTAAGTTGTTGTCGGACTTGACAAATGTTGATGAGAAGATTTCGGATGAGTACAATGCTATTATCTTATTGAGCTTCTTACCGGATGAGGAGTATGACACATTTGTTCTCACTTTGTTGAATAAGAGATCTTCTATCAGCTATAGTGAAGTAACTAACGCTTTGACGAACTACGATTTGAGGAGGAAGGACAAAGATACTTTCCGCGCTAGTACTTCAGAAGAGGCCTTATCGACGAGAGGTAGAAGCCCATATCCGAAAGGTGGTAATAGAGGAAGGTCAAAGTCTAGAGGTCATTACCAGTTAGCAAAGAACCAATGTGCATTCTGTAAGGAGCAGGGACATTGGAAGAGAGACTGCCCGAAGCTCAAGGAGAATGAGAATAGCAAGAAAAAGGGCCCGAAGACCAATGAGGTGAACGTTGCGAAAGGCGATGATTCTGATGATTCGACCTTTTCTTTATTGATTACTCCGGAGGTGAACCACTTGGATGTATCAGATTGAAAGCTTGATTCTGGTGCTACCTATCATGTGACCCCTAGGCGAGATTGGTTTGCATCTTTTGAGAAGCTCGATGGGAGAGTTGTAATCATGGGAAATGATCAATCCTGTGGTATTTGTGGGATAAGTACCGTGCAGATTAGGATGCACAATGGAGTAGTCCATGAATTGAAGGAGGTGAGATTAGTTCCTCAGCTAAAGAAGAATCTTATCTCAGTTGAAGCTTTAGAGGCAAAGGGATTCAATGTGACATTTAAAGACGCTGTAGCAAATGTTACTAAGGGATCCTTGATGGTGATGAAAGGAGTACGCAGTCAGAACTTATACTATCTAAAGGGAAGCACCGAGATTAGCCAGGTTGCTTCGGCTATTTCAGAGGCGGACATGAGCAGGCTTTGGCATTATAGGTTGGGACACACAGGAGAGAAGTCACTGCAAACTTTGTGCAAACATGGGCTATTGAAGAAAGCCAAGAATGGTAAAGTGAAATTTTATGAGCACTGTGTTCTTGGCAAGAAGACGAAGGTGAAGTTCGAAACTATCATTCATCAGACGAGGGGCATCCTGGACTACGTGCACACAGACGTTTGGGGTCTCACCAAGACTGCATCACTTGGTAGTCGATATTGGTTCGTCACGTTCGTTGATGACTATTCTAGGCGATGTTGGGTGTATACCATGACAAAGAAGAGTGAAGTCCTAGATATATTCGTGGAGTAGAAGAAGAGATTGGAACTGCAGACTGGGAGAAAGATCAAGACGTTGCGATCCGATAACGGTGGTGAATATACTTCAGACCCCTTTCTGCAGCTATGTCGAGACGAGGGCATAGAGAGGCACTTCACGGTTAGTCATACACCGCAGCAAAATAGGGTGACAGAGAGGTTGAATCGATCTTTACTGGAGAAGATCCGATGCTTATTGTCGCAAAGTGATTTGGAGAAAATCTTTTGGGCTGAGACATTTACATATGCGAGCCACCTCATTAATAGGTTGCTTTCATCTGCGATTGAGGGGAAGACCCCTATGAAGATGTGGTCGGGAGAGCCAGCACGAGATTATGACCAGCTCAAGGTATTCGGGTGCCCTGTATTTTATCATGTGAGAACTGATAAGTTGGAACATCGAGCTAGGAATGCCATATTTATAGGATTCAAGCGTGGTGTCAAGGGATACAAGCTTTGGGATCTAATTGATAAGAAGATTGTGCTGAGTAGGGACGTCACGTTTGATGAGCCTTCTATCTTGAAGCTTTCAGCTCTCATCAGGTGGAGAGCGACCCGACGGAGGAGATATCACAGGTGGTGGAGATCGATGCAGCTCCACATTATCCAGATGGTACAGTATCCATTAGAGTGCCGACTGAGGTGACGCCAGGCGAGCACGACGATGACACGAGGGATACGAGTACCGATGTGCAGGATCAGGGACCGACGGCTCAGGTTCAGGATTCAATTGCTGTTCGGAGACAGAGGAGAAACATACAGATGCCAGCACGATATGCCAACACAGTTGCGTATGCACTTCCGGTGGAGAGGATCGATGAGTTGGTGCCTACTACATTCAGAGAGGCCGAGCAGAGTTCAGAGGCTAATTCGTGACAGGTGGCTATGCAGGAGGAGATGGAATCTCTTCATAAGAACGATACATGGGAGCTTGTTGAGCTTCCAAATGGACGGAAGGCAATTGGTTGCAGGTGGGTATACACGAAGGAGGGCATTGAGGGCACTCCATTGAGGTTCAAAGCTAGGTTGGTTGCAAAGGGCTATGCACAGAAGGAATGTATTGACTATAATAAGGTTTTTTCTCCGGTGGTGAAGCATTCTTCGATTCGGATTTTGCTAGCTTTGGTGACACAGTATGATTTGGAGTTAGATCAGTTGGATGTGAAGACGATATTTCTTCATGGTGATCTTGATGAAGAAATATATATGACTCAACCATTGGGATTCCGAGCTGCAGGGAAAGATAAGTAGGTTTGCAGGTTGAAAAAATCGCTATACGGTTTGAAGCAGTCTCCTCGACAGTGGTATAGATGATTTAATGGTTTTATGATTGGTCATTCGTACACTCGGAGCCAGTTTGATCCTTACGTATATTTTCGCAAGTTAAAAGGAGGTGCGTATATCTATTTGTTACTTTATGTCGATGATATGTTGGTTGCCTCTATTTTCAGGTCGGTTATAAATGAGTTAAAAGTTCAGCTTTCAAATGAGTTTGAGATAAAGGACTTAGGCTAGGCGAAGCGCATGCTAGGGATGGAGATCGGCGGAGACAAGAAGAAGGGCAGAATTTGTTTGACACAGGTGGCTTATTTGAAGAAGGTTCTACAGCGATTCCATATTAGCATGGATACGAAGCCAGTTGGTGTACCTTTGGGAGCCCATTTGAAGCTTTCAGCTGATCTTTCACCGAAGATAATTGAAGATCGAGAGTTGATGTCGAAGACTCCATATGCGAGCGCGGTTGGGAGCATGATGTATGTGATGGTATGTACGAGATCGGATTTGTCACAGGCGGTGAGCATGGTTTCAAGATACATGCACGATTCAGGAGTGGGTCATTGGGACGCCGTGAGATGGATTTTGAGGTACATTCGAGGTACGCTCAATATTGGTTTGGTTTATGAGAGGGACACTACAGGTGGGCAGTTATGCATTGGTTATGTTGATTCGGATTATGCCGGGGATTTGGATAAGCGCCGGTCTATGACAGGGTATGTGTTTACTTTGACCCGTGTGTCGGTATGTTGGAGATGCACCTTACAGTCGACAGTAGCTTTGTTTACGATGGAGGCAGAGTATATAGCAGTTACGAAGGTTGCGAAGGAGGCTATTTGGCTTCGAGGACTTTTGGAGGAACTTGGTATATCGCTGAGGTCCGTCACTATTTATTGTGATAGCATGAGTGCTATCTATTTGGCGAAGAATCATGTTTTTCATGCGCGGACGAAGCACATTGACGTTCGTTATCACTTTGTTCGCGATGTTCTTAAAGATGGCGATGTGGAGATTGTGAAGGTCAACACGAAGGATAATCCGGCGGATATGCTCACTAAGATGGTTCCGAGCAACAAGTTTGATCATTGTCGAAACTTATTGCACATTCGTGATTATTGAAACCGTTGGCGACCATTTTGGTGAACTACGTTCGACTTGATTCCTTGGGCAAGAGGATACGTAGACAGTCTTTATAATGCAGCCGGTTTTGGATTAGTTGATTTTGATGGGGTTGAGATTATTTGAGCTCTCATTCGGGTTCTCGACTTGTTGTGGATTGAGTCCGTTATCGTGAATTGTTTCACGACGTACTAGACACAACAAGTGGGACATTTGGATGCATTTGGTGTCGGCTTAGTTTTGAGAAAACTTCACCGAGGTGGAGAATTGTGAAGCGTAGGGCCACACCCACCTGAATTGAGCAACAGGTACGCGCTCACGTGGGGGAAGCATGCGGCAAGTGTGAACGCGCAAGCGGAACACATTTTTTTTTCTTTGTGATGGCCCACCCGAATTTCATCTGTATAAATTCCAACGCGTTTTCTTTTCTTAGGTTTTGGTGCAAGCAGTGCGGGTGAAAGAAAAACTACGGCGAAAGAAAACAGAGAGCCGGTGTTTTGAGAAGGAGTTTGAGCAGCCCCTTTTAGGGTTTTGAGTATCCTTTTGAGAGAGAGATTGTGAGGGTTTTAGTTGTGAGATCTTGTGTGTGTGTAAACCCTATTTATATTCTCTCTAATAGTAGATCTCCCCCCTTCCTTGCCCCGTGGACGTAGGCAATTTGCCGAACCACGTAAAATTGGTTGTCTCGCTATTTATGTGATTTGTAATAGCTTTTAGGTTCCCTCGACAGGTCAGTCCTAGAACTGATGAGTGGAAGAGCTGATATCTCACTTGGTTGAGATATTTTGCTTAAGGTTTTTGTTTCCTTGGTGAAACATGATTTCCTATTACGACCTAACTCTCTTGTTGTGCTGCCGAAGTGCTGCCGAAGTGCTGCCGAAATTTCCGCTGCGTGCAACACATTGGAGACTATTTTGTGTTTTTCCCCCAATAAATCTATACATTCACTTTTATAAATCGCTTTACTAAAAGAAAAACAAGATGAGTCTATGGTAAAGAAACTTGTAAGGAACTAGATCTTAAGAAGAGAACCAAAAGGAGGTGCCTAATGAGCAAAATCTATTTCTTTAAAAAGAAAGGAAGGCACACCAAAAAAAAACCCTCATTGATCGAACCTGGGCACTTAATATCAGCGAGCCTTTTGGCCAATGGTGTCATGGATTTTGAAGCAGAATCTGTAATCATGGCTACTGTGTACTCTAGAAGGGCTTTATCCCAACCTCTAGCTCTCAATGGCTGCAGAATTACAAGTTAAGAATAACATTCTATATTATGAAGTAGACAGCTAATTACAAATTAGAGTAAAAATGACCTTTGTGTAACCTTGCAGAACATGGTCAGTGACCTGACTTGCATCATACCATGCATTTCGAATAGCCAGTATTCCAAACTTATCCATGATCATCCTAACCTGTAATAAGCATTAATACCCGATCACTCCTAAAAAAATTATAAAAAAAATAGAATAGCGTTCATGATAGAGGAATTATTTCCAGCATATAAGATCAGTGCAAGAATAAAAAGTGACCCACAAAAAAAAGAAATAAAAAAGGGGGAAAAAAAAGAGAAAAGGATTCAATTTGTAACGTTAACCCCTGAAAGGCAACAATAAAAACTAACAAAAAGGAAAAGAATTAGTTTCCTTCTCGTATCTTTACACTGCTAATATACAACAAATTCTAAAACGCAAAACAACGACACCGAAAGAAGTTTTGCTTCCAATATGATGTCCAACACATGGGTCAACATAGTAGTACTGAAGATTTTGCATTACAGGGTATGTTTCTGTCAATGTTGTTATTTATAAAGAAATGACAAATTGAAGATTTCATACTTTTTTGCAGTAACGATTTACTTCCATGGATTAAGCATTCATATGCTGATACGGTGGGTCAATATTCACAAGGTTACAAAATTTCTGCGTTCAAGATATTCATTGTGAAGCTTTATTGAATAACAGACATGGTTATACCCCACCTTTGAAGCACAAAACATAATAGTTCTTCTAAATTAATGCCAAACTTTAAGGAGGGGGGGACTATGTATGATTTCATCTATATAAAAGGCAATGTTCTCAATCTTACCAGCATCAAAGCAAGACCTGATCTTAACACCACGGCCAAAACTTTCGTATATATCGAGCCAACCATATCTCTCATCCCTTTCAGAATTCGAAACACAAATCCTGCAATAAATTTATACAACTTACTTATAGCCTCCAAAATCCTAATAAAAGGGTTCTCTTGGGATCCAATATTTGCATCCCCATCTTCCATTTGTTTCTCTTCCCCAACCCCATTCCTTTTCTCCCCTTTCTTCATAATAAATGGTGCAACAATCGCCGGAGCAACCAAGATCAATGCTGCAACCTTCTCTGGAGCTTCAAAGTAGGTATTAACTGCTACAAGGCAACCAGCCGAGTGCCTGAAACCCAATTCTCAACTCAATTCTTGTTTGAGTGAATTAAAAAAAAAAAGCAAATTTGCAGATAACCCCCCTCAGTGACAATACTTCTAGTAGTACTCACCAACCAAAGTATTTACTAGCACCTAGCACCCCTCGATTCCCATTTTGACAAGAAAAACTGCTCTACGAATTAACTTCACTACGCCATAATTCGTATAAACCTGTATATGATTGTTACATTGAATTTTTTTTTGTTTATATCGAAAAACAGGATAATTGTTTTGAGTTTAAGCATATTTTCCCGTCATTCCTACAAACCATAAGGGAACTTTTTCTACTCCGCATTGAAAAATAAAAATAAAATAAAATTACCCCATTAAAACGGCCTTTCCAGCCCCCAGCATTTCGATAAAAGAAATCGTAGCCATCACTGAAAACGCCATCGAATAAGGATTCAAACCCGTCTCCTCCTTCCTCTCAACCTCCCTCGAAGTCAAACCAAACGCGGGCCGATCAAACGCGAGAACCTTCGACCCAGCAACTCGAGCAAGGCCCTTCATCACCCGATCCCACGAGAACACCGAGGCCCCAAACCCATGCAACAAAACAATAGGAACCCCGATCTTCGCGGCTCCGTCGCTCCGAGCTTCTTCGGTTCCTTGATGGTGACTGATCTTGTGGTGAATCTTAACCCCGTTGAGATTAAAGAAGACGCTGTCGGAGAACACCGAGGCCCCAAACCCATGCAACAAAACAATAGGAACCCCGATCTTCGCGGCTCCGTCGCTCCGAGCTTCTTCGGTTCCTTGATGGTGACTGATCTTGTGGTGAATCTTAACCCCGTTGAGATTAAAGAAGACGCTGTCGG
>NC_033801.1:125312771-125316325 GCF_001876935.1 Asparagus officinalis | reverse complement strand
CTTGGCGGGAGAGAGGGGAGCTGGGGGAAGGAGAGGGTTGTCATTTTCTTTGCTTTCCCGGCGAGGTTTTGGGCGGGAAAGGCGGGTGGCGGGAGAGAGGGGAGCTGGGGGAAGGAGAGGGTTGTCATTTTCTTTGCTTTCCCGGCGAGGTTTTGGGCGGGAAAGGCGGGGATTGCAAAGTGGGCTTCCGTTGGGGATGCTTTTTTAAGAGAGGTGGACAGCGGGGATGATATCTCCATCCGTACGTGTACTGTTGGGCCTTTCACCCGTTGGACGACCCACTGGAGAACTCTCACAGCCACTCGTTTATGGGCTTAAATTTCACAAAGCTACACGTAATTTGAAGTGTTGCTTTCAATTATCACGTATATGAATTTGAAAAAATGTTTAAGATCCCATACCTCACAAATTTGAAGCATGGTTCTTAAATCATTAATGATATGTTCATTTTTTGATATTTTTATATATAAAACATGCTTGCACACAAAATTATTATATTTTGTCTACAACATGTTATTTATTATATGTCAGCATGTGAAATGTTACAAAGCTTGAATTTGTTGCTCTTGACATTACCGAAAATAATTATCTATCATAGGTACTAGATGCTAAAATTCATTTGGATGCTATGGGTCTAGGAGACGCAATAAAAGAAGAGAATCAAATATTTTCTCAAAACCATGTCAAAGCAATGGTTTCAAAATAATTATCTATCATAGGTACTAGATGCTAAAATTCATTTGGATGCTATGGGTCTAGGAGACGCAATAAAAGAAGAGAATCAAATATTTTTTCAAAACCATGTCAAAGCAATGGTTTCCTTCGTCACCATATACATGAAGGATTTAAAATTAAATATCTTACAGTGAAAGATCTACTTGTGCTTTGCAAAAGTTTAAAGGGAAGATATGACCACCAGAAAATAATAATACTTCCAAAAGCTCGTTATGATTGGATGCATTTAAGACTACGAGATTTTTAGACAGTTAGTGAATATATCTCGGCACTGTTCAAAATTACCTCTCAATTAAAATTGTGCGGAAAAAATATTACTAATGAGGATATGTTGGAGAAAACACTCTCTACTTTTCACGCCTCAAATGTGCTCCCGCAGCTGCAATATCGAGAGAGAGGTTTTAAAAAATACTCTGAATTATTTCCATGTCTTCCTGCAGCTAAGCAAAACAATGAGTTATTAATGAAAAACCATGAAGCTCGTCTAGCTGGAGCTGCTCCATTCCCTGAAGTGAATGCAACAACATTTAATAATAATGGGCGTGAATGAGCTCGAGGTCATGATCATGGACGTGGGCGAGGTCAAAATAATGATCATGACTGCGGTGGTCATAATAATAACTCTTCCAATCACAAAAACAAATCTTACCAACAGAAGCGGAACAATATTGACAAGAACAATAAAAGTGGACAAAACAAGCATTCCATGAGTTCAGAAAACATATGTTATCACTACATCATGAAAGCAGATTAGTTACGTACTTGTTGTACACTAAAACGTCTCTTTGAGCTATATCAAACATCTCAGAAGAAAAAAAGAAGAGTTGTAGAGGTAAATTTTACCTACCAAAATGAAGATTTTGACCATGATGATCATATTGACATAATACATCTAGATGTGACTGATTTCTTCGAAAGCCCTGAAGGTGGAATTAATCACCTAATTGGTGACAAGAATGTCCAAAATAACTGAAGTTATTCTTTAGTGTTTGTATTTACTATATGATTTCTTATGAGTTTAACGTGAAACTTAAATATACTAACAATTTATGTTCATTGCCAATATTTCTCACAATATATTTTACCTTCATTTAATGAAGAAAAATATGGCTACTTCTGACTCTTCAATTGGATTCATGATTAATCATGAAGATATGTGTCTCGCAAATAGTGTAACAATGCACACCATACTTATTAGATAAGAAATATTTTTCCCATTTGACAATGGTAGAGGCAGAAGTCAATACAATATTTGGAAGTATAAAACTAATTGAAAGCTCTAAAAGAGCTATTTTAATATTCCTTGATGGAACAAAATTTAGTATAGATAATGCATTATTCTCAATCAAGTCCCAAAGAAATTTATTAAGCTTTGTTATAGCCTACAAACAACTAAGTACTAACCCTTATCAGCAGGCCGACACGTGTCTCACTCCTACCTAATCAGACATATCGAAAGACGGACGACTCGAGCTACTCCTACGGTCAACCCAATAGACCAATAACATGAGTAACCGACTAAAAAGACGGTGTTTATCGGTCTACCCACCAGATCGATGCTATAGGCACCCGCACTCAGCCCGCCATTCCAGCTGATAACTTGCATAGCCGACTAAAAAGGCGGTGTATGTCGGCCTTTAGCCAGACGACTAAAGAGGCAGTATCCTTGAACCCCCCGCCGACAACTGACTACTCTTGCTTTAAATGCACCGTCAGAGTCACCATTGCTCTAGTCCTCATAGTGTTTATGACTCATCGGACATATTTAGCACTGAGCACTTGCTGTCGCCCTCACATTAAACGCCTGGATGACTCACCTTCTACAACGGTCGACACCTGTAAGGTATCTACCGATTCAGTAGCATGTCTGGACTTGACCAAAGTTACCTATCTGCCCTTTCAATCTACTACAAAAATAAGCTATGCTGCCTAAGGTAATTCGTCCTATTTTCCTGAGATTCTAAGCAGCTTTTCATCACTCACCTCTCATTTTCTCACTCAAGTTCAAACACTAACTTGATCGTCAAAGGAACAACCAGAGAACCCAACTCTGCCCTCTCACGAGCTTTTCATGTGCAGGAGAGAACGTCATGCTTCAGAACCGATCATCTGAGGAAGTTTGAGGACCCCTATAATCCACTGATAAACCCCATGTTCGATAACTGACATCAACAAGCTTTAAAAATATTCACTAAAATGGATAATGATTAAGACAATAAACGAGAATGATGTCAAATGTCTCTACATTTAAACTAATGTTTTGTGTAATAAATGTGTATTAGAAAAATTACCACTTTTTCCTAGCTTGTACTACACAAATATTAATTGTAGGCGTCAAAAATTGCCTATAGGTCCTCGAATACAACTTGAATCAAAGAGTGGACGAATCGAGAAGGTTCACGTCAACCAACTCGCGCACGTCGGTCAACGCGCGCGCGTCAATCAGTTCACACGCGTCAGTCAATACGCGTACGTCAGTCAGCTCGCGCGAGTTAATCAGCTCGCACGCGTCAATCAGCTCGCACGCGTCAATCAAACACGCGCGCGTCGATCAACTCCAAGCGACCGAATGCACTCGTCAGTCAATTTGCGCTTATCGGTCAGTTCTAAGTGCCGTAAAGAAGCTAACGAGCGTATGAAGCAAGTTAACAAATCGTATAAGTAAACAAGACAGTCAAACACGTAAAACGGTAGAAAATACAAGTCCTGGAAAATCGAAAAACACCGAAGAACTCAGCAAAACCCCAAAATCCCCGCGTCCGCACGGGTCGGACCGCGTCGACCCGCGCCCACGCGGGTCGGCCAAGTCCGACCTACGC
>NC_033801.1:125296307-125312748 GCF_001876935.1 Asparagus officinalis | reverse complement strand
CGACCCGCGTCGACCCGCGCCCCCCGCGGGTCGGCGGGCTGTTTCGCGCAGGTTTGACCCCCAGACGCGTTTTTTGACGGTTTTGAGCGGTTTTCTCGGGATTTATCTGTTCCAGGGGTTCTTAACTGTCTAAATATCATCTACAAACGTGGTTAGGCCGTTATTAACTGAAGATAAGGCCAAATCACTCATTCTTATCCAAAAAACCCCTCAACCGAAGCCTATAAATACAGGCCTAGGGGCTCATTTCACAGGGGGCGATTAATTATCAAGAGAAGGAGGTTGTAGGCTGTATAAAAATCATAATAGATAGCTTATCCTCCGTCAAACACCGATGATGGAAGTTACAATCTGACGACTTCCAGAAGGCTACAATTTGAAGACTTTCACGTAGATCGCTGAAGGTTACAATATGACGACCTTCACGATAACCGATGAGAGCTCTAGTTCAACAGCATTCACAATCAACATCGGGAGTTACAATCTGACGACTCTCATATTCTCAAGGAGCTAAGACGAAGATTACAAGACAATGATCTTTGCAACGCTATGACAAAAGAGATTACTTGTTGATAATCTCTCCAAAGCAAGACGCGGAACTCATCACCGCGCTCTAAGACCAAAACGCGAAGGTCCTCCCCGTGTGTCAACAGTAAAACACGAGGGTCGAACCCGCGTTACAACATTAAAACGCTGGAGTCGGACCCGTGTTATAACACCAAAACGCTGGAGTCGGACCCGCGTTACAACATTAAAACGCTGGAGTCGGACCCGCGTTTTTCAACACCCAGCGAGTACCCAACTCCGCGTCTCAATTCTAAAACACGGAGTTAGGATCCTGAACGCCCACGTGGGCGTTTGACTCGTTCAAACACGAGCTGAACGGTTGCAGGAACCGTTTTCCCTCCACGATTTGAGCGATTTCCGCCCCACTATGGAGAGAATTAAGGGGGCGATTACACCCCTTAATCCCCTATAAAAGCGAGTAAACTCAACTGAGTTAAGGGCTGGCTTTTTGGAACGGAAGGGTTGGCTGGGTTGATCGGAGAGACTGACATTTTTTGGATCTGGGAATTGGCAGCAACATGAGAGATCCTTGGGCGAGCTTTTGAGGGGATCGGCATCATCCTCCAATGAAGATTATCTTCAACTTCGACAACAGAGAGCTTTGATCCTTGGCTTATCAACCGAACTCTCGGTTCAAATCAACTCTTTTTCAAGAGTTCAAACTCGATCAGAGTTATCAACTCATCAAGAGTTTTAAACATTCCACGCAAGTTCTCCACAACGTCAAATCGTGAGGAGAAGACATCGTTCCAGTGAATCAAGACGTCGGATCGTCAACGGAGAGCAAACTCGACGCGAGCATTCGAGGGAGGCACTCCATCGCCACCGTGAAGAACCCAATTTTAAACAAAGAGGAAGAACCAATTTCGTTCTCCTCTCTTTTGTAATCGAATTGTAACCGAGATTAAAAGAATCAAAGTCAAATTTCTTTTCTTCTCTTTACTGCAATTTTCCAACATACAAAAGATGGCGACTCTGCTGGGGATGAGCTTCTGTGACGAAGAAGTGATGGCGCAATTCGATGTTCATCTCACTGGAACAACCGTCGAAACTCTCGTGGTAGAGTTTGATCAAGCCAAGTTTGAGGAGGCTATCTCCTCCGGATCCCTTAGCCCTAAGGCTATACGCAAGATCCACAAAGTCTCCAAGAAGACTAAAAATTCATCAAACAGCCCCTCCTCTGAAGGACTGGGCTCTGCCTCTGCCAAACTCGCTCAACGAGTTGAAAACTTCACACCCGCGTCAACACGATGTGTCATGGGTGGTAAAAGGCTTAAGACGGAGATAGATCCAATCAACGCCGATGATGCCCTTGCAAAAGCCTTAAAACAGGCCAAGAAGAACGCTGCTCATCGAAGAAGAGGGTCTCAGCGATGGGCACAACTTCAAGAAAATCGATCCTCCAACCAACGCAAGCTTCGTGTTCGTGAGCCTAAACGCGACCCTGAGCTCCGCGTCTATGAGCCCGAACAGGAGCTTCGCGAGAACCAGACTGAACGCGGCCCTCAATGGCGCGTTTTACAGCCAAAACGCGAACCTCAAGCCTTCGTTGAACGCGAACTTCAACTTCGCATTTCCAAGTTAAAACACGACCCTCGCGTCGACAATGAAGAACGCGACCCTCATGTCGCCAAACCAAAATGCGACCTTCGCGTTTCAAGTGCCAGACGCGACCCTCGCGTTTCAAGTGCCAAACGCGACCTTCGCGTCTCAGGTGCCAAACACGACCCTCGCGTCTCAGGTGCCAAACGCGACCCTCGCGTCCCAAGTTCCAAACGCGACTCTGCGTAGCGCGACTAGATTGAGGGGCAGATATAAGAAGTTCATGGATTCAAGTCATCTCAACCAGATCCATGTTTACCAAGAGCCAGTCATGTCCAATCATGGACTGGGGGTTCCAATTCAAACCTCACAATCAATGAGTAATTCTCCTCGAATCTTTACAATAGATTTGAGAGAGTTCATATCAAGAGAAAGACCGATGCAGCAATTCATTCGTTCATTCCAATGTGAACGGCTGATTCCTATGGTCCTCTCGGGATATCAATGCTGCTCATATGTGGCCAAACCATTGGTGTTCGACCAATTAACGGACGTTGCTTTGTCTAACCAACGACGACGTTCGCACAGGAAGAATTCTCCAGAGACTGAATATCCTGAGGTCACTATCAATGTGATCGGCAGAGGGAAAGCCTCAGGTCCTAGTTCCGATGACTCTGAGACAAGTCGTTCGCCGACCGTCAGAGAAATCGCTAACGAGTTTGAAGGAGTCTACCAACGCACTCGGACGCGAACAGGAACCATTCTCCCTGTCAATTATCGGAGGTTAGCCAGAGGAACCAATTCCGATGATGAACACTCAGCCATCGCGGAGTCTCAATCGTCAAGTTCCTTTGTTGAACGTGAAAGCTCCGCCTATATGACAGAAAGCCATGAAGATCTCGCGAAGAGACTTGATGAGCAGGAGGCCATGCTCAAATCTCAGCAAGAGGCCATCAATGAACTCATGGCCCTGTTGACTCAAATTGTCACAGACAAGGCCAAATCTCAGAAGACAGATTCGCCACCTAGGCAAGAACTCTCCCGGAGAGGAAAGACGTCTTCGTCCCGACCTCACACAGGCAAAGGGAAGGAAAAAATGGTTGATGACACGATTTCTGACCAAGAAGCCTACAACCTGGAATCTTCCTCTGATGAAGGAAGAGAGACTGAGAACGAGCAGAATCTCCAATCTGCTAAAATAAAAGAATTGGAAGCCCGCCTCAATGCCATTTCTAACAGAAGCGAGCTCCAAGATGAGGGAGTTACCAGGCCCTATCCTGCCGAATGGGATGCAGCCCCTTATCCTCCAAAGTTCAAAGTCCCGACGCTACAAACTTTTGACGGCACGGGATCACTGAACCAACATATTTATCATTTCAAGTCACAGACTGAGAATGTAATATCAAACGATATCATACTGGCTCGATTGTTCATTGGCACCCTTAAGGGAGTTGCCTTTGAATGGTTCAGGAACCTACCTGCCGGATATATCCAAAGGTGGGCAGATTTAGAGAGACTCTTCCTGTCAAGATTTTTTGAAGAGGATACAGAAGTCTCCATCCATATCCTTCTCGCCACTAAGCAGAAGAAGAGAGAATCCATCAAAGCCTTCGTCAAAAGGTTCCGAACCATGGCTCTTCGATGTTCGTCAGGTATGACACAGTCTACTTTAGTAGAGACATGTCGACACAACTTGTAGACCGACCTCCTAGCCCGAATCGGAGTTGCAGAATGTCGTTCTTGGAGACAACTAATCTCTCAAGGCGAACAGGCTCAAAAGATTATTGCCAGGATCAAAGCTGAAGAACAAAGTAGGCAGGATCAACCTGAGCAATCGGACCAAGCCCAACCTTCTCCTGAGCAATCGGACCAAGCCCAATCTCCTCAGTCAGAAGGGGAAGATACTACGACCACTGAAGCTAATCCTCTTCAGTAGGATGCCGGGTCTCCAATAACTATCATGTTAATAATTACCTCTGATAGTCAAACTCATTAGATAGTGGCCTACTCCTTTTCCCTCTTGCACTTGTTCAAGACTGGGGGTTGGTTTATTTGTAGTTCATTGGATTATGAGTAATAAATTGTCTGAGTTGTTATGTTTAAAAGAATACCTCTGTCAACCATAAAATCTACCAGAACTATCATCAACTTGTTAATCCGCTTCCATAGGAAGGTAGGCCCACAAAACTATCATGTTAACATTTACCTCTGATAGTCTATCAATCTGCCAATCCTCCTTAGTAGGATGACAGGTCCATAAAACTATCACGTTAACCGTTACCTCTGATAGTCTATTCCCTCCAAATTCTCCTGCCAATCCTCTTCAATAGAATGGCGGGTCCAAAAAACTATCACGTTAATAGTTACCTCTGATAGTCAAACTCATCAGATAATGGCCTACCAGGTGATGTGCTTCTATTTCGACTTCATGGATAGTGCCTCACTAGGCGATGTGCCTTGTCTACCTCTTTTTCTTCTCCTGCTAAGTCTTAATCAAGACTGGGGGTTGGTTACTTGGAATCCATTGGATTAAGAGTAACGAATCTTTCACATCGTCGAGTTAACATTACACTTCTGACGATCATCATCCCCACAGAGTATGCATTCAACTTGCATCACTCCTAATTTGTCATGTTAACAATATACCTCTGACAACAATCAACTTATCAATCCTTGATAATAGGATTATAAGTCCTCAAAATTGCTCAAATCGCAATCTTCCCCAGCAAGACGCTAAGTCTTCAAAATCTTGTTCAAATCACAAGCATCAAAATTTATCGCTTTTGATGATAAACTCATTTAGCAAGTTTCCCCAGCGAGACGCTAATTCCTAAAATCTTGTGCAAGTCACAAGAACACATTCCTGTCACGTTAACACTAAACCTCTAACAAAATCAATTTATCAATCCTCTTTAATAGGATGATAAGTCCACAAAGTTGCTCCAATCGCAACACATTCATGTCACGTTAATAATATACCTCTGACAAATTCACTTATCAATCCTCTCCAATAGGATGATAAGTCCACAAAGTTGCTCCAATCGCAACACACATCCTGTCACATTAACACTAAACCTCTGAAAAATTCACTTATCAATCCTCTCCAATAGTATGATAAGTCCACAAAGTTGCTCCAATCGCAACTCACATCCTGTCACGTTAACACTAAACCTCTGACAAATTCACTTATCAATCCTCGTCAATAGGATGATAAGTCCACAAAGTTGCTCCAATCGCAATACACATCCTGTCACGTTAACACTAAACCTCTGACAAAATCAACTTATCAATCCTCTTCAATAGGATGATAAGTCCACAAAGTTGCTCCAATCGCAACACACATCCTGTCACGTTAACACTAAACCTCTGACAAAATTAACTTATCAATCCTCTTCAATAGGATGATAAGTCCACAAAGTTGCTCCAATCGCAACACACATCCTGTCACGTTAACACTAAACCTATGACAAATTCACTTATTAATCCTCGTCAATAGGATGATAAGTCCACAAAGTTGGTCCAATCGCAACACACATCCTGTCACGTTAACACTACACCTCTGATAAAAATCCACTTATCGACTCTCCTTAATAGAGCGATAGGTCCATAAAATACTGTTAGGTTAACATCACACCTCTAACAGTCACACCCCCCAATGAACTTGTTAATACTTTTTCAACAAGAATAGCAAGTTTTCATTATGAAATCCCCAACGGATTAAAGATTTTTTGGAATCATCCTAGTGATAATAAAGAAAATTTCTGAATTTCACTCTAAGTGAAAATTCATGCCAAGTTAATATTACACCTCTGGCGCTTCTAACTTTCTTTCAGTGTTTCAAGTAACACAGGAACAAACAGCATCAAAAATCCATGCCTTCACACATGGGGGACTTTATCTCGATCCCTAATTAGAGATAAGTCTACGCCTAACACGCGTTGCCGGTTAATCTTTCGCCGTGAAAAAGACACCAGGATTCATGCCTGGGGGAATTTATCTCGACCCCTAAACAGAGATAAGTCTGCATCTAATACATGCTGCCGGGTAGCCTATTCTCGCGATAATGGCAAAGCCTACGTATTCAATATCGTAGCAGGTCGTTATTAATAATGTCAAAATCCATGTCTTACACGCACGGGGAACTTTATCCCAAATCCTAAGTAGGGATAAGTCTACGCCTAACACGCGTTGCCGGTTAATCTTTTGCCGTGAAAAAGATACCAAAATCCATACCTCACACGCATGGGGGACTTTATCTCGATCCCTAATTAGAGATAAGCCTACGCCTAACACGCGTTGCCGGTTAGTCTTTTTTCGTAAAAATGATAAAGTCTATGTATTCAAAATCATAGCATCAAGTCTAAGAGGGTTCATTCTCTTAGCACAACGTTACATGTAAAACGAATTCAAATAATTCACATGCTAGCCCGACTCAAACGGTAGTCGGTAAAGGCTTATCAAATCCGTTGATGGCTGAGGGTTTGCCAAAAATCCTATGCATGTTCGTAGGTCCATTAGCTTAATGGATGTGATCCGGGACTTGAAACAGATGAGCTAAAGACAAGTCTCAAAGACTTAGTCAAAAATGCACGGAAGCCACTTCCATGTCTCAAGTAAAAACGCCGAGGTCAGACCCGCATTGCAAAAATCATGACGCCAAGGTCACACCCTAGTTCCAACTTTAAAAACGCCAAGGTCAGACCCACGTTACAAAAATCATGATGCCGAGGTCACACCCGGGTTTCAAATTCAAAACGCTGAAGTCAGCCTCGCGTCTCAAATTCAAAACGCAGGCCCCCCCCCAGCATTCCAGAAGCAGAATTATGACGCATACCTTCACAAAGGTCCTACGTGGCAAATCCCTTCAACCAAGATGCCTTCAAAGCGAGTGCAGAGAATGACTCCTTTACGACAAGAAATCAACAGCTCCAGGATCAGAGTGAGATCCAAAGTAATCCAAAAATTCGTCCCAGTCAACCGCGAACTTTCGAAAACTTTGGAGGGGTTCTGTAGGCTGTCTAAAAATCACAATAGATAGCTTATCCTCCGTCAAACATCGATGATGAAAGTTACAATCTGACGACTTCCAGAAGGCTACAATTTGAAGACTTTCACGTAGATCGCTGAAGGTTACAATCTGACGACCTTCACGATAACCGATGAGAGCTCTAGTTCAACAGCATTCACAATCAACATCGGGAGTTACAATCTGACGACTCTCATATTCTCAAGGAGCTAAGACGAAGATTACAAGACAATGATCTTTGCAACGCTATGACAAAAGAGATTACTTGTTGATAATCTCTCCAACGCAAGACGCGGAACTCATCACCGCGCTCTAAGACCAAAACGCGGAGGTCCTCCCCATGTATCAACACCAAAACGCGGAGGTCCTCCCCGTGTGTCAACAGTAAAACACGAGGGTCGAACCCGCGTTACAACACCAAAACGCTGGAGTCGGACCCGCGTTACAACATTAAAACGCTAGAGTCGGACCCGCGTTTTTCAACACCCAGCGAGTACCCTGTGTGCTGTGAAAGTTGCTATTTTTATTGCTATCGAATCTATTACAACTTTAGTCGTCACAATAAACTCGAATAAAATAAAATAAAAGTTGATCTTTTTATAAGATCTCCTTACACAATAAAAATAAAAAGTTTACAACTTTATCAAACAAACACAGAGATCGTTTATCGGTCTTCTACTTGCGTGGGTGTCTTTGCCTGTACCGGGGTTTATCCGTGGACCACCGTCGATCAGATCTGATTGTTGAAAAATTAGGCAGAGCTTCGTCTATCCGCAAAGGGATCGAGAAAACTGTAGCGCTTATCTCGACAAAAGCGAGATAATTGCTCTTCTTAGAATTACCACAACGGGATAATACTAAGGATTGGATGCGGGTGATGTAGATCTGACGAATCTCTCTCTCTTGCATTGAAGAACTAGATCCGATCTTTCCTCCTCCTCTCTTGAAATCTGTGCACTTTAAGTCTTCAATCCGGCAGGGCTTCGCCGCGGCACCAGAATTCCAGCCCTTCAAAAAAAAAGGCCTAAGGCTTGTATTTATAGGCTTGAGGGGATAGCGGAGCGGTTAAAACTGATCGAAAACCGTTAAAAACACGTCCCAAGTGCGAGACAGCTCGGGGTGTCTCGCACCTGTGCGAGACAGTCTGTACCCCATTAAAAACACGTCCCAAGTGCGAGACAGCTCGGGGTGTCTCGCACCTGTGCGAGACAGTCTGTACCCCATTTAGTATTTTGGATCTAATTCTTTCATCTGAACTCGGCTTTGAGTGATTCAAGATGTATTGGAAAGCTGACAAAGAGATCTACAACTTTCATGTTTTGAGTTTCTTCAGATTCTAACGGGATCATGGTCAAAACAGCTCCACAGGTTCCAAGATACCTTTGGGTTGGGTGTCTCGGCGCTATTTTAGTCATAACTTCCTCATATGACATCCAAATGACCTGATTCCAAATGGGTTGGAAAGTTGACAAAGAGATCTACAACTTTCATGTTTTTAGTTTCTTCAGATTTAAAATGAATCATGGTCAAAACGGCTCCACAAGTTTCGAGACACTTTTGGGTGTCTCGGCCAGGTCCGAGACACCTTTGGATGTCTCGGCGCTATTTTAGGCATAACTTTCTCATATGACCTCCAAATGACCTGATTTAAGATGGGTTGGAAAGTTGACAAAAATATCTATAACTTTCCTGTTTTGAGTTTCTTCATATTCAAAACGAATCATGGTCAAAACAGCTCCATAGGTTCCGAGACACCTTTGGGTGTCTCGGCCAGGTCCGAGACACCTTTGGGTGTCTCGACGCTATTTTAGGCATAACTTCCTCATATGACCTCCAAATGACCTGATTCTAGATGGGTTGAAAAGTTGACAAAAATACCTAAAACTTTTCTGTTTTTAATTTCTTCCGATTCAAAACGAATCATGGTAAAAACAGCTTCAAATGTTTCGAGACACCTTTGGGTGTCTCGGCCAGGTCCGAGACATCTTTGGGTGTCTCGGCACTATTTTAGGCATTACTTTCTCATATGACCTCCAAATGACCTGATTCCAGATGAGTTGGAAAGCTGACAAAAATATCTATAACTTTCCTGTTCTGAGTTTCTTCAGATTCAAAATAAATCATGGTCAAAATAGCTCCACAAGTGCCGAGACACCTCGGGTGTCCCAGTTCAGCCTGAGACGTTCCGTTATGCCTGTTTGTTCGTTTTCGCCGTAACCTCTTCATCCGAACTCGGATTTGAACGATTCAAAGTGCGTTGGAAAGCCGGAGAGGAGTTCTATAAGCTTCAATGATTAGATCATATGTGGAATAAATGAGACACGAACGACATTTCGTTTTTTGTAAGTGACACGGGGCTCCCGATCAGTTCGTATCTTTATTATTCTGAAACTCCGTTGCTTCACATAGTTTGTCGATTCACTTCAAGCGTTCGTCGACGTCAATCAAGCTTCTGTGAACCAGATGGTGACGTTCATCATCTTCTCTTAGCTTTGAGCTGTTCGTGGAGACCTATAGGCAATTTTCGATGCCTACAGTGTGTTGACCGGCTTTGCTTTGTGCATGTTGAATCTTTCTAGCACCTTCTCGATGTACCTCTATTGGGATAGCCATAACAACTTCTTTGATCTATCACGAGTGATTCTCATTCCAGATTTTCGTTCTATTCGATGCTTTGACGAATAGCCGAAGTCCTTCCGGCGCTGCGTTTATCGCCTGGCCGTCGTTGGAGTCTCGAGTCTACCACCGGTGAGTTGAGTTTGGCTCGTGTCATTGAGTTGACTTTGAACTGACTATCTCTGTCATGATATATTGATTTGCGCTGACTTTTTGATCGCAACGCGTTGATCGGCGTTGACCTAGGGTTACGCGTTGACCGGCGTTGACCCTCGGGTTTCGAACGTCGTACGTTAACATAGTTTATACTCGTACGTTTACTAGAGTATACACAGTTTAATCTCTTAAGGTATTGGAGCACGGCGGTCCCAAGTGTCGGAGCTACAGGACCAACTGTTAAAGCTGATTCATCTGCATGTATAGATCTTATCCTGAAGTTGTTGGATGCTCAAGTCACGAGACCAACTAATGGAGCTGGTGCGTCAATGACTTGCATTTATAGAATTTTTGGCAAATCCTCAGCCATCAACGGGTTTGATGGACGTAGACTTCGTCTTTCTCCTGTGAAAAGACTCTGTTCCGCATGTGACGTTAAGCTAAAAGAGTTAACCATTTTAGTGCTACGATATTGAATACGTAGACTTCGTCTTTCTCCTGTGAAAAGACTAAACAGCGACGTGTATCAGACATTGACTTAGGATTTTTGGCAAATCCTCAGCCCTCAACGGATTTGACGTGCTCTTACCGATTACCGTTTGAATCGGGCTTACATGCGGATTGTTTTAAGCCCATTCCGCATGCGACGTTATGCTAAAGGAATGAACTCCCTTAGACTTGATGCTACGACTTTGAATACGTAGACTTCTCCATTGTTACGGGAATAGACTACCCGGCAACGCATGTTAGGCGCTGACTTATCCTTACTTAGGATTCAGGATAAAAGTCCCCAGACTCGGATTCTGGTGTCTTCTTCAATCGGTAAAAGACTAAACCGGCAACACGTGTTAGGCGTTGGCTTATCCCTGCTTAGGCTTCGGGATAAAATTCCCCATGCGTGTGAGGCACGGATTATGATGTTATTAATAACACCCTGCCACAATATTGAATATGTGGTCTTTTGTCCTTTTTACGGTCAAAGACTAACCGGCAATGCGTGTTAGACATAGACTTTGGGATTTTTGGCAAACCCCCAGCCATCAACGGGTTTGACGTGCCTTTACCGATTACCGTTTGAATCGGGCTAGCATGTGAATTATTAAAACCCGTTTCACATGTAACGTTGTGCTAAGAGAATTGCTTCTCTTAGACTTAATGCTATGATTTTGAATACATAGACTTCGTCTTTCTCACGGGAATAGACTACCCGGCAACGCGTGTTAGGCGTTGACTTATCCCTACTCAGGCTTCGGGATAAAATTCCCCGTGCATCGAGTGCCCGGATTTGACAATCGTGTCTTTTCTAAAAGCAAAGACAGATTGAGAAACGGGAGAGGAAGAATTTTATATTCTATCTCCCGGTGCTGAAGAGGAAGAATTTTATATTCTATCTACAGCTGGAAAGGGAACTTGAGGTGGGATCCCCCACCCCCAGAATCCGGAATGATGAACTGGGAGTGGGTTCTCCACTCCGAGCATCGGAAAGGTCCGAGGAGAGGAAGAATTTTATATTCTATCTCCCGGTGCTGAAGAGGAAGAATTTTATATTCTATCTACAGCTGGAAAGGAAACTCGAGGTGGGATCTCCACCCCCAGAATCCGGAAGGATGAAACTAAGAGTGGGATCTCCACTCCGAGAATCGTAACAATTCGGATAACCCTAACTGTCGGAAGGTTTGATTACCCGATTTGGAAGTGGACCTCTCGTTCATTGGGGGAATCGAGAGGAGATTTTGGCTGTGGCCCTAACTGTATGAATGTTTGACCAAGCAGGAGTTTGAGACGACCTAACTGTCGGAAGGTTTGATCGCTCGATTTGAAGGTGGACCTCTCGTTCATTGGAGGAATCGAGAGGGGATTTTGGCTTTGGCCCTAACTTTTATAGGTTTGACCAGAACGCAAAGAGAGTGGAATACGGGTAGCAAAGAAAGTGCCAACCCATATTACCACTCAAAGGGAGACTTTAATGTTAGGCGTTTAGGACCTAGCACGTTGAGTCTGAGAAACGCCAATGACTGGCAGATGGGAATGTTGGTGGGTCCACTGTCGTTTGATTTGATCAGTCCTTAAGAATATTAGCGTAACATTCTCCAGGAACTTCCCATCAACGGTAGGAAACAGTTTAGACTCATATACCTATTGGAGTATCAGGGAGCAGTTTATACTCGTATACTCTTCGGAGTATTGAGAAGCAGTTTATACTCGTATACTCTTCGAAGTGTTGAGAACCAGTTTATACTTGTATACTCTTCGGGGTATTGAGAAGCAGTTTATACTCGTATACTCTTCGGAGTATTGAGAAGCAGTTTATACTCCTATACTCTTCGGAGTATTGCCGTTCTTATTTGGCTTATCCTAGCATTATGACGCCGGCTTCAACCAAGGTTTGGATGCTATTCTTTAAAGTAAAGCAAGCCTTGGTGGGATGAAGGATCCTCCTGTGGTACGCGCAGTACTTCGGATCCGCAGTATTGTCAGCTTCCTCCTGATTTGTGATAGGTGGTAGCTTGATCTTGTTGCTTCCAAGGAGGGATTCGAAGATGGCTGGAACATCTTCATCCTTGAAGGAATACTCTCTTTGGAGTCTCGGACCCGAAGTCTTTTGCTGCCTTCGGGATTGCTGTTGTGACATTGCATCTTCAATTCTTTCCAGGTATTGAGCGGCTCTACTCTCATAACGTCCAAGATGTTAATGGACAAGTTGTTATGACAGGTTTGCAAGACGAATTCCTCCGTGACGGGATCCTTGTAGTTCATTGCCTGATTGCGGAAGCGTTTGATGAAGGTATCCACCGACTCTCCGTCTTTTTGTTTCTCATCGAAGAGTGTTTTGATCGACACTTCTGCGTCATCATCGAAGAAATGAGCGAGGAACATGCTTTCCAGGTCCTCCCAGCTGTTGATGCTTCCGGGCTTGAGGCGGCGGTACCAATCGAAGGCGGGCCCGCGAAGGGTGCCAACAAATGATCGGACCATCAGAGGCTCGTTGCCATAGATCACTCCCAAATGGGATTTGAAATAGATCAGGTGCTGAGTGGGGGAACCCTTCCCGTCGAACGGCGTGAAGTTGATCAGGTTGAACTTCACCGGATACGGGGTCGAATCCCACTCTTTCGGGTAAGGACATGGAATGCCAGTTTTCTTTACTTCTTGAGCAGACATTAAAGCATTAATTTTGCTCTCGAGATCCTTCATCTTTTCGTCCTCATCTATATCCTGTTTTGGACAATTTTCGAGAGGAATAATACGGCCACCCCCATTGTTTATCATCATTGGTGGGTCCACCCCCAGCGTCGTTATTTTTAGTGGGGCCACCCCCAGCGTCATGTTCATCTGAATCGCTACCTGCTTAGTTAGCAGTGTTGCGACGGCTAGACTCACCTAGCTGATTCGACAAAGCTCGGATTTGTTGGTCGTGCATTTGTCTCATCTCCTGCATAGCCATTTCCATTTCGATTTTGAAGGCTTCTTTCTACTTGGCTAGAGCATCCTCAATGATTTTGGCTATTTGCTCGGTGTTGACCATGAACACTTCCCGAGCTTGTCCTATGCTAGACGTTGTATCGTCAGAGGCGATTGCGGAATAAGAATCCGAGAGTTCGTCATCGGAATGTATTCCTTCATGGACACCCTGGTAATCATTATGTCCAACGGTTTCTAGCTGAAGCTGAGATATTTGTTGGGTTATTCCCGAACTGACTCTTCTTCCTGGAGAGAAATTAGGGTTGAAACCACTTGAAACAATCGGAGATTTTCCCTTATTGACCATGTTGATGGTAACTTCTAGGAATTCATCATCTCGAGCAACCGATCCTCTTTAGTGGAAACGCTTTGATTTGGGTTTCGTCGTTCCATCGAAGATCCCCTCGAATACCGAGACCCTCTGCGGAGCGGTCTTGGGGCAGCTACACGCTGATAATATTGCCCTGATAATTTTGGTACACGGACAGTGAGAGTCCGCTTCCCGGGTACTTCTCTTTCGAGATTTATTCGTACCCCCAGCTCGATAGTACAACTCATCGACGTTGTAGTCAGAGATACCTATCGGCTGTTTACATGAATTCTTAGGTATAACGCGTTCGTCTGTCTGAAGCGTTTTCCTCTGAGTAAAGATTGCCTTGTTGGCATCTACAGGAGTCACACTTTTGGAATCACACCCTTGTGAGGGTGAAACCTTAACGGGCTCCTGGTTTTCTGCACGTACCTCCAAGCGGGCTGTTGTAAAAAATAATTTGTTAGGAGGTCGCGTACGACCCCCAGTCCGGATGTTGGCTCGAAGCTCCTTCAACGAACTCAAGCTTTCCTTAACAGGCGCTTTTCCTCGATCCTCGGGTAGAGAACCGATGCGATCCTTCAATGGGACTTTAGCTTTGGGGAGACCCACGTTGTCATAGAGCTTCACCGGAAGTGCGGGAGCAGGGTCTGGAGTTGACGAAGACCAGAGAGCATCGTCGTCTGCTTTTGCCTTAGGCGCTGATTTGGCCTTTGGCATCCAGACTTGCTTAGATCTTGGTGGTTTTTTGGCCACCTTTTCCTTCTGCAATTCCTGTGCCTTCCGTACAAGAATCCTCGTCTGCGCTAACAGTGCGTGATGTTTATGGATGCGCTCCTTAAGAGTTGAACGGGTTCGTTTGACACGAACCCATTCATTAGTAGGTGGTTGGGAGGAGGTTCCCAAAGCTTGTTGCTGGAACACTTTGCGCCTTCTGCGTTTCAGATCCGTATCATAACAGATCCCGTCAACAGACTCCAAAGCCTTGGCAAATTAACGCGCGAGATATTGACGGCGCCTTTGACGAGCCCTCTTCGTCAACACTGGTGCACTTTCAACGGGCAACTCCTTGACTTTCGAGGAGTTATCACGAACGTTGGATCTCGTTTCTTTGGAAGCTGGCGGATCGTTGCGAGGTGTAACTACAGCAGCGACGGCGGAGAGATCGTCTTCTTGGGTCTTCAGATCTGAAGACCAGCGGATCTTCCTGGAGGAGGAGGCCTTCCTGCACTTGCAAGGAGAGGCAGATCTAGAGGAGGAGGAGAAGACATACTCCTCGAACTTCTGCTGGTCGAACTCGTATTCGACCTCTTCGAGCACCGGGATCTTGATCATCTTCTTGGGTCTTCAGATCTGAAGACCAGCGGATCTTCCTGGAGGAGGAGGCCTTCCTGCACTTGCAAGTAGAGGCAGATCTGGAGGAGGAGGAGGAGACATACTCCTCGAAGTTCTGTTGGTCGAACTTGTATTCGACCTCTTCGAGCACCGGGATCTTGATCATCGGCTGCGGCACGACAGCTCCGGCAGCGAAGCTGTTGGCTCCCACTGTGGTCGCCAGTTTGTTTGCTGTGAAAGTTGCTGTTTTCATTGCTATCGAATCTATTACAACTTTAGTCGTTACAATAAACTCGAATAAAATAAAAAGTCGATCTTTTTATAAGATCTCCTTACACAATGAAAATAAAAAAAGTTTACAACTTTATCAAACAAACGCAGAGATCGTTCATCGGTCTTCTGCTTGCGTGGGTGTCTTTGCCTGTGCCGGGGTTTATCCGTGGACCACCGTCGATCAGATCTGATTGCTGAAAAATTGGGCAGAGCTTCTTCGTCTATCCGCGAAGGGATCGAGAAAACTGTAGCGCCTACGTAACCATTCGGGTTAGGCTCTTTAGACTTCCCTCTGGATTTTGATTGGCCTCGTCGTCCCCTACCCTTCTTCTGTGCACGCCCTCGTGCCTCGACATGCAGAGCACTCCCACTGCTAGAGGCCTCAGCTCCTGAGACTTTGCGGCGAGATTCTTCATCCAGAATTGCCCCAACCACTGTGTCGAGCTTCATCTTGTCATTGCCATTAGCGTTGCTCACCGCCATTACCATATTCTCCCATGAATCTGGTAGACAAGAAAGTAGCAGAAGAGCTTGGATCTCGTTGTCGAACTTTAGATCTACTGCAGCAAGCTGTTGCACCACAGCCTGAAATTCGTTCAAGAAGTCCGCCACGCGAGCTCCTTGCTGCATCTTGAGATTGAATAGCTTCTTCATCAGGTACACCTTATTTGAAGCAGACGGCTTCTCATACAGCGCCTCCAAGGCCTCCATCAACTCCTTGGTGGTGGTCGCATGCGAGACGTTGTAAGTCACATGCTGGTGAAGGTTGAGCCTGATGGTGGCAAGTGCTTTACGATCGAGCACCTTCCACTTATCGTCGTCCATCTTCTCAGGTTTCCCCGCCTCTCCTTGGAGGGGTAGGAAGAGATCCTTCTGGTACAAATAGTCTTCTATTTGCATCCTCCAATACCTGAAATTTTGGCCGCCGAACTTCTCAATTCGAAGCCTGTTGTCTTCAACTGTAGATCCCATGGCGAAAGATTACGTCTTTCCCGTATTCGTGAATAGTACCGTATTCGTGAATAGTACCGTATAAGTGAATAGTACCGTATCCGTGAATAGTACCGTATCCGTGAATAGTACCATATAAGTGAATAGTGCCGTACACGTGAATAGTGCCCAATGCCTTAAAAGAGTAAATATTAATCTAACTT
>NC_033801.1:125291447-125295307 GCF_001876935.1 Asparagus officinalis | reverse complement strand
ACCGGTTCTCCCGCATCGCCGCCACCGTCGTTTACAACGAGTACATCGCCGACAGGCACCACGTCCATATGAACTCGACTCAGTGGGCGACGCTGACGGAGTTCGTCAAGTACCTCGGGCGGACGGGGAAGTGCAAGGTCGAGGAGACGCCGAAGGGGTGGTTCATCACTTACATTGATCGGGATTCGGAGACTCTTTTCAAGGAGAAGATGAAGAATAAGCGGCAAAGGTCGGATCTTGCGGAGGAGGAACGCGTGCTGTGGCGACGGCACCGCCTTCGAGCTCGAACCCTAACCCGGATCCTCAGCCGCTGACGGAGAAGCCGTTGGAGAAGTTGAAGTTTGCGATTCAGCCCTCTTCGAACGTTGCGGAGAAGCCTGCGCCCGGAAGCGCGAAATTGGGGTTTGAGGAGGCGGCGGAGGAATCGGAAAGAGGCGCTAAAAAGGGCAAGAGTGTGGCTGTTGGGTCTTCGGCGTTGGACGAGTTGATGAAGGAGGAGGAGAAGGCGAAGGAGAGGAGCAATCGAAAGGATTATTGGTTATTTGAAGGGATTGTAGTCAAAGTAATGAGCAAGACTTTGAAGGAGAAAGGGTATTATAAACAGAAGGGAGTTGTGAAGAGGGTTATTGATAAGTATGTTGGTGAGATCGAGATGTTGGGGAGTAAGCATGTGTTGAGGGTTGATCAGGAGGAGCTTGAGACTGTGATTCCACAGGTTGGAGGGATCATTAGAATTGTGAACGGGGCTTACAGGGGATCGAATGCGAGGCTTTTGTCGGTCAATACAGAGAGGTTTTGTGCGAAGGTGCAGATTGAGAAGGGGATTTATGATGGAAGGGTGTTGCAGGCTGTGGATTATGAGGATATTTGCAAGGTCTTGCAATGAGAATCGAGATTGTTAGGTCAGTTCTGCTCGTACTTTCTACCGTTTGTATGTGTAATTTTATAAAGAGTAAATTGTGCTCATGTAGAAGGATTGATTCTGGCATGTTATAAAAATGTTTTTAATTCACCATGAAAGTAAGTTATAGAGCTCAATCGAGAGTATGAAATGAGTTTTTAAGAACTAGAAGAGTTAATTGTTGAATGTAGTTGATTCTTTACGGTACAGACGGTGATTATACTTATGATATTTTGTGTGGTTAAATATATTGATAAATTTCTGGGTGCAATGTGTTATAGAAAATATTCTTCCTAGCTGCATCTGATTAAAGGATTTACAGAGCCTTTTATAGCAATACACTTATATCATCGAATTAAGAACTTTCGCATCCCCTCTTCAATCATGTTCTACATCTTGTGCAGATAAAGCCACTAGTTTTTCTAGGTCAACAAACTTGAATGATAGGCTATTATGTGTGTATTCTCTTGCTGACAAATTATCTTTAGACCCACAACTCTTATAATTGGCCACTGTGTGTGTTTTCCGTGGGCTGATCATATTGCTTATTAGCCTGAGGAGGCCGTCTCGGATTGAACTACCATTTGATAGTCTAATGATGGCAGGGTATTGCACCTTGCCATGACATTTTAGGGTACCATATAAAGGGAGATTTCATGATAAGTCTCTGTACAAGTTAAGCTGGACTTGCGGCTTGTAATAGTAGTCTTTTAGCTTCCACCATTTTTATCAAAAAACATAGTAAGATTTTATTTTAGAGATAGATCCGTATGATTGATGGGCTTTATCCAAAAACTGTCACTTGCACTTGTAGATTATTTAATTTTCTTGTTATATTACCATATAAAGTGGGTTTCATTTTGTTTTAAAAATAATCATGTGTTTCAGAATAATTGTGAAAAAGTGTATGGAGGCAATTATGTTTTCTTTGAAAAGTGTGTACATTAAGTTTGCATAGTTGATAATGTGGTTGTATGGATTAATCATGTGTTTCAGTATAATGTGATAATTTGAGTCAAAACTATGGACATGTAGATGCAATTATGTGTTCTTTCAACCATGTGTACCTTAAGTTTGCAAGTTAATAATGTGGTTTTATGGATTCATCATGTGTTTCGATATAATGTGATAATTTGAACTAAGCTGGGGTAAAGAGTTACAAAAAACTTTAATAAGTGGGTATAAAAAATTACAGAACAATGAGTTACAAAACATGCATAAGTGGGTACAAAACTAGGCTAAAGAGTTACAAAATTTGAATAAGTGGATACAAAACTTTTTTCCAGAACAATGAGTTACAAAACTTGAATAAGTGGGTACAAAACTTGAATAAATGAGTACAAATTTTTTCCCCAATAGGTACAAAACTTGAATAAGTGGGTACGAATTTTTTTTAGAACAATGAGTTACGAAACGTGCATAAGTGAGTACAAAACCAGGCTAAAGAGTTACATAACTTTTATAAGTGGGTACAAAACTTGAATAAGTGGGTACAAAATATTTTTCCAGAACAATGAGTTACAAAACTTGAATAAGTGGGTACAAAACATTTTTCCAGAACATTGAGTTACAAAACTTGAATTAGTAGGTACAAAATTTTTCCTAGAACAATGAGTTACAAAATATCATCCACATAATATCAAACGAGTATATTTAATAAACAATGAGTTACAATGAACATCCTATTACTTCCACTTATCCACATAAAATCATCCACATAATATCATCCACATATTGCATACACAACAACCAATGTTCAAAAATAAGAGTTACAAATAAAGTATGGATAATCATCTAACTGGAAATGCTATAGCAAAAGTTGTGAACCTCTGCCTTGTCCAATGTTCAAAATTTGTCCTTCAAAAGCACGTTGATATATTTTCCCATCATCTATTTTAGAGAATGGTAATCCATAACTTTCAAGTTCAGTAACTGCTTTAGGCGCCTTTCAACATGTATATTGAATAGCATCCTGATCACTTGATGACAAATTTATCACCGATGTCATAAACAATGAGAATGAACACAGACCAAACAACTTAAGAAACTTAATTATATTAAAACTATAACACTATCATCATTGCAGATCATTAGCTTCACACATTGGCACACTTCTTGTAGTTTTATTACAGATCTGGCGTGTATTTTGAGTTCCAGAAAACACTTCAAACAGAAGATATGAATGACAAATATTAGAAAAGACAATGATAAAATTTTGTTAAGGAAAAAAGTAAAACAATATTTACAAAAATGGTGAATCGCCATCATACAAGAGAGCTGCACAACTTTGTTCTGTACTTTACATAATCTCCTTCTGAGATTGTTATCGATCGCTTTTCGACAATGATGTTAATAAATTCAATCATAAAGATCCCACAATCTAAGGTTCTGCATTTAGAAAAAAATTACGATATTGAATTGACTTTGAGAAAAAAATGAACTATTACATTAGAAATATATGAAACACATATGGTCCTTGTTGAGACGCGACAACTGACATAAGAACATCAAAAAATTTACTTACGAAGATGGAGGATTATTGCATTTAGAGGAGGAAGACTTTGATTTTGAAGAAATCGAAAACGTCAACGCTTACAATTTATTCGAAGCCATGACTTGGGGGCTATGACTACAACGAAGAGGGAAATTGAGCAATAGGGCAGGTGAAGAGGTCAAGGTGAGCTCCGGCGGAGGCGATGGCGGGCTGGTTATGGCGGAGGAGAGGAGGAGACAGAGGAGAGAAACTTGCGGGGGGCTGTGGCTCTCGCGAGCGGAGGAGGGGAGGAGACGACAGCTCTCGCGGGCAGAGGGGAGGAGACGGAGGAGCCGAAAGCGGGGGCGGAGGAGGGGAGGACACGGATGGGCTGAGCTTGAGGGAGGAGATCTGACGACGAAGTGGAGCAACAGGCTCGAGGGCTGAGTTCGTGGGCTAAGATTTGCCCACAAAGTGGAGCGACAG
>NC_033801.1:125194889-125290585 GCF_001876935.1 Asparagus officinalis | reverse complement strand
AGTTCGGGTGGAGGAGAGGAGGATGGGGGGAGGGGCTGGTGGCCAGATCTGGTCTGAGAAGAGAGTAAGGGATGGAGTTTTGGGGAAGGGTTTTTTGAACGGAGGGACTAGATTAATTTGAGGGATGTTAAACGGACGGTCCAGATTACGCATCCTTAGATGCAACCTAAGGAGGCTCCTTAGGAGGAGGCCGGGGGGCGGCAGTTGTGTGGTTGAATCGTGATCTTAGGGTTGATGACCACTTGGGGTTTGTTGATGCAGTCAAAGAGAATCAAGTAGTCGTGCCCGTTTATGTCTTCGATCGTCAGATTCTATCAAGTTAGTGTTTTTCCTTTTTTCGCATTTAAGTGATGATTTTCTGTGGTTTTCCTTTTTTAACAAATATTGTGGAACTTGGAAGGAACTTTAAATGTTTAATGTGCTAATGTCCTTTGTAATGCAAGGCTGGATAAATAATAATTCAGAATTATTCCTTTTAACACCTTATGTGCAGTCTGGAGATATGGGAATTTTCTGTAAAGGTCAATTCTGAGAGTTTTCACCTTTTATGCAGTCTTAAGTTTAACCTACGATTTTGATGTTATGGTGCCCACTCGTGGCTCAGCTTAAAGATTTTACGCACAAGTTGTTACTTATCCTTTTCTCATATAAACTCTCTTTTCTTTCTTTCTTTTTGTTGACTGAAGAGATGGTCATTAATAACCAAAGTGGAGGGTATGCATTTGTGTAACTGGCCCACAATTTTGGGATAATGGCTTCATCGTTTTGTAAGAACAACCAAGCCATCTGATATTGCGACCTTAGTTTCCTGTACAAGCTATATTCTAGAGTGCCAAATGAGGTGTTGATTTGGAATTTATTGCAACTAATGCCGTGAAGCTTGATGCACATTAGCATACATAAAATATTCAGAATGAGTAACTAGTAAATATTTATTTGGACCACACTAGGTAGTCAATCAATAGTGACTGCAAAATGTTAACTCTAGCTGAAATCAAATTGTACTATTTTAATGGATTTTAATTTATTTTAGGAAAAAGGTATGCCCAACCTTATGACCGCAAATAGGATACTGGAGTAGTTGATGCTGTTTCCACATAAGAGCAGTGGTGAAAATTTTCTATTCTCAGTATACAGACCACCACCTTTGACTAGTGGTCACATATATTCTTTTTCAAAATCATCAAGATTCTAGATTTTTCTCTTGCAGTATCTTCTTGATCCTCAGCCTTTTAGTTCAAGTTTTGTCAATTCTTTCTGTCAAATTTATTATCCCTGATTCTATGAACTGATTGTATGAGAGTTTTGGAACTTTGCACATTTACGCCTATCACAAATTTTCAATCAATTTTGAATCTGATTGCCACGTCGAGAGCACACTGTTAAGTTTAGTTTTTCAGAAAATGGTAGGAGCAGAAAGTGAAAAAAATATGATAAGAATTGGTGCAATTATAAGAAGGTAATTGTAGTTTTATTAAGGATAAGATGTGAGACAACCATCTAAATTGATTTTTACATGTATACTGGAGAGCAAAATGTGCATGTGTTGCTAGGAGTAACAGAATGTTAGTTGAAGGTGAGATTCAGACTTAGGAATTTCCCAACTGGACATGGATTAAGGCAACAAGTTGTGCAGAATTGTTAACATAACATGGTCCATAAGTGAGCTAAGTGGAGAAAACAAAGTCATGTAGCCAAACTGAAAATTTGGGATGAAGGCTCTTTTGTAATTGAGATAGACATATTCATGACCCACATTATATATCATCACATCTATAACAACAGTTCACGTATCATTCTCACTTCCCTTTTGCTCTTCAACATCACAAATAGGAAGCAGTAGGCAGTAGGTAAGATAAAAGTCAGAATCACGGTCAGTGTTTTAAATATCGGCGATTTATCGGGATTTATCGGCGATTTATCGGAATTTTCAGGTTGCTGTTAGGATAACAGGAAATTGTAATTGGTTAGCAATTTTGACCAATTATCGGCGATTTATCGCTGATAACCGCTAATAGCGCCCGATAACTTTCATTTTTTTGTCGGGTTTATCGGGTTTGTGAGTGAATTAGGTTGCTGAGATATTAAACCCACCCGACCCGTTTTCACAATAAAACGAAAGCTCGAAGTCTCAAACCTGATTCCAGACCTTCAAGCCCTAATCTCTGGCGGCTGTGCTCTTCGCCTCTTCGTCCCGACAAAGCTCGTCGTCGCCTCTTCGTCGTCGCCTTTTTCTCCAGCAAATCTTCATCGCCTCGTCGTCGTGACGAAGCTCTTCGTCGCCTCGTCGTCCTCGCCTCTTCATCGCCTCGTCGTCGACGACGAAGCTCTCCAGCAAATCTTCGTCGTCGCCTCTTCATCCTCGCCTTTTCGTCGCCTTGACTTCGACTTCGTGCTCTCGCCTCGACTTCGACTTCGACTTCGTGCTCTCGCCTCGACTTCGTGAAGCTCCAGCGAACGTCGCCTCGGATTCGTGAAGCTCCAGCGAACGTCGCCTCGAACAGGTATCATTCATCTCCTCACCTTCGAAGTTCGTTTTTTTCCTCTTCTAGCCTTTGTCTCTTCGTCTCTGTTGCTGTTTTGTTTTCTATTTTTTTAAGTTGATTTTTGTTGTTCTTTGAACAGATTATCTACTTTCTCTTCTAGCCTCGTCTTTGACTTCACTTGTGAGACTTGTTGTGAAGAAATTCCGTGAATTATCTACTCAAACAGGTATCTTTTTTTTTAATCTTATAAAATTTCTGTTGTGAGACTGTATTATAAAATTTAATTGTAATTACAATTAATTTTGAGCAATTAGTTTTTACTTTAGCAATTAATTTTGAGTATTGTTGTGAGACTTATTCACAACACTTGTTTGTTGTTTATAGAATATTTAATTTTAAGAAAATACTTGTGAGTTGTGAGACTGTATAAGAAAATTTAGTTGTAATTACAATTAATTTACAACTTAAAAAAATATACAACTTGGATCTGCAAATAGTTTACAATTGTTATTTTAAGTTGTCTTCCTCGGTTGCTTACTTCATTCCTTAAAATCTTGATGTCATTTTGATCTCAAGTCTGCAACAAAATAGAACAAGTTAGTGTTAGGCATAAAGTTTTATGACGTGGTGAAATAAATAAAATAAATATACAATTGTGTAATTGTGTTGCTATTTTATTTTCAAACTTGTGTTCATGGTTCACTTTCTCATGTTGACAGGAGAATGTCTTTTGAGGGCCAAGCATCTAATAAACCACCAAAGCCAGCCGATAAAGATTCTTGTTGGGCATATGCTGAGCGGGTTGGTAATGATGCTTTAAAGGTTCGGTGCAAGTTTTGTGGGCAGTCTATGTGTGGAGGCATAAGCCGGTTCAAACAACACTTGGCTGGAATCAAAGGGAACTGTTTGCCGTGTGAGAAGGTCCCTGAAGATGTGAAGAAAAAAGTAAATGAAATCATTGATAGTGCTAAGAAGAATAAGGGTGCAAAGGAGTTGAAAATGCAGAATTTACTCGATGATGTTCATATAGGGGAGGAAGAGGGATATGAAGGGAGTGTGACCGCATCTACTCAGAGTCAGAGAAGCTCATCATCCTCCTCCTTCAAGACGAAAGGGCCAATGGACGCTTTTGCGAGCCGCTCTCATGAGGAGTCGGCTGAACTAGTATTAAAAATGAAACAACCAGTGATGGACAACAAGTATAGGAAGAAGGCAAGAGATGATGTGAACAGGTACATTGGGAGATGGTTCTATGAAGCCGGCATCCCTTTTAATACCGCAAGTATTCCTTCTTTCATACAAATGGTGCAGGCTATTGGAAAGTTTGGGGTCTTCTTGGATGCTCCGACACCATATGAATTGAGGGAGACTATTCTGCAGAGAGAGGTGGATGAGACAAGGGAGATCATTGAAAAATTTAAGAAGAGTTGCGCACTTAACGGGTGCTCCATACTGACCGATGCTTGGAGTGATCGAAAGATGAGAAGTATTATGAATATAGTTGTGCATTCAGATGGAGGAACAGCATTTTTGGGTTCATGTGATGCATCGGGCGACAAGCATGATGCAAATTATATATGCAACTATGTGGAGAAAGCAATTGAAGAGTTGGGGGCACAGAATGTTGTGCAAATTGTCACAGATGGAGCTTCAAATAACATGGCAGCCGCAAAAAGCTTAGCAATTAAGAAGCCAAATATATTTTGGACAACTTGTGCGGCACACACTATTAATTTGATGTTAGCCGATATAGCCAAAATAAGACCTATTCGGAGTGCAATTGCAATGGGAAGAACTGTGTCGGTGTACATTTATAGCCACACGAGATCTCTTCATGTGATGAGAGAATTTGCACGTGGGGACCTTGTTAGACCCGGGGTGACACGATTTGCCACAGCTTTCCTTGCTTTGGAATCATTGAGAGATAAAAAGAAAGTGTTGAAGCAAATGTTTGTCTCTAATGAATGGATGGAATGCGAGCTTTCAACAAAAGAAGCGGGGAAAAAGGTACAATATAATTTAAAAGTTAAAGTTTGTAACTAATAACTAAAAATATTCATTTGCTTTAGAATATATAATTCTATTGTATTACTGATTATTATGATTTTTGACTATTTGTAGGTTACTGAGATTATTCATAGCAACAAGTTTTGGGACAACGTTGATCTTGCCCTTAGAGTTTTTTCTCCTTTGGTGAAGGTTCTAAGGAGAGTAGATGGTGATAAAATCCCCTCAATGGGGTTTGTGTATGGAGACATGATGAAGGCTAAGGAGGAGATCAAAGAGGCCTTTCAGGATGAAGAGAAGAAATATCTTCTTATAGAGAAGATTATTGATAAGAGATTTGATGCCAAGCTTAAAGAACCACTCCATAAAGCAGGATATTATTTAAATCCTTATTTCTACTATCCAAATCTTATGGAGATTGAAAGAGATGGAAGTTTCTTGAGTTGCCTTGTTGATTGTATGAACAAATTCTATCCAGATGATGGTGACATGCTTGGCAACATTGGAGACCAACTCTCTGATTATCAGCATCAAAGAGGATCATTCGGGAGAGAACTTGCAAAGAGAGAAGCAAAAAAGCCTAATAATAATCCGGGTATATTTTCATTTTTCATTCAAATTAATTTGGTGATTTGACTAATTCTTGTTTGAATGTTACAAGTTACTAATTGTTTGCAACTATGACTTAACTAGTTATATGGTGGAAACTTTTTGGCACTGACGCTTCGGAGTTGAGGATGATGGCAATGAGAATTTTGAGCTTAACAACTAGCTCTTCAGCATGTGAGAGGAATTGGAGCACCTTCGAGATGATAATGGCTCTTTTTAACTTTAAATCATATTGGATGACATTTGAGACTAATTTGTCCTTTGTGATTCTAATTTGTAGATTCATACAAAAAAGAGAAATAGACTAACGCATCGGAAATTGCATGATTTGGTCTACGTCAAGTTCAATGCAAGATTGAAGAATAAGCATTCCAACAAGGATAGAGATCCTTTAATAGCCTTTGATGATGAAGAAAGGTCCTCCGAGTACATTAGCTAAATGTACTCGGATATCTGTACAAGATGCCCGTCTATGCCCTCTTGGTGACATGAACACATTTAGCTAATGTACTAGAATAACGTCCAAAAAACACCAAATTTATACTTTTAACTTCATCTGCTTATTTGAGATATTTGGAGGGAACATCGAGGGATGATTGGCGGGAGTATGTAATTACTTTGTTATACAAGTTCTCTAGCCCAACATCTTATTTCTTAGTTGTTTAGTGCTTAGTTTATGCAACTAAATTTCTTCTTTCTTACAACTTGAGAGGAGAGCTTATTTTATTCTGTTGACAGATTACATGATAAATTGCGCATGGTTGAAAGTAGACGTGGTCACGTGGGGCTTCATTTGCTGGCCTTTTCAGATCTGCCCTTTATCTTGCAACTATATCGAGGATGAGAGTGCAGTATGAAGCTATGAAGTATGAGAGAGAACGCAATGGAGGCTTTCTGTCTCCCTTTGGATACTCAGCAGCAACTGTTGAAGCCGCAGTTGAGAGTGTTTCTTGATGGAGGTATGAGTTCATCAGTATTCTTTGAGTATATGCTAGCAACATCAATTTATCTTTCAGTGTACTTGTTGATTAGATGAGAGATTGTCCTAATGTGCGCCTTAATTATCAGTATTTTATACGAGTAATGTTAGAGTTGATTATGCACTGGTATTGGCTCATTGCATTGAAGAGCCAAAAGTACAAGGACACGATGTTTCCCATAAGAGTATGGAATGGAAAGGCTATCTGATTCAGGTATTGCACCAAACAGCTTTAATTCATTTTTGCTTATACTAGTATGCAATACGTGCATTGCACGTGATGCATAACAAGATGAATGCCAATTAACCATTATCTCACAGAACTTAGAATATTGTCCATTGAGAAGGAACCTAATCAACCATATATATGGTGCGCATGATAAAAGTGACTGCACAATCAAGAAGAGGTAAGTTGATCTTAACTGCAAATAATTAATATTCAGCATCACATTACAAACCAGGAAAGTATTCAATTAGCATGGCAATATACATATAATGAGAGTAGAAAAGAGTCAACATGATAGCTTGCGAACATAGCTTTATTGTTGAAAGCCAATAATTAAAAATAAATAATATTTCTTACATACAACAAGAAGCTAATGTATTTCCAGCAATATACAAGTTTTCTGGAAGAAGCATCCCTTTATGCATACATAAGATCACATATTCGCATTACCGGAAATATAGTCCCTCAAAGAAGGCACTTGAATTCCTGCAAACCCAAAAAGCTATGTATTGTTTTTTGGAAGATAAAGTATAGTTACAATAATAAGTACAAATAAAAGTGAAGCAAAATTATACAGTACACTGTCAAAGTTGTACCTCCATTTTTAAAGGTGAGGTTGTTGGTGCATATTTTTCCACGACTTTTCCATCTTTGTCCTCAAAGAACTTATTGAAAAGCCACTTGATGCCATCGCCCAAAAAACCTCCTTTCTTTAATTTCAAGAACTTATAAAGAGTAGTACTGTAGTAGTCTCCTTTCCATTCACTTCAACCTACAAAAAACAATGAGTCAGTCACATGTAGTTACATGAAATTTTCTTCTTGAACGATAGCAACATAGTGAAAATCTCAGTTATATATTTACTAAGTGCAAGGGAGATCTATAACAAAGACAAAATTTAAAGCTGATAATCCCGTCGTGTGAAAATTGACACTAGATTTTCTTTTTTCAATCACGCTATCTATCGAAAACCAAATCTAGTTAGTTTGAAAATATTCGCATTAGAACATCTTTGCAACCTTTATTGGATTTCATTTGAATCATCTTTCTTGATGAAACATAATGATGTACATATAAGAATAAATTTGTAACAATAACAGCTATCTACAAAGCAAATTAGAGAGCTAAGAGCGTAAGAAAGTTTTTCTTAAAGAAATGCGGAAAATAACAACAGTAACTTGTACATGCATCACAGACCAACTTTTGAATTCTCTTAACTACCATATAATAATCGTAATAATGATAAATAGAGCAGAACGGAGCAGCAATATATTATTTAAGAAAAAAACATATATAGTTTCTGGCATCAATGGAGTTGTTTGAACAGTTTTACCTGAAGGGAAAATAGCCCCAGACAAAGAGCAGAACTGAATACAAGGATCAAAACCATTTTTGTAATGGATGTCTAATCTCTCTAAACTTCTATATTATAAAATCACGACCATTATAGTCCAAGCCTTTTCCCGTCAGCTGTCAACTATATGAAGAAAACTCATCACAGAAGGATAAAATCGAATATGGTTTCCATTGTGTTTACAGAAAAGGCTAAGAAGATTTTATCCTTTGGGAAGTTACTGAGACTTTTGTTTACCTGTCAAGTTAAATTAGGCCATCTAGAGATAAACTGATACCAAGAAAATCTAAGCAAGCGATATGAAACCCATCCGCCTTCAAATTTTAATTTTAGCTACATAAGCGCGTTGGACGAGTTTCTGTCCATGGTAACCTATAGAGCATGCTAATATCTGAACTACATCTTTCTCATGAATGTAGAATCTCAATAAGCACAAGTATCATCCCCCCTGGTTCTCAATTACTATACATTTCTAGAAGAGCATATTCACAGTTTTAAGTATGCATTGAAGCATAAATCGACAACCAACTTGATTTTTTATGAAATGATGTAAGTAATTGTTTTACAAGAATCAGCTCAGAATGATCTGCAGGGGATTAAGAATTTGAGATGAAATCCCAGACATTTGATTGATATCCCGCAAGCCAAATTGTCAAGGGATATTGGGCCTTGATCCTGGTCTAAAGTCTTGAAGTGCCCAAATCAGTATCTTGAAGCACAAATATCAAGCCGAATCAAAATGGGAGTAATTAATGGTTCCATAACTGAAAGAATTTTAGAAATTGCATGTTTGTGTCAGTGTTTGAAAAAGCTTTCTGAAGTGTGTCCTAAGGCCTTGCTTCAAGCATTTTGAAGGTTAATCGCAGTGAAGTACAAAAAGGAAGTGATTTGTCCTATAAACATACATTTAAGCACTTCGTAGGCCATGAAATCTTAGGATTCAGACGCTTTTTTTCAACTCAAAAGTTTTTCAACAATTTAAATGAGAGATGATCGCTTTTTTATTTGGTAAATACAATCATGATTAAGAAACTAAAGATTGTCTCTTAGCGTGTGGGCATGTTTAGGACTGTGAAAAAAAAAACCAGAGATGTGAGTCCCTAGAAAAATTTGAAATCCTCAAAAGAACATGAAACATATGACAACTTGCATATAACAGAATGGGGAAGAACTTCATGACTCGCTTCATTCTTAAGAACATCGAGAAGATTTTATGTCTTACTAAACTACTGATTTAAGGCTGTGTTTGGCAAATGGTTAAGGAAGAGGGATTAAGGAGAAGGGTTAACTTAGTTAATCCATTGTGAAGGGTTAAAAATATTCTAATTCCGTTTGGATGCGCTAGTTTAGACAAGGGGTTAAGACTTTTGTGTTTGGCAAATAAAGAAGGGATAAGGAGATTAATCTCATTAATTTTTTAAAAAATACCACTTTCGCCCTTTCTGAAAATTTATAACTAATTGCCTCATTAATATTTATTTCGTGTTGTTTATCTTCTGATCAATTTCAAAGATTTAGTGCGCTAATATGTAATTCAGTTGAGACACGTGGGATAAATTTTTTTTTTTGAAATAACGCTAAAATGACAATTTGGTATTATTCAATAAATGATTGTTCAGAAGGTAAATTAAAATAAATTATCATTTCACTTTATTTCAGCTACTAAAGAGAGATAATGAGCTAACAAAATATTATATGGCTTCTCCTCTATCAATAAACCTGGCAAAAAAAATGATTATAAGTTTTGCTCATATAAAATTATAAAATTTGCTCATATAAAGATAGTAAAAAGATATAATTCAACCGCCTTATGCTTCAATATTCGACAACTACATATTTCAATTATTCCAAAGCTGTAAAGCAATCCTGTTGCGAAGCTGCTCACCCCTTAAACTTTCATCTGCACCAACCATGTATTGGGGGTCTTCTTCCTCCTCCACCTCATCTTCATCCTCATTCATCTCTAATCCATTAAGCATATTAAAGTATTTATCATTTCCCTGATGCCTTGCAATAAAATTATGAAGAACACAACAAGCTACAACGATTTTGACTTGAGTTTTATAAGGAAATGGAGCAGCAACTTTCAAAATTTTGAATCTTTGCTTTAAAATTCCCCATGCTTTTTCCACTGCATTACGTAGTTGTGCATGTCTATGATTATATTTGTCTTTAGTATCTCGATAGGCTCTGGTGGTCCTGTTTGCAAAATCTCCAAGATGATAACGTGATCCACGATATGGGGCGATAAATTTTGAAGTATTAGCATATCCTGAGTCAACTAAGTAAAAGTGACCTGCATATTTAAAACAATATGAATTTAGATCTAATTGATTTAAAAAAAGAATATGAAAAAATGTAAAAATTTACCTTCAGGAACATTAAATTTACCATCTTCCAGTGTTGCACGAAGTACTGACATATCAGATGCTGATCCCTCCCATCCAGCAGCCACATAAAGAAAAGTATGATCAAAGGAGCACGCTGCCATTACATTTTGAGATATGAAATTCTTTCGATTACGATACCTGTTGTGTTTTTTTTCTTCATAATTACAGGAATATGAGATCCATCAATTGCTCCCAAAGCTCTCTGTAAAAATAAAAGAAATATAAAGTTCTAATGTATAGATACCTACACACATACACATTTAAAAAGATTTCATAAAAGATATGTTGAGAGCTCTATCTTGAAGTATGTGAAGAAATTGGGATTCTCTCGAATCTTAGGATGAACGTCTACGTCAGCCGTTGGAAGCTGGATATAATCTTGTTTCAAAGATAAAATAGCATTAAGCACGTTATTATAATGCCTGCTAATAGTCTCTCCTGAATGTTGAAATATCTCAGCTAATACTCGATTTGAAAGGGCATGCGAAATTCCGTAGAGAAATATACAAAGTTGTTCATTGCAGCTTAAATATCTAGTTGGCCTTAAAGCATTCTTCTCAATTAGAACATTTTTAAGCAAAAGAATTGCCTCAGAACTCATTCGAAAACAAGAATATGAACGATCAGGATGTCCAGCCAACATATCTTCTACAAGCATATGACCAGAGAATGGTCTAGTTCGACATGGTCGAGGAACCTGCTTCATCACATTTGATTGATGAATGATGCTCGTAATCATCTCGTTCCACATGTACTCATCACCATCTTCATCATTCAAAAGCAACGCCTCTATAAGATCATCTTCATCATCAAGTGCTTCAATATCATCAACACTAAGATTGCTTGCAAAATCTTCAAATGAATTCATCTTCAACTAAATTAAAAAAGAAAAATTAGACAACTTGTTGTAAAGAATGGCAGCCAAGATTCAGCAAGCTCTTTGTTCAGAACAAAAGAGAGAGATAAATAGAACATAAATAAATCGAACTGAAATAAATAGTCTCAAATTACGACACAAAATCCCCAATAAGATATAGATAAATAGAGCTGAAATAAACAGTCTTGGGTCCAATAAGACAGTAAAAGTTATTAGCTATTTAAGTTAGTAGCATCTCATACACAAAAGCAAATGATCAACTCAAGAAAATAGAGGACAACTAACCACAAAGCCAAGTGCTTTGATGTTATGGACTTCATACAAATACACATCATATACACAAATTCACACGCACATAAAAACTCCATACAAATACAGATCATATACACAACATACAAGGAAGTCATAAAAACTTCATTCAAATACACAGCATCCTTGCAAAAAGATTATCTAACATAAAAACCATCCAACATATGACATAATCTAAACATTCAAAATCATAATTTGTTTGACAATAAGAAAATCACTCTTTGGAACATGAACTTCAACTAAAAGCAAGAAAACATACTACTAAACTAAATTTGATTAGTCTTGACTCTTGAGTCTTGAACATAAAGCATCAATTCGGATGAAAGTTTTGTTTCTCCTTAAGTAAGCTGACAAATGACCCCATTTCCTGCATGGTGCTCTCATGAGCTTGTGACATTCGTGATTGACCCTGAGAAGTTTGAGAAAACCCTTGCCAGCTCGGTTGATTAAAAGACTCATTTCGGAACTGGTGCATTTGAGATGGCTGATGTTGGAAATTGTAAATAGGCGATGGATAACCGGTCATTGCATTTTGTAAATCCATTTGTTTCATGAGCCATGATAATAGCATTTGACCGTTAAGCATATTAACGACATGCCTATTCTCTTTCTTTTTAATAGCTTCTGCTCCTGCCACACATAGATCACTAGTTACACCTGGTAAATTCATTATCTTATCCATGCACTCTTTCATTTCAGTGGGCACTCCTTTCTTGGAATCTACTAGCTCTTTTGTAATTTCAATTCGCTGCTTTTGTAGCTCAATCATCTTTGACAAATTATTTTCAACTTCAATACCTGATACTCGACGACGAGAAATATTTTTAAACTTACGCTTTAAACCTGATGGTTGGGCTTGATGCTTTATGCTTGGAGTAGAAATAGGTATTGGTTGTGATGGTAGTTGTGTACCATTAAAAGGAACTTGTGTCTCTTCCACTACTTGTACCTCCTCTGATTCACTCAAATCTATCTCGTTACTGTGTGGCCCCTCAATATCATCTAATTCATTATCTGAACTAGTGCTTCCTTCACGCTCATTGAAGTCATCGGTAGTCCCAAACCACCAACGCCCCTTAGATGTGTTACCTCCACATAGAAAATCCATATCATCAAACTGAGGAAAAGGTTTGTTCTTAATTCTTAAATACTCATCATTCTCCTGCGGCAGAAAATTCATAATAAATATATCATAGTTTTAATTATATAATATTCAAATGCTTTACTGGTAGAAATTTAAATAATACCTTTATCAGTGCCTCCCAATCTTTTGCGGTAGGTGCAATCACCATATTTTTACCTTCATCCCAACCCCATCCTGATTTATTTCGAAGTTTGTAATTAAGGGAATATTGTTTTTTCAAAATTTTATAACGGTTTTGCATTTGTAGTTTGCCTCTGTCCTTTTGTCCAGTCCTAACTTTATACTCATCGGTTACATTTTGCCATTGCTCGGTAGTGAAATGACCTCCATTGTTCTTTCCTTTAAGGACCATTTCCTTTAATATTCCCATCAAACAATTATCTTCCTCTATAGTCCAGTTCCTGGCACGAGGTCTTGACTGCCCACCTTCGGGTTGAGATTGTGATATGAAGTTCTTCTTAGCCATTCTAGATCATAATGAGAATTTTAAAAGAAATTAATCAATTGAACAATGCTATGTAAACTATTGTGCTGGAAATACAAAGACATACAAAAACAAACTACAACAAATATTATGTTTTCTAACAACTATGAAATCCTAAAATGTGTGTGTTACTGGCGTGTACGTGTACATTATGATGTCTGACACAAAAAAATTCATTTATCAAGTGCTTATGATGTAATGGCGTGTATGTGTTACATGGTGATTATGATGTCTGACACAAAACTAAAATTGACATGTCAGGTGAAGCAACATGTCAGTATTCATTCATCAGGTGAAGCAACATGACAGTATTAACAACTGAGAATGTTTTTTAGAGTTTACAGTTAATGAAATTGACATGTCAGTCACACAAATCACATATTCAGAAAATGAAATTGAGTAGAATATGTACCTGGAATCATTTTTTGCTTTTTGCACCAAAAAATTGAAATTAACAACAATAAATTCTTCATTCATCAGGTGAAGCAAGACTGTTTAGTTTTGATTATAAACCATTCACATTTTCTTTGTTTATAGTTAATGAAACTGACATATGATGTACTAGAGAATGTCACATATGTGTGTTACAAGAGGATTAACTAGAGAATGTCACATATGTGTACACACACATATCCATAGTTTTCATTTCCTTCTCAACATCATTTTTCCACCACTGTTGTATTCTCAAAGGACATTCGCATCAAGATGAGAATGAGCTACCAAGTGCAACTCAAATGAGACGGCACAAAAGATTTCACTAAATGGCTGGTGCCAATCAGCAAACTAAAAGCATGTTAACATAACATTTTAAATGCCAAGAATCCTGACGAAGGATCAGTCTTAGCTACAGGTCAAGAATCAATTTAATAGTTGGGAATTAATTTCAATGCGACCAATCTACTCATGCAACTTATGAAGAAAGCACATTACAAAGAAGGATATAATATGGAAACAGTATACTGAGTGCATATTTGAGCAACTGGTGTGTATAATGGCAGTGGTAAGCACTGAAATAGTTATAAGAGAACTTCTAACCATAGAGCCAAAAATCAATCAGTGCATATTCTCTGTTCACACTTATCCTGAATGTAATTATGTTGGTGTCCAGAATATCATGGAGTAGCTAATAAATGAAGGACTAGTTGCTAGTCAAGATAAAGTGCTAAATGATCCGGAGATAAAAAAATCGAGTGTTGTAGTTAAAAATACAAAGAGAAGTTTGTGCAGCTATGCTTAAGCATTCGAGACAAAGTGAAACCTTCAAGTAGAATGCATCATTACTAAATGAGAGAACAAGTAATATATAAAAGCCATTTCTATAAGAACTAAAGAGGGAGATAAGAGCCCTCAACCTGGGCATGTTAGAGTATAAATTGTCACATATTTAGCGATGGCTAGTAAACAATGTCTTACTGCATATGATTTAATGGCGTGTATGTGTTACATGGTGCTTATGATGTCTGACACAAAACTAAAATTGACATGTCAGGTGAAGCAACATGACAGTATTAACAACTGAGAATGTTTTTTAGAGTTTACAGTTAATGAAATTGAAGGAATGAATCATCGACTCAATGCAATAAAGTTGAGAATAAAGCAATCAGAACATTGAGTACAACATCACATATGGAAACTCAAGCAACAAACATAAACAACGTAGTTTACCATGTTCTGAAATGTGTATGTTCTGAAATGTGTATGTGTTTGTGCATGTATTTGGCTGATTGAAAGACACAAACATTATCAAATCTAAGTGTTAAATAACTTATGTTGGCTGAAACAAATCTGAGAAGGTACAGTTAGATGTTGTTGTGAATGCACAAAATAATTGAAATTAACAACTAGATAGTATTCTCTAATTAGGTGAAGCATAGCATAACATAACATAACTAATACCTAATAATACTTTTCCAGTCAGGGGTTATGTCAGACCCTTCACATTGGAGTTGTACATGTTTTGGATAGATACTTAAGATTAAGATAATAAGCAATTATTACTAAGATAATATGTGGTAAATGAGGAAAGGTAATTCAGAGGGCAATCAGGACTAGATGCTCCAATATAGAAATCCCACACCTGATTTTACATGAATTCATAAAAATCTTAAAATTAACAAGGAGTCAGTATTCTCTAATTAGGTGATGCATAAGAAATCTTTGCACCCAAATGCATAGCTAAATATTCAGCAAATGAATAAGTTAATATACATCGACATCATTATCATTTGACCGAAGGAATGCATCATCGACTCAATGAAATAAAATAGAGAATAAAGCAATCAGAACATTGAGTACAATGTCACATATTTAGTCCCATCCTCAGAAGCATAAACAAAACTATATGGAAGCTCAAGCAGCAAGCACTCAAGTAGCAAACATAAACAGGACGTTTTCAATGTTCTGATATGTGTATGTGTTTGTACGTGTACTTGGCTGAATGAAAGATACAAGCACTATCTTCATTTAGGCACTCATATGAAATCATTCATTCACCGGGTCTTAAAACAAACAATCGAAAATTGATCATATCACAACTAAGCATAGAAAAAACTGATGCTTTCTGAAACAATTTCAAAGAGGAAGATGTCAGACTCTGCAACTAAAATACTAGAAGAGGAGAACCAAGGAGATCACAAACATTATCAAACCATTGCATACCATTAACCATCTAAGATATTTCATAAAGCTATCAAGCAAAGAGGAGAACCAAGGAGATCAATTTCAAAGAAGAAGAGGTCAGACTCAGCAACTAAAATACTAGAATATTTTGTAATCGACCCAAGTTCTCCAATTCCAGGTACATTTCAATTTACTTTCTTTTTCGCAAGCTTCTTTAGTATACAAACAATTAAGCAAATGGTTCATAATGATATTTTCTGAAATTGTAGCATCACAATATAGAAAAAACATCAATCAACCAAAGAGATTCATATTAACATTATCGATTGTATGGCAAACATTTGGAAACCAATTCAATATTGCAAAATCAACATACCTCTCTTTTCTTTGTCTCCCGTCTTTTGAGATCCCAATCGGCTGCAAATTCCTCTCTTGTTCCCCCTAAAATATTCCTATTAATAGTTGGGGAAAAGAAGGAGGAAAATTTTTAGAGGGAAAAATTGGAGGGAAAGAAGAAGAGGGAAATGATTTTGGGGAAGAACTGCTTGAATAGAATCATACCGTATAACTGAAAGATATATAGCCTCCCCAATTTCCGCTGCCAAGATGCGAAATTCCACCGCCTACCTAATTTCCATTGCCAACATCAAATTTCCATCGCCTACCCTCGCGTGAGAAGGAGGGTTAAGGCTTGTTCCGCCTATCTGAAGGGATTTGTTAACCCTTCGAATCACGGGTTAAATGGGTTTTTGAGGTCACGTGAGGGTTAACTAACTCTTGGGGTAATTTTGGTGTTTGGCAGGTTAATGGAGGGTTAAACCCTCTTAACCCTTCATTTATCCCTTTGCCAAACACAGCCTAAGTGAACAATGGATCTACGTGAGTTTTTTTTTATAAGCCCAGTATTTTCACCACAGAAAAAGGTAAAATAATTATAATTCAAAGAAACAGGATCAACTTTTACAAATATTAGTGGGTCTAATAGGATATCAAGAAAGGTATATAGTTATCCATAATAAAAGTCAATTTTCACTTTTGTTAAGAACAGAATCCTAGGAAAAACCTAATAAATAGTAAAGGGCATATCTGCCTCGTGGATAGTGATTGTACCACTAATAAAACTATTGTTGTAATTACTATACGAAACCATATGAAACATTACTTTTGAAGAGGAAATGTACCTTGTTTTCCTTGTTTGTTCTTAATCTTTATACCTGAAAAAAAAAGAAAATATAAAGTTAGTATTATCTCTTATGCATTTGTTAAAGGTAGCAACTATTCAATTTAATACGAAGAAAAGGTCATGGCTTTTCATCTACAAAGAAACATTAGTTAGACAACGACCAAAAAATTGCAAAGCTCTGAAGATAAAGTAATAAATTTAAAAACCATATCTTATCATAATCATAATCATAATCATAATCATAATAATAAATGAACAAAATTGAAATATCATTGATGCAACAGACAAAATTGATCACACATATTTAACACAAAACCGTATCATTCATGAAGTCGATGTTAAAGAAACATAAAGAGCTAAACATAAGTTTTTTGTCACATAATTAAAGCTGATAAAAACAACTAAAATTTATAAATTTTTTCAACACTACGATTCACAAACTCATAGACCTAAATTTATTTTATTGACTTGACATATATTTTTCTAAGACTTGTCTCAACTCATTTTTTTTCTCCTGATGAAATTTTCAGATAGCTGCTAGAATGCCCATAGATTCAGTAAACAATTTATCCGCTTCTTCTTCGTCTTTGATCTTAACAGCAAAAGAAACATTAACTTCAGCAGTAGTATGAGCATTTTCGCTAGGGACATAATCAGGATCTGAATCATCAACCTTCATTTTTTTGTTAACTTCATAAGAGCTCTCATCATCATCATCATCATTATACTCAATCGATGGTTCTTCTTCATCGTCATGAAGTCGAGTTGAAGTACCAATTACTTGCTTGTTGGTTGAGTGACCTTCATTTAACATTTTTTTTCTCGACTTCTTCGTCACTTGATGAAATTTCAATAATTTTCTTGTCCTTAGTAAAAAATTTAAACTCATATGGTTTGAGAACTGATTTGCGTGCTGTGCGTTTCAGCATTTGTTACGAGAGTTAAAAAGGCAAAGATATAAAAGTTTAACTAAGTCGATAAGGATTTAAGCACCAAAAAAAATTAAGAATATGTAATTACCCAAATAAATTAAGAATATGTAATTTGGAACAAGAAACAAATAATTATCCTCTTTTATAAGCTATTACTGCAAACTAACTTAAAATCATTCATTGGGTTTAAAATCTTGGGAAAGAATGCTTTCCATGGGAGGTAAGATTGAATTTAAGAGAAAATAAAGAAACTGTGATTGCATTTAAGAGAAAACAAAGAAACTGAAGGAGTCAACTTCCACCTTTCGCTCCTTAAATTTACTGTGCCAAACAATCAAGACCGTCTCCTAGATTTTTTGCAAATATAATCAAGAAATCTTTCAGAACTCCAGACAAGACATCATTCAATCAACATCCACATTTCTCATTTAAAAGAATTAGAGAATTATGAAAACAATAATAAAATCAGTTTAAGCACATAGACGACCAAGGTCTAAGTCTAGCCATACTACATAAGAAATGAAATCAGAAGAGTAAAGAATATCATGTATTAAAGTCAAATCATACATAAATAATAAGGACATCCAATATAATCCTATAACAGAGAAGATAACATACTTGAGTTATGGCGAAAGCTTCTATTAATTGACAAACCAAACAAAGATGGATTCTATAGCCCAACTGAAGATATGACTACTACATAGCAGAAGTAGCCTAAATGTTGAAGCTTGAAAAATAATAGTGCCATCGTCAAATGGTTTTCCCAGGTAAAATAAACACCACCCTGCTAATCTTTTTCTTGCCACTTAAATAAATCAGAGACAACTAAAAACAAAGTGTGCAAATAATGCTACATTCATAGCGAATCTTTCTCTGAATTAAACTCCTCCTGTTTAACCTTATGGAACTACCAATTGATGAATCTCTAAATTAATCTGAAACGACTTCCAAATAAAAATAATTTCTAAACTTGTCATGCAACATAATAGAGATAAAATAAAATTTTAATTTACCATGATAGCTTTCTACTACTATCAATCTCAAACCCCTGCTAGCAACAATCATCAATAAAAAAAATAAAAGGTAAGCCATCAAACAACCAGCCAAAGAATAAGAATAAGAAATTATAATAAGGTAATAAGAATAACCAATACTTATACTTACAATTGGAAATAAGAACCTTCTTTGCTCCATCAAAATTGAAGCAGAACGTATTTATAGAATCACCAAATAACGTAAATTTAGTCTTTGCGGATGAGGCTTGGGATTGGAAAGCCTTAGCAATTATTACCAATTATAGTAACATACGAATCTATGTGAAGGACATATACATTGTCAACAATTGAAAACAAACGAAATTGAGGTGAGGAGATTGATTGTAGAAATAATTTAGAGAGAGATGAGGAAGATGGGCTAAGTAGAGAGCAATTAAGGAGGAATTTAGAGAGAGCGCTGACATTGAGAAACGGAGGAACCTGAAGCGAGGAGGCCAAACATTGAATTAATTAGAGACGGAGAGAGGGAGAGGGGCAGGGGAGAGAGCGGATAACAAAGGGAAGACAGAGGGTTGGGCGTTATCAAAGTGAGAGGGAGAAGGGCAGGGGAGCGAGCGGATAACGAAGGGAGGAAAGAGAGTCGGGCGGAAAGAAAGGATAAAATATAGGATAAATTAAGACAAAGGGTTAGGCGTTATCAAAGTGAGAGGGAGAAGGGTAGGGGAGCGATCAGATAAGGAATGGATTCTCTTTCTTTGATGTCTTTAGGCAATAAGCCATATAAGACATAATCAATGATCGAAAACTGCCAGTCTCTGGGTTCGAGCATGGTAGGCTCTTCCTCAACTGCATTGATTTGCAATGCATACTTCGGTCGGAATAATTGCCTGCTTGTCACCGTGATCTACCGGGTGGCTCCTTCAGGTAGGGCCAATGTAGCTGCAAGTGATGCCAATGCTCTGGTGTAGATATTCTTGAGACGTGGTACATAGTCAATGTAGAAGTCTTCAAAAGAGTTGGCCAGTGCAATGGTTGCGGTATGATAGGGAATGAGATCCTCATTCCTAACTTCATATTATCCCTTTATCTGGTTGACGATGAGCTGCGAGTCACCATACACCTCTAGATATTTTACCCCTAGCTGTTTGGCTATGTCAAGACCGATTAACAAAGCATTGTATTTGGCCACATTGTTAGAACACAGTTCTGTTAAAGAAACAGCTCGTAGTAGTACATGATTTTGTGCGGAGATGAAGACTATCCCTACTCCAGTAATAACTGGATCGCTAGGGCTTTCTCTTTCTGCAACATCGAAATATAATTGCTATACATGTTCTCTCGATACCATGTTGACTTCATACGTCTCATCAGGTATATCTTGATACAATTTGACCTTCCTATCCAATGGATGATTGGCCATAAGATCGCAAATAGCTTGACCCTTCACTGTCTTTTGAGTTTTGAAGTGAATATCATATTGGGACAATAACAATGCCCATCTTACAAGTCGTCTGTTCAATGCATCAGGCTGTGTCATGAATACCCGTATGGGATTGATCTGAGAAATGACATGTATGGGTTGTCCAACCAGGTAATGCCGCATCTTTTGGACTGTAAAAACTAGGGCCAAACATTTCTTCTCAGTGGGAGGATAACGAAGTTCAGCTCCTGATAAAATCCTACTGAGATAATATATAGCCTGCTCACGACCTCAGGTGGATTGTAGAGATATTGCTTGATCTCTTCAAATGCTTTTTGACAAGCCTCATCCCACACGAAGGATACCCCTTTCTTCATGAGTCTTGAGAATGACTGGTATTTACTTGATAGGTTGGAGATGAACCTACGGATGTATGCCAAACGCCCCTGTAGACTTTAGGTTTTTGGGAGGCGGTAGCTCTTGAATAGCTTTGACTTTATCCAGGTCAAGACGAATTCCGTTAGTTGTGACCACAAATTCAAGGAATTTACCGTTGGCCATCCCTAAGAACGATTTGGTTGGGTTCATCTTTAATTGATGCGTCCGCATGAGGTTGAACATTATTTTCAAGTCATGTAAGTGATCTCCCTTATCACGACTTTTGACAACCAGTTCATCAACATAACTTTCTACGGTCTTTCGTAAATGTTCTTGAAAAATGGTAGTCACAACACGTTGATATGTAGCGCCAATAGTTTTCAATCCGAAGGGCATTACTGTGTAATAATACATTCCTGAAGGCGTTCAGAAAGAAGTGTGTTTTTCATCATCATGATACATCTGCTTGGGGTGAAAGTTGGTTTATTTGTAGAATCCATTACAATTGTTTATCGATTGTAATAAATTCAAAAGAGAATATTTTTATAAGATTACCCGCTTACACAAATAAAATAAAAATTACAACTCTCTTCAAACACACTCAGAGGACGTTTATCACCCGTTGCTTGCGTAAGATCTTTATCTATGTTGGGAACGCGTTAGTCCGTGGACCACCGCGGATCAGATCCGGTTGACAGTAATTATTTAAAACTCTCATTCATAAAGGAAGTAATCGCAGAAGTGATAATCTCGACCAAGCGAGATTACGACTCTTCTCGAGACCAAAACCAAGTTTGATCCGGAGTAAAGGGAGAACGAGCCTCAGATCATTCAAATAGCTTCCTCTTTATGCTGAAGTTTGCCAAGATCTACTAGCCATTCTCTGAAATTCGTGCTTCACTCTTCAATTTGATAGCACTTCGCCCTCTGAATTCAGATCCCTTTAAATGAAGGCCTTAGGCTTGTATTTATAGGTTTTTGTTGTAGCATTTTCTGATAAGAGTTGATGACATGACCTCATCCGGAGTTAATAACCGTTTAATCATATTTAGGGATAGCTTCAAAGCAGTTAGGGAGGTTCTGGAACGAAAGAATCCCAAAAAAACTATCAAAAAAATGCGTTTTTGGCGTTTCTGGGCACGAGCCACCTCACGGTGGCTCGGCACTATGCGAGCCACCAAATGGGTGCCTTGGGCCAAGCCACTGGCTTTGGCCGAGTCATTTTGATGCCACTCGGTCACCAGGGGCTTTCCCAGTTCATTCGGGTTGGACTTGTTTCGTTGTTACGTGCATTTCATCTTTTCGTTGACTTGTCCGCTTTACCGATTCGCTCTATGCATTTCATTAGCTTGGAGGTGGCTGATGAGCACGCGAGCCACTTGGAGGTGGCTGATAAGCGCGCGGGCCATATGAAGGTGGCTGGTGAGTGTACGAACCACTTGGTTTGCTATTCCGATGGCTTGTTTCTACGTCATGATTCGCTTCATGCGTTTGTCGACGTTAGATAATCCTCCTTGATTCGGATAATGACGTTCATCGTCTTCTTTCCGTCTCGAACTACGTGCGGGAACCTATCGGTAATTTTTGACGCCTATAACATCTTAATTTGGTTGTATCTTGAGAACCCATCCATAAAAAACATCCTTTCGAACCTGCATGTGTTGTCAATAATAACATCCGTGATAGGTAAAGAAAAATTATCTTTGGGACATGCTGAGTTTAGATCCCGAAAGTCAATGCATACTTGAATCTTTCTGTTCTTTTTGATACGGGTGTATCTTCTCTTCGGGAGCTTAGCGATCCTCATGGGAGCTTGAGGATAGATGATTCTCATGGTATCTTGAGAATAGAGTAGAGGAGTCGTGGACGAGGTCATTGGAGGCGACGAAGTCGAAGGATTCGTCAAAACTACAGGAATTACAGTTGGACTCTGGCCGGTCGACCGGCTTGGTCACGGCGGTCGACCGCTTAGTGCACAGACCCAGACTATGTCTCGGGACTGAGAGCGGTTGACCGATGGTGGCGCTGCGGTCGACCGAAAACACTGTAATTGATTTTTCCAGTTTTCGACGTTCTGACCGGTCGACCGCCTTGGGCACTGCGGTCGACCGCGTAGCGGTTTCGGGCCTGGGTCTGTTTCCTGCTCCAGTTGGGATTTCTGTTTAGTATAAATAGAAACACGACTTTTCTAGGGTGGAGAACTCAGATTGTAATCAGAAAAGAGATCAGAGAGGTTGTTCTTTGATCTAGAGAGATTGCGAGAGAGAGATTTTGTAAATCCAATTGATTCTTATAATCTAGAGAAGGTATTTTCCTTCGCCCTAATTATAACTCTTGTGTTCTTCAGTCGTTTTCTTCTTTACCCACTCTTGATAATTCCGCGATCAAGAGTGCTCGCACGGTGACTCGTATCAAGTTGGTATCAGAGCACTAGATCCTGTGAAGGGGGGAACTGTGTATGGTCCTTACTCGTTCACAATACAAGAAGCTTGGCGAGATCCTTAATTCCTCGGAGGGGGTCCAGAAATTAAGGAAGAAGAAGATGTCTGAAGCGGATAATTCAACAAGACTTGATGCCATGGAGAAGCAGATTGAGACGATCGGGACGACTCTTACCCAACTCGTGGGCCTCATCAACGGAGGAGACAAAAAGGAGGAATCTTCTTCGAAGGGTACTGATTCAGAGGGGGAGACTGAGATTGTTAAGACTGCTGGACATCAAGGGGGTAAGAATCATTACCAGAATCTGAAGATTGACTTCAAGGTTGAGATTCCTGTTTATGATGGGAGTATCAATGTGGAGAAGCTTGATGATTGGATCGAGCGTATGGAGATGTACTTCACTCTCTACGGATATTTGTCCAAGGAGAAAATAGTGTTCGCGACATTGAAGCTTTCAGGGCACGCGTTGACATGGTGAAAATCCTATTGCAAACAGGAGAAGAAAGCGGCGTCGTGGAACAAGTTCAAGGAGCTACTTCGGAAGCAATTTCAGACCGTTCAGGAGTATACGACGGAGTTCCAGCAGCAGGCGATGGTTCTAAACATCGCAACATCCGAGTACCCCATCTTCATGAAGTACATGGCGGGTCTGAATGATTATATCCGGAAGGAGATGAAGCTGTTTTCAGTGGAGACAATCGCAGAGGCGAGCGTGAAGGCCATTACCATTGAGGGACGGCAGAAGAAGAGCAACGAGACAAAGGGGGATTCCAAACCATCGGGGAGCAAGACGGGTGGCTCTCAGTCTAAGGATGAGAAGAAGAAGGTTGACTCGGGGAAAGCAGGATTGACATGCAATCACTGCAAACAGACATGGCATGTGGCTGATCGTTGATGGGATAAGTATCCTCATCTGAAGTCAAAAGGATTGAAGAAGAAGGAGGAGAAGAAGGCGTACGTGATAGCACAGGGTCCGAAGGAGGTTCCCAGGATGACCGAACCCAATAGCAGTCTTAACCTTATGGCGGGGAAGCAGGCCACCAAAGAAGATGACAACCCGAGAGAGCAGCTCTTTGTTCTGAAATTGCAGGTCAAGACTAGTTTAGTGGATGCTATTGTAGATCCAGGGAGTCAAAAAAATCTGATATCTGAGGCATTAGTACAGAAGCTGGGATTGAAGACGGTGAAGCATCCGAAGCCCTATCCATTAGGGTGGATTCAGAAGGAGGCGGGATTGAGTGTGGTGAACCAGTGTTCATTCAGATTTGCACTCCACGAGTCGTATATTGACGAGGTCACATGCGACGTGGTTCCGTTGGATGTTTGCCAAGTTATTTTGGGCAATCCTTATTTGTGGGATAGATACGCAGTATATGATCGGCGAGCCCAAAAGTATACGTTCACCAAGGATGGCGAGCAATTCGTTTTTCGTTCGGCGTCTCTTCCACAGGAGACGAGCTTGGTGACAGTGACTCAGGCTAAGAGGTTGGTGAACGCGGGCAGGAAGTTCGTTTTATTGTTCATTCGGCCGTATGAAGAGCAGCTGAGTAGGATGTGCTTGTCTACCTTGAGCAAGCGCCAGGAGGGAGATCTTGACAGGTTGAAGGTCAAGTATGCGGACTTGTTTTCGGAGATCACGAGACTACCACCACGTCTAGGTGTAGAGCATGGGATTATGTTGACCAGGGAGAGTTCCTTACCTAACATAGGCCTATACCGCACATCAGTACTGGAGTCCGAGGAGATCAAGAAGCAGGTTCAGGAGCTCTTGGAGGCGGGAGTGATTATGCCGAGTTGTTCATCTTGCGGGTCACCAGTGTTGTTGGTGCCCAAAAAGGATGGAGGCTGGCGCATGTGCGTAGCGGTTCCGGGCCTGGGTCTGTTTCCTGCTCCAGTTGGGATTTCTGTTTAGTATAAATAGAAATTTCCTGCTCCAGTTGGGATTTCTGTTTAGTATAAATAGAAACACGACTTTTCTAGGGTTGAGAACTCAGATTGTAATCAGAAAAGAGATCAGGGAGGTTGTTCTTTGATCTAGAGAGATTGTGAGTGAGAGATTGTGTAAATCCAATTGATTCTCATAATCTAGAGAAGGTATTTTTCTTCGCCCTAATTATAACTCTTGTGTTCTTCAGTCATTTTCTTCTTTACCCACTCTTGATAATTCCGTGATCAAGAGTGCTCGCACGGCGATTCGTATCAAGTTGGTATCAAGTTCGTATCAAGAGTGCTCGCACGGCGTGGATTACCGGGCGCTCAACAAAATAGCCATCAAGAATCGCTACCCATTACCGCGGATCGATGATCTTATGGACCAGCTGGAGGGAGCAAGGTTTTTCACGAAGCTGGATTTGAAGTCTGGTTACCATCAGGTGAGGATTCGGGAGGAAGACACTTGGAAGACTGCGTTCAAGACCAAGCAAGGCCTGTTCGAGTGGTTGGTGATGCCGTTTGGATTGTGCAATGCTCCGGCTACCTTTATGAGGTTTATGAATAACTTGTTGCGACCCTTTATAGAGGATTTTGTGATAGTTTACCTTGATGATATCTTGGTGTACAGCAGGAACCCTTTATAGAGGATTTTGTGATAGTTTACCTTGATGATATCTTGGTGTACAGCAGGACTTGGGAGGACCATCTCGTTCATGTTGAGAAGGTATTTGAAGTGTTGCAGGACGGACAGCTGAAGCTCAACGGGAAAAAGTACGAGTTCGGGAAGGACGAGTTGGTGTATCTCGACTTCATCGTAGGGAAGGGCCAGCGGAGGATAGATCTAGGCAAGGTGGAGGTGATCACAAAGTGGCCGACGCCGAAGACAGTGACTGAGGTGAGGAGCTTCATGGGGGCTTGCCAGTATTTGCGCAAGTTCATTTGATATTTTTCGACTTATGCGGCACCGTTATATGGCCTCACAAAGGCTAAAGTTCAGTTTGAGTGGGGAAGGACGCATGGGGAGGCTTTTCAGTTGCTAAAAAGGAAGATCTCGGAGGCACCGGTGTTGGAGTTGCCGAATTTGCAGCGGACTTTCGAGGTAGAGACCGACGCGTCTAATTATGCGATAGGCGCGGTGTTGATTCAGGATGGGAAACCGGTGGAATACCATTCTGAGAAGTTTTCGGGTGCTATTGCGAACTACCCAACCTACGACAAGGAGTTCTATGCACTATATCAAGCAATTAAGCATTGGATGTGTACTTGTTAGGGAAGGAGGTGGTCGTGCATTCGGATCACAAGCCGTTGGAGTTCTTACATGCCCAGACAAAGCTACAACAGGCACGGCACATGAAGTGGATGTCCTATTTGATGGCTTTCAACATCATTATTAGGTACAAGAAGGGGGCGACGAACAAGTTGGCCGATATGTTATCTCGTCCACCAATAAGGTCTTTATTTGTGGCGACGCGTATTCAGCCCTTGGTTCCTTTGGAGTATGTACAGCTGTATGCATCCAGTAGGGACTTCGGTAGTGTGTTTGAGCAGACGAAGGCTGGTCGAAGGGGGGAGTATGCACTTGGAGAAGATGGCTTGTTGTATCGTGGAACATCACTATGTATTCCGGAGGATGGTGATAGGTTGCAGTGGATTCGGGAAGCACATACCTCGCGTGTGCAAGGGCATTTTGGCATTCAGAAAACGCTTCTCAATCTACGGCGACATGTGTTTTGACCACGGATGCTTGATGATGTGACCAAGTATGTTGGAGGGTGTAAGTTATGCTGTATTTCGAAGCCTTCTAACAGAAAGAAGGGATTGTACCTACCATTACCGGTTCCTTCTAGGCCGTGGGAAAGCATTTCTATGGATTTTCTAGGAGGGTTGCCGACTACGAAGCGCGGGCATGACTATTTGTACGTTGTGGTGGACCGATTCAGCAAGATGGTGATATTGATTCCTTGTAAGAAGACCGTGACGGGAGCGGGTGCAGCACAATTGTTCTTTGAGCATGTGTGGAAGCACTTTGGGTTGCCGAGCTCGATTATTTCGGATCGGGATAGCCATTTTCTCGGGCATTTTTGGGATTCTTTGTGGAGTTTGATGGACACTAAATTGAAGAAGAGCACGGTCTTTCATCCACAAACAGACGAACAAACGGAGGTAGTCAACCGGACTATGGTGCATATATTGCGGGGGTATAATTCCAGGCATCCTAAGACTTAGGATGAGAGTTTACCATATTTGCAGTTTGCTTTTAATCGGGCAATTCATGGATCTTCCGGAAAATCACCGTTGAGACTTGTTATGGATTTTTACCGCCGAGCCCGTTCGATCTTGTGTTTTCAAGTGAAGCCACAGTGGACGGCAAGGAGGGGAGTGAAAGACAACGTGCTCAGCGATTTCTCGAGAAGATTGCAAATATTCATGCCACGGTTGAAGCTCAATTGAAGAAATCACAAGCTAAGTACAAGGCGAAGCATGATCAACATCGGGTTCCTTGCAACTTTGGTAAAGGCGATATGGTATGGCTAAAATTAAGTAAGGATAGGCTCAAAGGAGAAAGGAAGAAGTTGAAGCCTATTCGTTATGGTCCATTTCGGATTATCGATCAGATTGGCGACAACGCTTTTCGTTTAGATTTGCCACCTTACTTAGGCATGTATTCGGTGATCAATGCCGAGTACTTGAAGTTGTTTGAGCCTCCATTATTGGATGATGAAGGTGATGACAAGATGATCTTACCACATGTTGAAGACTTGTGGTTTGATAGAGAAGAGCCACTGAAAGAAGATTGTATTTTGGAACGGAAGACGACCAAGACGAGGCGAGGGACGAAGGAGTCGTTTCTCATTGGATGTCAAGGTCAGGTCCCTAGCAAGGCCAAGTGGTTAAACAGAGAAGGAGGGGCTCGCGAGTTCCCTCAACTGAAGTTCTAACTTGAATGGGACTTCAAGTTCCTAAAGGGGGACCCATGATACGGGTGTATCTTCTCTTCGGGAGCTTAGCGATCCTCATGGGAGCTTGAGGATAGATGATTCTCATGGTATCTTGAGAATAGAGTAGAGGAGTCGTGGACGAGGTCATTGGAGACGACGAAGTCGAAGGATTCGTTAAAACTGCAGGAATTACAGTTGGACTCTGGCCGGTCGACCGGCTTGGTCACGGCGGTCGACCGCTTAGTGCACATACCCAGACTATGTCTCGGGACTGAGAGCGGTCGACCGATGGTGGCGCTGCGGTCGACCGGAAACACTGTAATTAATTTTTCCAGTTTTCGACGTTCTGACCGGTCGACCGCCTTGGGCACTGCGGTCGACCGCGTAGCGGTTCCGGGCCTGGGTCTGTTTCCTGCTCCAGTTGGGATTTCTGTTTAGTATAAATAGAAACACGACTTTTCTAGGGTGGAGAACTCAGATTGTAATCAGAAAAGAGATCAGGGAGGTTGTTCTTTGATGTAGAGAGATTGTGAGAGAGAGATTTTGTAAATCCAATTGATTCTCATAATCTAGAGAAGGTATTTTTCTTCGTCCTAATTATAACTCTTGTGTTTTTAGTCGTTTTTTCTTTACTCACTCTTGATAATTCCGCGATCAAGAGTGCTCGCACGACGACTCGTATCACTTTTTTAGAACAAGAATAATATTAGCGACCCAATCAGGATGCTGCTCTTCACGGATGAATCCTGAATCAATGAGTTTCTTGACTTCAGCTTTAATGACCTCCATGATTTAGGGCCAAAATAGCCGTTGCTGTTGCTTAACAGGCTTAGCGTCTAGTTTGATGTTGAGGTGATGCATGACCACCTGAGGATCAAGGCCCGACATGTTCTCATAATTCCAAGCAAAGATATCGATATATTCACGAACAAGAGCGACGAGACCCTCTTTTTCTTCAGGTGATAGTCTATCGTTTATGAATATGGGTTTCGGGTTAGACTCGTCTCCCATGTTCACTTGAAACATTTTATCATTAGTAGGAGGTTCACGTTGTTCAAAATGATTTTCCCACTGTATACCGATTGTCGAGTTGCCTACTCAATAGATCTTCAAACAAGGGCAATTGATCATCCTCTTGAGTCTCTATTGGTTGAGTCGAAGTCATGTTGACCATGAGTTCCTTAAAGACGACGCCAGTGTTGACATCCGAATCCCAGTAGATGAAGAATTAGTGAGGTTTTCTTCCGACTCCTCAGTTGCCTTGAAGCATAATGTTAACTGTGGGGATTCATATCCCAACCCCCCGCGAGTCTTATCATAGTAATCGTCAGGTTTCCCTTTTAGTACGAAAGGGGTGATCGATGCGCGTCGACCTTTCCCAAAGTTTAAGCCTTTCGCGTGAGAGAAATTGTATCCCATCTTCTCCATGATTCGCCGTGTAGTTGGCCTGAAATATGAGAACTGTGGAGCTCTTTCTTCTTCTTCAGATTCCTCCCAAAGAGTGTGTAATGAGCCTTCCTTCCGTCCAAATATGATATCTTCTTGGCCATTGTTCATGGCAGGTACCTTGAAGACTGCCTGTGAAGATTCGCTCCGGTGTCAGCTTGTCACAAAAGAGGATTGAATTGGCATATGTAAAGTAGATTCGGCATATAATCGTGGTAGAGGATCTGACAATATGTTGGCGCTTGTACCTGGCATGTCAGAGTTAAATTCAACACACGATAAGTAAGATAAATCATCATTATTATTAAAGATAACTCCGCTGTCATCATCTGCAGCGTTATTTACATCTATACTTTTAAAACCAATTACGACGGGTTCAATGTCATTGAAAACAAGACCCTGATCGTACTCAAACTCAGTATCGGCCTCATTACCGCTATCAAGGTCCTCAACTAGTGGTATCTCAATTGGCTCACCATCAAGGTAGTGGATGGAATCTATAAAATAATTCTCAACCCCCTTGAATAGTTACTTTTCTGCGATCACTGTTCTAACCTCACCACTCTCATCTACATATTTCATGCATTAATGTAGAGTGGACGCAATAATTAAATTGTTATGAATCCAAGGCCGACCCTAATAACAAATTATAGGATGTCTCCGCATCAATGACGTAGCATGTGACATCTGTCCTCAAATCACCCATTTGGCATTTGGGCTTTGATTTTACCTAGGGGACGAGTGTTGAAAGTATTGAAGCCATAAATGGTGGTCCCGTTGAGAAATGATAAAGTGGGACCCCAAGATGGCGAATGAGCCTCAAATGTATGATGCTCAATGTAGAACCAGGGTCAACCTGAATTCGGTCTACCCGAATAGAACCAATATACCCTGTGAAGTATAATGGTCTATCATGCTTCAAATTTCTCACATGTATATCCTCTGGAGAAAAGGTAATGCATGACATTCGTCCTTGAAAGACTTGATGACACTGAGGGCAGACCTCCATTGTTTCCTCTATCGGGTTTGGTGGAAAGTGAGCCAGTAAGGTCTCATTATTCGCAAATGCTTCACGGAGGGCAGACCTCCATTGTTTCCTCTATCGGGTTTGGTGGAAAGTGAGCCAGTAAGGTCTCATTATTCGCCATTGCTTCACGGAGGGCTTCCCTTGTTGACCATGATAAGCATAGGAGCTCAAACAAGGTAATTCTTGTTGGGATGTTGGCTAGTTGAGCCAGCACATCAAATCGAAAAGGTCCCTTCGAGCTCTCTGGAACATCTTTTCTGAGTGCCTTGTTGTAACAAAGTTCCTTCGCCTTGGGATCATTGCGATACACTTGTATATTCTCCGCCACCTCCTTCCCTGGTCTTGACGGTGCAACTGCTGCCTCAGGATACTTATTTAAATATTCCTTTCCTCCATGAGTTCCTGATATCTACATAGGTTGTGTGGTGATGGTTGGCCATTCGTCTTCAGAACTACTGAGGGATGTGGTTTTAACTTCCTCGTTAGGAATGACGGACACAACATTACAGAATTTTTGCTTGGATTTGGATTTCTTTGATCCAATTGATGTCTATTGCCCGTCCACTAGTAGGTTAGGATAAACCCACATGACTTCACCCTCTGGAGTGGTATAGGGAACCATACCCTTCTCTTTCTGCTAATGAGGATCGATGTTCATGACCCTCATCTCTGTTTGAGGAATTGGTTTCACATCATCCTGAATTTAAATTTCCGCAAAGTCTCCGAACTGCAACGAGACCATATTAGTAGACATCTTCTTATGATCCGCCTGAAGGGTCATAACACCTACATCCAGCAAAGCCTGGATCTTGTCTTTCAGGATATGTCATGCCTTAGTTGGGTGATGCACCAATCCTGTGGTACATGCAGTAATTAGGATCATCTACCCTTGAAACCTTTTCAGGTCGCCTCAACTCGGGGAGCTTGATTTTCTTTGTCTTTATCAAAGACTTGATGATCGGGACGATGTGCTCATCTTTAAAATCATATTTCTTCTGAAAACGATTGTCAGAAGAATTTCCTGTCTGTTTTGCAGAAGATTTAGGGGACGGGTTGGTATCCACAACCAAAGCATCTTTCCCCTTTGATTGTTTCTGAGAATTAAAGTTGTCTTTATTCCCCCTTTTTTAGGGTGAGACTCTTGTGGTTCTTCAACATCTATCCTCTTGAACATATTCTCAGCCTGCTCTCCCTGTCAAACCAAGTCTTTCCACGAACGAGCTTCCACAATGCCTATCTTTGATAGTATACCGATAGAAAGATTGTTTCGACACATCTTCACCAGGGTAGCTTCCGACACTTGATCGCGTGAGTGCAACGATCGATTTTTAAATCTTTTGACAAAGTCACTGATGGACTCTGTCTTTTTCTATTTTTCGGCCAACAGAGTGGCCATGGACACTTTTGTGTCATCATCAAAGAATCTGGCCATAAAAGCCATAAAAGCATTTCCAAGTCCTTCCAGCTTTTAATAGTTCCAGGCTTCAATCTTCTGAACCATTCGAAAGTAACTCCCTTGAGGGTAATGAACAACCGGGTCATGATAGAATCATTGCCCTTTATATGTCCAGTCTGTGCCTGGAAGTAATAGATGTGTTGCGAATGGGAGCTTTTGTCATCAAACCGCACAAGGTTGAGTGGCTTGAACTTCGGAGGATATGAGACAACATCACATTCAATAGGGTAAGGCCTAGTCACCCCCAGATCCTTAAAGTTTACCTGGAGCTTCAACGTATCAAGTTGCTTTTGGAAATCATCCAACTTTCGGTCTCGTACTTTCGTACGAGGATTGGACTCAGCTTTAGACGACTCCGACTGAATATTGAGAATCCTTTCTTCCTCATCTTCTTCATCATTGCCATCTTGATTTCGATGACTATTTTCTTCATCGGTGGGTGAAGGCCGCCTACACCTTGATCCTGAGGCTTAGGGAAGAATTTTCTTCTTTTTCTGATCTTTCTCCCCGAGGAGTCTCTTTACCATTGCTTCCAGTCGTCTGATAGATTCCTGTTGTTAGAGGATGGTTGATTGTTGTTCTTCCATCTTTCTTGCCATGTCTTCCTTATTTCCGACTATGTGAGCACTTGCCTGTTCACTTTGATTGATATTAGAAGGCTGAGAGGTTGCAATAGCTGAGTTTTCAGGCTCTTCATCATCGTCGTTTGTAATGCCTGCTAACCGTCGGTAATCTAGTAGGATCACCACATCAGTACGAGTATAAGTGAGCCGATACACTCATTGTCCATCAACAAGCATTTCACCTAATCCTGGAGAGTACTCAGGATAAGAAGATTCAGAAGAATTAGCTGAGACTTTGCTCTTGCCCTTGCCAACCATATTAATCGTCGCTTCAATGTGACGATTCTTGGGTGCTTGTTTCTTGGGACGAAAGCGCCTTCCCTTAGATGACGAGTCACGAGATCGTTGATGGTTCAGTCAATCATTCGAAAACTGAAGACTTGTGTGCTGACTCTCCACATGGGCATTGGGAAAGCACTGCAAACATAAGCTTCTCACAGCAACAATGAGATTGCATCTGGCTCATGATGCGTTTGCGTGTAAGATAATCTCGGAGGTCGACGGTGGGACTACCCCCAGCTGACTCTGTCAACTTAGCTTTACCCGAGCGAGACCCTCTAAATGATAGAGGTTGACGAACTTGGATAACTGAACAACTTCGTCCTTCATATGTTTATGACGAGGTTCGTTGATAGGTCAAGCTTGGCGCATTCGCCTTCTCGGTCGAGTCTTAATTTGAGGTTCGTTCTCTTGATGAACCTCGGTGTGAACAGCTTGCTGAATTGGTTGAACCTTACTCTGTTGATGAGGTTTGTTCTCTGAACTTACTCGGGTGCGGGGACGAGGTCCGTCATTTTGACGTTCATCAACTAGTCGATCCTTAGTAGACTTATTATCCTTGGGCTGGTCAACCTTCGGTCGATAGTGGAAACCGTCCAACAAGACCAAAGCTCGAGTCTTACGGCGAGCTTGGTACTGACGTTGACGTTGTCGTGCACATCTCGAAAGTGGACCAACAGAAGTTACTGTCTCAGCCGAAGCTGGGCGAGGTTCGTCAACATCGACCAAGTTTTAGCTATGTTGGTTAACAAAAGCCGAAGTTCGGCTAGGATTTTTGACAACCCATTTCTTAGCTTGACGGCTAGTTGCTGGAACCTCATCTTTAAGAGGCATAGCCTTTTCCTCGAGGTTAACTCGAGTTAAATCATCAGAAGCCACATGGGCTGAAGTCTCATAAGAGACTCAACGACACTTTCGTGCCTTTGTGGGACTGGACTTACCAAAGGAGAGAAACTCCTCATACTTCGACTGGTCGAACTCTATGACCAGAGTTTCAACCTCGGTTCCCACTGTAATATTGTCTGACTACACCACCACCAATTCATCGGAAATAATGGCTTCGTCCGAAATAATGGCTTCTCCCACTATGGCCGCCATCGGCTAAATGGTCGAAAAATTGATGATTGAATTCCTTGTTTTAAGAAATGGTTCTATCACTTAGTAAGAACCTTTTACAATCACTCACTCTCGATTATAGAGGAAGAGAAGGTTGATCTGACTTCTTTTTTGTTTAAAAGTGTGTTCTTGATGGTGAAAAAATGCTTCTCTCGATGCTCAAGCCGAGATTGCTTTCCGTTGATGATCAGATCAAAATCACAAAAGCTTCAGATGGTGGCTTAGATCACGAGAATGCAGACACTGATCTCTCTTCACGTGATAGCTAAAAATCCTCCAAAAATCCTTTCTTCATAGCCGCTCATGGCTATTTATAGAGTTCGTAGCACATAACTAACATGCTAGAATTGTGGGTAGAGGGAATAACTGCCTCCTCCAATTCAGTCCATGTTGGTTAATGGGGCGTAACGCACTCCTGAAGCTTAGCCCACGTGGCTGATTAAGTCTTCAGATCGGTTACAGCTGGATCTTCTACAGACGACAAGCCTCGCTGCATGGCGAGGTTCGTCAGATTGGACGAGCCTCAATACATGGCGAGGTTCATCATATAAGGCATGCTTTGCAGTATAGCGAGCTTCTTCTGACGAACTTTGTCTTCACTGACTTCGTCTGACGAGCTTCGTCTGACGAGCTTCGTCTTCACTATCGAACTCCGTCTTTGATAACTGGGTTCAACTGCATAGCAATCCTAATGAATTTCCTTTTGACGAGCTTCGTCTTCACTGACGAGCTTTAAGTCTGATGATGAGTTTTGTCTTCATTGACGAGCTTCACCTCCAATGATGAACTTCGAACCTCGTATCCAATGATGAGATTCGTCTCAAGTCGCGTTACGTGGCGAGCCTCGTCTTTGATGCGGAGCCTTGCTGTGTGACACGCCTCTGATATGGAGCCTCGCTGCGTGGCAAGCCTCGTCTTTGATTAAGACGAGATTCGTCTCTATGACGACCTTCATCATATCTTGAAGATCAGTATTTTTTAATGCCTACAGCGACATACCTTGTTACCTTTCTGCCAAGCCTTTAGCTTTGCTTCATAATTTACCGAATCTGGTAGAGGCTCCTTTTCAGTGAGATATTCAGCATAGTTGAGAACATCAAGGGCATAAAAAACCCATTCCTTCCAACGCTTGAAATAATCTCCTTGAAACTGATCGATCTTTGACGTATTTGGGAGAAGTCGCCCAGATAAAACATTCTCCTGCGGAACGACGGTCGAGACTCCGTTGATGTTTGTGTTTGCAGCATTGGTGTTGGTGACACCATCTTCTGGTCCAGCCATTGGAATGTTCTTTTCTTAAGATTGTTGGCGAAATTGGTTATGAGTTTTATGACTGGAACAAAGCACAAGGTGTGCGAACTGCCGAGGCGTGTAATCACTGTCCTTAAGAAAAGATTTCGCCCCTTCTCGGTGCAAAAGGCTACAACAACGTCTTTTCTCCCAGGATTCAACGACAGATAACAGGATAAGGTGCACTCCAATAACCTATTCTACAAAGAACAGATATTTCTCTCTGACAAGAAGAAAGATAGAACACAAAAATTGGAAGATACAACACAAAAAATTTCTTCACAATTTTTCTCTCTTTTGTTTTTCACAATTTTTCTCTTCACTTCTTTTCTACACTTCTTTCTGTCTAATTTTCTACACATTTGTTCTCCTTCCACAAGACCCATTTTATAGCTAAAAAAAGTTTTTTTATAATGGAACAACCATTATAATTCTTTATTATAATGGAACAATCATTATAATTCTTTTTACTTCTTTTATTATAATGGAGCAACCATTATAATTCTTTTTATTTATTTTCTCATAGTGAAATAATCATGATAATTATTTTTCTTTAATTTTCTCATAGTGTAATAATCATGATAATTCTTTTTATTAATTTTCTCATTGTGGAATAATCATGATAAGAATAAATTAATTTTTTATATATTTGAACAACCATGATAAGAAAAATATGTATTTTAAAATAAAAATACACAACATCTGTTTGCGACAATAGATCGCAGGGCTATTGCTGAGAGACCCTCAATAGTTTTATTGTTGCAAAAAATATTCACTCTGGGAGTCCGTCTACAACAATAGAATCGCAGGGAGTCCGTCTTCAACTAATTAAACCTCAAATAAAATGAGCGCAATTAAAATCTACACACTATATAGGTTAGTTTCTCATGCTTAGCACTAAAATTGTTAAGTTTGTTAACATGACGATGTTGCAATTGTGCATCAGCAGCAACATCGTACATTGTCAGATGTCGTACGTAGATACTCCTCCATTAATCTTCAAAAAGATCCACATCTTCACTTGATGACTCATTACCCTCTTGCAAATTTGTATCACCGCTTGTAGAAAACCTACATTATATTAAAATATCCATACATATATACATCAAGAAGGATACTAGAATGTGAAAAATAAGACAACATAAATAATAAAAGAATTATTACTTACGGATTTAAGAGATAAACTGATTATTCCAGCATCAATTTTGAGAGATAAACTGATTATTCCAGCAAAAACAGATAATCAATTATTCCAAATTGCAACGCCTAAAGCTACACAAAAATAACAGATAAACTACATAATTATAACATATAAACTACACAACCAATTTTTTTTGAACAAGCTCAGTTCAGCCAAGAGGAAATTGAAACTTAGTCTAGCTTGAAACCCTAAGGACGAAAATAACAGATAATAGGTAAAAAAATTGGGGCTTGATCGTTACCAGAGTTGGGAGATTTAAGATCGAGCTCAGACTTCGTAGTCATGGCAGAGGAGGAAGGGAGGAGGGGTCTCGCGGTGGTCGGAATTTACAGCGAGCTCCGATTTGGGGGTCCGACGTTGGGAGGGAGGCGAGGCGGTGTTGGTCCGATTTGGGGGTCCGACGTCGAGCTCGAGAAGGACGCGGCCAACGTCTTTGTCACGACGGAGCTCGCGGCGAGATTAGGGCTTCGTCGTCGGGTGATTTTTGGGGGAGGAGCAACGGTGTGGATTTGGGGATTTTGATTTTTAGGGGATGTAGCTTTCATTTGAGAGAGAGAGAGAGCATTTAATTGTCAGATAAAGTAGCGGAGTTATTATGAGAGAGAGAGTAGCGGAGCAAATTTGCAAAAAACACCTTCTCAACCTCAAATGCGTACGCACTATCCGCACCTGAAATGCTCTGATATATATATATATATATATATATATATATATTTGGAATGAGTAATAACAAATATTTGGAATGTTAAATACATTGAATCCCAAGGCATTGTCCAATCAAATAATCCTCCTAGTACATTCTATCTAATGAAATAAAAAAATGAAGCAAATCAAGTTAATCAATAAAACTTTACGTGCTACACCAAGTATATATGAATCAATAGTTGTAGAAATTCTTACCTGCATTGGGAGCTGTCCAGATTGAGCAAAAGCATTTTAATTGCCAATGGTTAAAATTTCCTGGAGCATCTGAAGTACTAAACTGGAAACCATTTAACTAAGGAAGGCATGCACCCTCTAAATCGAATGGTAGAAAAGTAGAGGGACTAATTCGCAACAACTTATAAGATTTGAAGCACCTAGTAGAAAATCCACTGATTTGAGGGACTAAAGATGAGTATAAAAAAAAATCCAACGTAAAGAATATAAATTTTTATGTTTGTTCACATTTTTTGTCAGTTATCATTTTGCACATATAAGAGCAGCTCCAACCGAGCTGCATTTCTCCAAAATGCAGCCCGGTTGAAGTCCAACCGAGCTCCAAATTTTGGAGCTCGGCTGCAAACCTAACCCACCAGCTGCATATTTGGAGTTTTTTCTCCAAATATGCAGCCCCCTCTATTTCACTATTCCCCCTAAAAAATGTCAATATTAACCCTCAATCTCCTTAACAACATTTCATTATTCCACTTGTGTCCCATTATTATTTTTTTACTTATTTAAAATATGTGTATATATATATTAATATATTAAATATTTTTAATGAAAATAATATCATTGGAAATGTCTCGTCGATACCTTCAAAATGAGACTAATATTGAAATATAAAATCTGTATATATATATCAATATTCACCCAAAAAATTTCCTAATTTACCCTTCAAACTAACTAACTACTTTTAGATATCCACTTATGCCTATTTAATTATTAGTTTATAATTTTTATATATTTTTAAATTAAGTAAAAGAATTGTTAAATGAAGAGAAATTGAAATGGAGTTGGAAATGGAGGAGTGTGGTTGGAGTTGTAAAGCTCTATTTTAGCATATTCCTTAGAATATGCTTTAGTGGGGACTCCAAAATGGAGCCAATGGTTGGAGTTGCTCTAAGAACCTCTTTCTCCAGGCTCAAGATGAGGATTTCTTTTGAACTCAATGAACCAATTTGACCCTACTGTAGATTTGGTTCGCTACCTTTTTGTTTTTTTGATAAAAAACCAATGCAGATGGGAGCTTGAGGGCCATTCATCAAGAAAAGAAGGCCAGTACTCTTTCATTAATTGAACTACATCTCCCATTGTTACAACTTACTCAGAGAGTTTTTGTTATTCATTTATTTGTTTTCACTCTGTTAAAATATTTTGCATGCTAAGATAACATTTTCATTAGTTTTTGTTATTTATTAGCTTTCATCCTATATTTTCTTTAAAAAAGTTAATATTATTTTTAGTTAGATTTGGAAAATAAATAAATATATAAAACAAATTAGATTTTGTGTATGAGAAACCCAAGACATCATCTTGCGTCCAGGTTCATCATCCAGGGGAGAGTCGTGGCGCCTAGAGTAATCCCAGGCCCCACAGTGGTAGCATCCATGATGATGGTAGTGATGATGAGAGTACTTCTAAACGTAAAAGAAGGCAAACATCAAAAATTTGGGATCACTTTACAAAGTTACCTATCCATAATGATGAGAAAACTAATGTTCAATGTAATATGTGTAATCATATTTATGTTGGTAGTCACGACACTAAGACAATGTTGAGGCACATGGATTCTTGCCCGAAAAGGTACTTAGATGAGGCTGATTCTTCAAGGAAATTTATTAGTACATGATTTCAGTATGCAATGCAATGCAATTACTCGGGCAACATTGTCTTAGTGTCGTGACTACCAACATTGTCTTAGTGTCCAACATTGTCTTAGTGTCTTAGTGTCGTGACTACCAACATTGTCTTAGTGTCGAACATTGAGGAAGTCAAGAAAAATATAGAGAAATGCTTGCTAGAGTAATTGCATTGCATGGTTATCCATTCACTTTTGTCGAACATTGAGGAAATCGTGAGTTGCATAGTTTTCTAAATTCTAAAGTCAAGCATATTTCTAGGAACACCGCTAAAACAGATTTGATCAAGTTGTACAAGAAAGAGAGAGAAAATCTTAAACAAGCTTTAAAGCTAGTTCCTAGTAGAATTTGTCTAACCACAGATTTGTGGACTCTTCCACCTCCGACTACTATATGTCTCTCATCGCACATTAAGTTGATGACTGTTGGATGTTACAGAATAAGATATTAGCTCTATCTCATGTTTCTCCCCCATATAGTGGAACAATTCTAGTAGAGAAACTATTTCATTTGTTGAAGGATTGGGGTACTGAAAAAAGAATTTTTACTGTTACCTTGGACAATGCAGCATATAATGATGCTTTCATGAGAATTTTAAAAGACATTCCAGTTTTAGAAGATCATTTTGTTAGTAATGGTGATTTTTTACATGTACGATGTTGTGCTCATATTCTAAATATTGTTGTGCAAGATGGGCTAAAGGTTATTGATAAATCATTATCTAAGATAAGAGAACACATCAAGTATGTAAAGAGTCCTCCTAGAAGAAAAAATAAGTTTGTAGAGTGCATTGCACAAACTTGTTTAGGTAAAGCGAAAAAAATTCTGCAGGATGTGTCCAACAGGTGGAATTCTACGTTTCTAATGTTGGAGAGTGTTCTAAACTTTCATAGGCATTTGAGCACTTGGAGTTGATTGATCCAAATTTCACTTTTTACCATCAAGTGAAGAATGGCTAAAGACTGAAAAATTGCAAAGTTTTTAAAACCTTTTTATGAAGTGTCCACTCTTTTTGCTGGAAGTAAATATCCAACTGCCAACTTATATTTTGATGGAGTGTTTAAGATTCAAAAATGCATAATGGAGGAGCTGAAAAGTGATGATCAAGATGTAAAATCCATGGCAAATGATATGACAATAAAATTTGATAAATATTAGGAATGTTACATTGTTATTTTGTCATCCGCGGTCATTTCGAACCCCCGATACAAGGTGAAGTATGTAGAGTTTTGTTTTGAGAAATTGGGAGTTAGTTCTGACTATGTGTTGACTATCTTAGAGAAACTGAGAAGTCTTTACAAAGAATATGAGTGAGCATCTCCAGGTATATCTGTAGCTAAGAGCAGTGGTGAAGAGAACTTTGGAGATGTTCCTAATGATGAGATGGTTGAGTTTGAATAGTTTGAGAGTCAACTATATTCAGTCTGTGAGTCCAAGTCTCAGTTAGAAGAGTATCCAGATAAAAAATTAGTCAGTTGGAAGAAAAACGATCATTTGAATGTTCTTGAGTATTGGAAAGGCGAATGCGAGAAGCATCCTCAGTTGTCAATGATGGCTTGAGATATATTGGGTATTCATATTACTTCGGTGGTCTTTGAATCAACTTTCAGCATTGTGGGTCGTGTGCGTGACAAGTATTGAAATCGTCTTCTTCCGGAGAATGCTGAAGTTCAAATTTGTATTGGTTCTTGGTTAGACGGGATTCCTTGTGAGTTGCCTTCTTTTTTCTTCTTTATTGCTTTTTTGTATTGTTGTGAACTACATATTTTATCACAGAATATTAATATTATTTTTCTTATTAAATGCAGCTCTGACAGACATTGAAGAAGGAAATTTATTAGTACATGATTGTAGGCGTCTAAAATTGCCTATGAGATCCCGCACGAAACTCGAAGCAATGAATTGGCGAGACAAGAAGACTCACCTAAGCAGCTCGTGCGCGCCGGTCAACGCACGTACGTCAAATCAGCTCGTGCGTGTCGGTCAACGCGCGTACTTCAAATTATCTCGTGCACGTCAACCAGCTCGTGCGCGTTGGTCAACGCGCACACGCCAATTAGTCCGCACGCATCGATCAACACGCGTATATTAACTAAAGCGCGTTCGCGCTTGACAGTCAGCTCGCGCGCGCCAATCAGCTCGCATGCGTCAATCAACACGCACGCGTCAATCAACTCAAAGCATATAAATCAACGAAGCGAACCAAACACGCGAAAGGACAAGTCTCAAAGAAAGAGAACGGAAAAGAAGAAAAAATCAACAAACCTGCGCGAGCGCATGACAGAACAAACTGACCTGCGCGAGCGCGGGACGGAACAAACCGACCCGCGCGAGCGCGGGACGGATCAACCCGACCCGCGCAAGCGCGGGTCGGATTGGTCCGACCCGCGCAAGCGTAGGTCGGATTGGTCCGACCCGCGCAAGCGTAGGTCGGACTGGTCCGACCCGCGCAAGCGCAATACGGAACCCGAAATACGTTTTGACGGTTTTGATGCTGTTTTTTGCAGGATTTATCTGTTCCAGGGGTTTCTATCTGACTTGATATCATCCCCAAACGTGGTTAGGCTGTTGTTAACTGAAGATAGAGCCAAATCACTTGTTCTCATCCAAATAACCGCTTCCGAAACCCTATAAATACAAGCCTAGGGCCTTCTTTCAGCGGGGGCGATTGATTATCAAGACGAGGAGGTGCTGCCGGATTGTGGAGTCAAAGGAGCACGAATTTCAGCGAGGGTTGACAGATCTTGGCGAGTTCTTCGGCATAAAGAAGGAGAGTTCAAGAGATCCGACACCCATTCCCGTCCGTCCCTTGAGATTAGGCTTGGTCTTAATCTCGAGAAGAGCCCTGATTTCGCTTGGTCGATCTCAGCGCTTCAAATCAAATACTTCCTCGGTGAAGAAGAAGCTCTACCAAATTTTTTATCAACCGGATCCAGATCAAAGGCGGTCCATGGATAAACCCCGGCACAGGCAAAGATCCCACGCAAGCAGAAGACCGATAAACGATCTCTGCGTTTGTTTTGACGAGAGTTGTAAACTTTTGTTTTCATTGTGTAAAAGTCTTATAAAAAGACAATCTTTTTTTGTTTTCATTGTAACGATTGAAGTTGTAATGAATACCGCAATGAATACAATAATTTTCGACGCAAACAAACTGGCGACCACAGTGGGAGCCAACAGCTTCGCTGCCGGAGCTGTCGTGTCGCAACCTCGGATCTGCATCCCGGTTGAAGAAGTGGTCGAATACGAGTTCGACCAACTGAAGTTCGAGGAATATCTGTCGTCCTCCTCCTCCAGATCCTCCGCCTCTCGCAAGCGAAGGAAGATCAACGCCCCCGTTGTTGCGCTAGCTGAACCTTACAACGCCCTTCCGGTCTCCAATGAGTCCGGATCTGCAGATCTGAACTCCTCCTCAATCAAGGAGTTGAGTACAGAAGGCGCGCCTATTTTATCAAAGAGAACTCGTCAAAGGCAGCGCCAACGCTGTGCGCGCCAACTGGTCACTTCAATCCGACCCGCCAATTTGCAGGTCACTTCAATCCGACCCGCCAATTTATAGGTCACTTCAATCCGACCCGCCAATTTGCAGGTCACTTCAATCCGACCCGCCAATTTGCAGGTCACTCCAATCCGACCCGCCGATTTGCAGGTCACTCCAATCCGACCCGCCAAAATGCAGGTCACTCCAATCCGACCCGTCAATTTGCAGATCACTCCAATCCGACCCGCCAATTTGCAGGTCACTTGGATCCGACCTTCCAAATCGCAGGTCACTTGGATCCGACCTTCCAAATCGCAGGTCACTTGGATCCGACCTTCCAAATCGCATGTCACTTGGATCCGACCTTCCAAATCGTAGGTCACTTGGATCCGACCTTCCACTTTGCAGGTCACTTGGATCCGACCTTTCAAATCGCAGGTCACTTGGATCCGACCCTCCACTTTGCGGGTCACTTGGATCCGACCCTCCACTTCGCGGGTCACTTGGATCCGACCTTCCAAATCGTGGGTCACTTGGATCCGACCTTCCAAATCGCGGGTCACTTGAATCCGACCCTCCAACCCATCGGTCACTTAAATCTGACCCGTGCCAGGGTTGAGACAGAAGACGTTCTACACCGGTTACGTCGATCCCTTCGAGTTCCGCACCTCTGGTGGAGCCCCACGACAACATGGATTTGTCCCGATTCAAGGTAAGGATAGTTGATCGCCTGGGTCCTTCGCACGAGGATCGAGGCAAAGTTTTGATCGAAGGACACTTGGGTCCGATGATTGAACCCCGAACGACTCGTCGAGCTGGGGGTCGCACATGCCCTCACAACAATTTCAAGCCTTCGTATAAAGGGAAAACTCCAGTTTTTACCCGCCTGGGGGTGTGTATTAAAGTCCAAGAGCCCGTCAAAAGTTCACGCTTACAAATGCGTGACTCTAAACGCGTGACTCTTGAGAACGCCAACAAGGAGTTGCATACTCAGAAGAAAACGCGTAAGATAAACGAGCGCATTATACCTGAGGATTCATGTAAACAGTCGATAGGTTACTCCGACGGCAACGTCGATGAGTTGTACTATCGGGCTGGGGGTATGAACAAGTCTCGGAAGAGAAGTACCCGGGAATTGGAGTCTCACTGCCCGTGCGCTAAGATAATCAGGACAGTATTATCAGCATGTAGTTGCCCCAAGACCGCTCCGCAGAGGGTCTCGGTATTTGAGAGGATCTCCAACGGAATAGCTAAGTCCAAACCAAAGCATCTCCGTAAGAAGCGATCGGCTGTTCATGATAACGAACTTCCAAAAGTCATAATTAACATGGCTGATAAGGGAAAGTCGATTCGACCTTCTAGTTCTGACCCTCTCGTATCGCATCGTCTGACTCGGCTACGCATAGGGACTACTAGACGTAGGGACTACCAAAGAATGCAGAGAGGTTTATCATCGGATGATGAAGCATCAGATGCTAACTCGGCAATCGCTTCTGATAATACGGTATCCAGTCCGGGACAATCCCGTGAAGTGTTCATGATCAATACCGAGCAAATCGCCAAAATTCTTGAGGATGCTCTAACCAAACAGAAAGAGGCATTCAAGATTGAAATGGAAATGACTATGCGGCGGATGAGGGAAGAACATGACCAACAAATCCGAGCTTTGTCGAATCAAATTGGTGAATCCAGCCGTCGCAACACTGCTAACCAAGCAAATAGCGATTCAGATGTAGATGAACGTCTCAATGCTGATGCCCCTCCCGTTGACCAAAACGCTGGGGGTGGCCCCACTAAAGACGACAACGCTGGGGGTGGCCCCGTTATTCCTCTTAAGAATCGTCCAAAGCCCGACACCAAGCAAATAGCGATTCAGATGTAGATGAACGTCTCAATCCTGATAACCCTCCCGTTGACCAAAACACTGGGGGTGACTCCACTAAAGATAACAACGCTGGGGGTGGTTCCACCGAAGATGACAATGCTGGGGGTGGCTGTGTTATTCCTCTTTCAAATCGTCCGAGGCCCGACACGAGTGAGGATGAGAAAATGAAAGATCTCGAGAGCAAAATCAATGCTCTAATGTCTGCTCGAGAGGTGAAAAGGACCGGCATTCCATGTCCCTATCCAAGAGAATGGGATTCGATCCCGTATCCGGCGAAGTTTAACCTGATTAACTTCACGCCGTTTGACGGGAAGGGTTCACCCACTCAACATCTGATCTACTTCAAGTCCCACTTGGGTATGATCTCCGGTAATGAAGCCTTGATGGTTCGGTCATTCGTTGGCACCCTTCGCGGGCCGGCCTTCGATTGGTACCGCCGTCTCAAGCCCGGAAGTATTAACAACTGGGACGATATGGAGAACTCATTCCTTGGTAACTTCTTTGATGACGACGACGAGGTATCCATCAGGATACTTTTCGATGAGAAACAAGAAGATGACGAGACAGTCGACGACTTCGTCAAGCGCTTTCGGAATAAAGCAATGAACTGCCGAGATCCGATCACGGAGGACTTCATCCTCCAGACATGTCATAACAACCTATCTATTGAGATATTAGAAGTTATGGGAGTCGCACCGTCCAACACTTGGAAAGAGTTGAAGACGCGCGGAGAGCGGGCCGAACGCTTCCTCCGAAGGAAGAAAGCCGAGAGGAGCCAACCGACGGCGAATCTTCCGAACTCAAACTTCACCTCCCGTAGTAAAGGAAAGGCACATGCAGCGGTTGTAGACGTTAATCAGACATCGCAACAACCCCGAAGGCAGCAAAAGACTTCGGATCCGAGACTCCAAAAAGAGTACTCCTTCAAGGACGAAGATGTTCCGGCTATTTTCGAGTCCCTCCTTGAAAATAACAAGATCAAGTTACCACCTATCCCAGATCAGGAGGAAGCTGATAATACTATGGGTCCGAGGTACTGTGCGTACCATAGGAGGATCCTTCATCCTACCAAGGCTTGCTTCGCTCTTAAGAATAGCATCCAAAACTTGGTTGAAGCCGGCGTTATATCGCTCAATTGAGCCGAATGAACACTCCGACAAGTATAAGAGTATAAACTGCTTCTTAATCCTCCGACCGGTATAAGAGGTTAAACTGCTCCCTGATACTCCAATTGGTATATGAGTCTAAACTGTTTCCTACCGTCGACGGGAAGTTCCTGAAGAATTTTTATATGTAATATTCTTAAGGATAACCCGATCATGTAACCGAATGCAATGATAAACCCAGTTTCGCGAAGAAGCTGAGGGTGGATGAATCATGTAACGGGGAGTTCCCGGAAGAATACTATATGTAATTTTCTTAGGGATAACCCGATCATTACAAACAAAGTGATAAACACTAAACCCCCATTGTGATTTCCGAACACTCTTTTGCTGAGACGAGATTCGATTGTTTTGGTGGATCAATCTTCCCTCACAAAACTCCTATTGGTGTTTGACGACAGATCAACATTTCCTCACAAAATCCCTCACTGGTCAAATCAATTGACGGTGGGTCCACTAAGATTTCTATCCGCCAGTTCATGGCAATTTTCAAAGCTTGACGTGTTAAGTCCTGATCACTTAACATCAAAATCCTCCATCGAGTGGCTAGTACAAACCAGTATTTCTACTGCTACTTGTATTCCACTCCCTTTGCTTTCAGGTCAAACCTATAAAAGTTAGGGTCAAAGCCAGATTCCCCTCTCGATTCCTTCTATGAACGAGAGGTCCACTTTCAAATTAAGCAATCAAACTTATAAAAGTTAAGATTGTCTCCAGCTTCACTTAGTCAAACCTACAGATAGTTAGGACTAAGATTGAGTTATCTCTTTCGATAAACGAAAGATTTTCATCTTTTCCTTTTTTCAGCCAAACCTATAAAAGTTAGGGTCGAAATCAGAATTTCCCCTCAATAAATGAGGAACTCTTTTCTTGGATCAAGCAACCAATCCTATAAAAGTTAGGGTTACTTGAATCTTTCCGATTCTCGGAGTGGAGATCTCACTCCTAGTTTCATCTTTCCAGATTCTGGGGGTGGAGATCCCACCTCGAGTCTCATTTCCAATTGGAGATATAATATAAAATTCTTCCTCTTCAGTGTTGAGAGATAGAATATAAAATCCTTCCTCTCCCATTTCGGGTTCGTCTTTGCCCCAAGAGAAGACAACACTTTTTCAACTCCCAAAATCTGTGCTTCATAGGCACGAGGTATTTTATCCCGAAGCCTAACTAGGGATAAGTCAACGCCTAACACGCGTTGCCGGTTTAGTCTTTCACCGATTAAAAAAGACACCAGAATCTAGTCTGGGGTATTTTATCCCGAAGCCTAAGTAGGGATAAGTCAGCGCTTAACCCGCGTTGCTGGGTGGTTCGTTCCCGTGAAAACGACCGAGTCTACGTATTCAGCATCGTAGCAACAAAAATCCATGCCTTTTATGCATGGGGAATTTTATCCCGAAGCCTAAGTAGGGATAAGTCAACGCCTAACACACGTTGCCGGTTAGTTCTTAACCGTAAAAAGAACAAAAGCCCACATATTCAATATTATGACATGTTGTTATTAATAACACCAAAATCCATGCCTCACACGCGCGGGGAATTTTATCTCGACTCCTTAATAGAGATAAGTCTACGCCTAACACGCGTTGCCGGTTTAGTCTTTCACCGAGTGAAAAAAACACCAGAATACGAGTCTGGGGACGTTTATTCCCGTAAGAATGTCGAAGTCTATGTATTCAAAATCATAGCACCAAGTCTAGGAGAATTAACTCTCTTAGCACAACGTTACATGTGAAACGGGTTTTAATAATTCACATGCTAGCCGGATTCAAACGGTAATTGGTAAAGGCACATCAAACCCGTTGAAGGCTGGGGGTTTGCCAAAAATCCTAAAGTCTATGTCTAACACACATCGCCGGTTTAGTCTTTCGCCGACTGAAAAAGACACCAGAGTCTAAATCTGGGGAATTTACCCCGAAGCCTAAGAAGGGGTAAGTCAACGCCTAACACGCGTTGCCGTTTAGTCTACTCACACGAGAAAAACGAAGCCTATATATTCAAAGTCATAGCACCAAGTCTAAGTGAATTAATTCTCTTAGCGTAACGTTATGTGCGGAACGGATCCAAAATAATCCGCACACTAGCCCGACTCAAATGGTAGTCGGTAAAGGCTCATCAAACCCGTTGAAGGCTGGGGGTTTGCCAAAAATACCACAAGTATTATGGTTGATTATTCCATACGGAGTAAGACATCATAATAAATGAGACATAATGAATGAAAAAGACATATTTTCTATTAATAAAATTGAGTTTACAGGTACAAGAGTTACATGAAGTTTGTGACTACAGGCTTGCTGTTCAAATTTAGTCAATTCCTCTGTATAAGTTCGCTCAAGCTCACACTGCAATGCAACCTTGAAGGATTCCTCGGTGAGGGATAATGTTTTCGTAGCCTCTTGTTTGATCTTGGCTAACTTCTGTTTCGAGAGCTCCAATTTTTCGGATATCACAACTTGTGAACGCTCCAAGTCATCCTTCGCCATCCCCAAGATAGCCAAGGCCTCCATTTGATCCACCCGACTTTGTTGCGTTTGAATCTCAAGTCCAGCCGAAGCCCGAGTGTTGTGCCATGCTTGTAGACGAGATTCCATCCAAATGGCTATGTACGTTGAGCTACCAGCAGTCTTCAACTCTTGTAACCGTCGGAATTCGCGCTCCAGCTGGTCCAAAGCGTCAACATGGCTAATCTGTAACAAAGATCAACAGCACAATCAGATCAAGAATCAAGATATGTGAATCAAAGACTGAAAGAAAAATTGTGAATCTTTAATTGAAATTCTAGAAAATAGAATTTTCCAATTAAGGGTCCAATTAAACCTATACGACATTCTCGGTTCAAGTTAAGTGTCACAGAGTCAACTATAAGGTCTCGAGCATGTCAACACGTGGATTCACAAGCTCAATCATATACAAGAATAGCTCGAATTCAAAGCATATAAGGTTCTTGAGTCATACACAAGTTTGGATTCAAGGCATGCACGAGTTCAGTTATATATGAATTCAATGATACAAGAGCTTAGTTATATACAAATTCGAATTTGAATTATATACTAGAGTTCAACCATATGCAAGAGTTCAATCACATGTACAAATTCAAGGCATATGAAGTTCTCGAGCCATACACAAGTTGGGATTCAAGTTATTTCGACCACATACAAGTTTGGATTCAGTCACATCGAGTTCAATCATGTATAAATTCGAACCATACAAGAGTACAATCATGTACAAGGATTCACATATACATGAATTCAATCATATACAAAGCTCGAGCCATATACAAGATTGAATTCAAAGCATACAAAAAATTCTCGGCCAATACTTAAGTTCAGGTGCAAGTCATCAACCAAAAGCTCAACAAAGGGTTCGGTTACGTACGAGTTCAATCATGTACAAGTTCGGACCATACAAGAGTACAATCATATACAAGAATTCAGTTATGCTCGAAGCTCAAACCATATACAAGTGCAAATTCGAGCCAATTCTCGACCATATATAAATTAGAGTTCGAATTATATACAAGAGTACCAATCGAGACCTACAGCAAAAACAAATTGTCAAGCTTCAATAAAATTGAGGTTACGAGGTGAAAGCTTGTTGCATTTGGAGAAGGTTAATCTTGAACATAATCACGAACTGAATCCATCTATCACCAAAGTCTACAGATGCTTCAAAATTCTGTCCAATAACAAAGTTCTACAACCCCAAATTTCGGCCACCATCGAACCATGAGTTTAAAGGCATTAATTCGAAATTGCAGTGATCAGGCCATGCTCACAATTGAAGACAGATTTTCGGCCATGAACAGTCAGAATTTTCGGCCATGAACAGTAAAAACTGGGCCAACAATGAGTTTTTAACCATCAATTTCAATTCTTTGCGCAAATTCAAGAATAAAATCAAGATTTTCGGCCATCAACAGAGTCCCATCAAGATTCAGTTTTTTTTACACAAATTCAAGAATGGAGTTCAAAGGTTTCGACCAACTTCTCAAACAATCAAACTCAAAAATCGGCCATCATGCAAAGCTCAAGTTCAAGTTTCGGTTTTCCCCAAAATTCAAGAACTAGGGCTTCCATTTTTAAGTCAAAATTCAAAAAAATCAGCCATGGATCAAGCATCCAAATATGAAGAGTGGAATAAATTGAAGCAAGGAGAGAGGAACTCACCTGGAACTCAAGAAGGGGATGAACTGTGTGCAAACCCGAATAGCCAACGTCCAATTTTCGAACCCTAGCTGGCCTTGCTCGTAGGTTTGAGGGAGTTGAGGGGTTTGACGAAGAAGATGGAGTTGAGGAATTTAAAGAAGGGAAGAATTTGATCTTGTTAAGAGTTCTTGAGCAAAGAAAATTCGTGGGTGAAGATAACAAGGAAGAAGAAATCGAATTTTTAAAGGGGGAGCTGGAACCGAAGTTAGAGGGAGAAGAAGGAAGATGGGGGGTTTTACCCCTTTCCCTGGTTCCGACCCGCGTTCCGCGGGTCGGACTTGTGTCCGACCCGCCTGCTCGCGGGTCGGATTAATCCGACCCACGATCACGCGGGTCGGATTCATCTGACCTGCGTGAACGCGGGTCGGATTCATCTGACCCGCGTGAACGCGGGTCAGACCCAGTTTGGCATCCGTTTCGCTGTATTTTAACCTGTTTTCGCCCGTTTTTTCGAATGTTCGGAGTCCAACCTCATCTCCCGGATAATTTCGCGGCATATTTGGAACGTTCAGAGTTCAATTTCATCTCCCGGATAATTTGGCGGCATTTTCACTCAGATTCGGAATTTTCGGAGTTCAATTCCATCTCCCGGATGATTTGGCGACATTTTCACTCAGATTTGGAATTTTTGGAGTTCAACTCCGTCTCCCAAATGATTTCGAGATATTTTCGTCTATTTTCAGAATATTCGAGACTCAATTTTATATTTTGGGTGACTTCGTGATTTTTCGCCTATTTTCGGAATATTCGGGACCCAATTTTATATTTTGGGTGATTTCGCGATATTTTCGCCTATTATCGGAATATTCAAAATCCAAACTCCAATTGGCGACCATGAGTCTAAACTGTTTCCCATCTTGACAGGAAGTTCCTGAAGAATATTACATATAATAATTCTTAAGGATAACCTGGCAACCTCCAACGGGTACACGAGGTTAAACTGATTTCCGAAACTCCAAGGAGTACACGAGTATAAACTGGTTCTCCTCAGGTTAATGGGAAACCCTAAGGTCAACACCGGGCAACGCGTAGCCCTAGGTCAACGTCGGTCAACGCGTTGCAATGAGAGTCAACGCCAATCGATTCGAAAAGCCTACTCACCAAAAGTCAACTCAATGACACATCAACAAAAATCTATTCACCAAATTCGGTTCAAGGCTTCGATAACGGTCAGACGATAAACGCAGTACCGGGAAAATCTTAGCTATTCGATAAAACACAGAATATGCTAAGATATGGAGAAGTCAAGAATCGAAATCATTTGTAGGTCCTTTAACACCGACTGAAGGTGGGGATCCATCATATCCAAAGCATTTCAGACTCCTCTATAAAAGAATGAGGCTGAAACACTTTGGAGGGGGTATCTGTAGGCGTCTAAATATGCCTATGAGAGCCCGCACGAAACTCGAAGCAATGAATTGGCGAGACAAGAAGACTCACCTAAGCAGCTCGTGCGCGCCGATCAACGTGCGTACGTCAAATCAGCTCGTGCGTGCCGGTCAACGCACGTACTTCAAATTATCTCGTGCACGTCAACCAGCTCGTGCGCGTCGGTCAACGCGCGCACGCCAATTAGTCCGCACGCATCGATCAACACGCGTATATTAACTAAAGCGCGTTCGATGATCGGTCTTGCGGCGAAGCATACAAGCGCGGGTCGGACCGCGCCGACCCGCGCAAGCGCGGGTCAGACTTGTCCTGCGCGCACTGTTTCGTCCCGGTTCGGTTTTTGATGGTTTTTTCTCGAGATTTGTTGGTTCCTGAGCATCCAAACTGACTTGATATCATCCCCTAGCATGGTTAATCAGTTGTTAACTGAAGATAGAGCCAAATCACTTGTTCTCATCCAAATAACCGCATTCGGGGTCTATAAATACAAGCCTAGGGCCTCCTTTCAGCGGGGGCGATTGATTATCAAGACGAGGAGGTGCTGCCGGATTGTGGAGTCAAAGGAGCACGAATTTCAGCGAGGGTTGATAGATCTTGGCGAGTTCTTCGGCATAAAGAAGGAGAGTTCGAGAGATCCAACGCCCGTTCCCGTCCGTCCCTTGAGATTAGGCTTGGTCTTAATCTCGAGAAGAGCCCTGATTTCGCTTGGTCGATTTCAGCGCTTTAAATCAAATACTTCCTCGGCGAAGGCGAAGCTCTGCCGAATTTTCCATCAACCTGTTTGCAGAGAAAGTTGCTATTTCCATTGTTATCGAATCTATTACAACTTTAATCGTTACAATAAACTCGAATGAAATAAAAAGTTGATCTTTTTATAAGATCTCCTTACACAATAAAAATAAAATAAAAAAAGTTTATAACTTTATCAAACAAACACAGAGATCGTTCATCGGTCTTCTGCTTGCGTGGGTGTCTTTGCCTGTGCCGGGGTTTATCCGTGGACCACCGTCGATCAGATCTGATTGCTGAAAAATTGGACAGAGCTTCGTCGATCCGCGAGGAAATCTAGAAACTTGAAGCACCTATCTCGGATAAAGCGAGATATTTGCTCTTCTTAGTATCACCGCAACGGGATAATACTAAGGATCGGGTACGGGTGATGTAGATCTGACGAATCTCCCTCTCTTGCGTTGAAGAACTGGATCCGATCTCTCCTCCTCCTCTCTTGAAATCTGTGCACTTTAAGTCTTCAATCCGGCAGGGCTTCACCGAGGCATGAGAATTCCAGATCTAAAAAAATGAGGCCTAAGGCTTGTATTTATAGGCATGAGGGATAACGGAGCGGTTAAAACCGCTTTAGGGGGTCAAATCCGCGTTGGGACACCCCTGGGGTGTCCCGGAAAATCCGAGACACCCTTGGGGTGTCTCGGAAATTCCGAGACACCCTTGGGGTGTCTCGGAAAATCCGAGACACCCCTGGGGTGTCTTGAAAATTCCAAGACATCCTTGGGGTGTCTCAGAAAATCTAAGATACCCCTGGGGTGTCTCACATTGACCGAGACGCTCCGTTGAGGTGTATTCGTCCGCTTCCACTGTAAATTCTTCGTCCGAACTCGGATTTTAGTGATTCAAAGTGCGTTGGAAGTCTGACGAAGAGTTCTCGTCCGAACTCGGATTTTAGTGATTCAAAGTGCGTTGGAAGTCTGACGAAGAGTTCTATCAGCTCCGATGGTTGGATTATCTGTAGGATGAACGAGACACGAAGGGCGTTGTTCCTTTTGTAAACATCGCGGGGCTCTCGATTAGCCCGTGTCTTCGTTATTCTGAAATCCTGTCGGCTCACGTAGTTCGTCGATTCACTTTAAGCGTTCACCGACGTCAATCGAACTCCTATGAACCGGATAGTGATGTTCATTGTCGTTCCTTAACACTGAGTTGTTCGTGGAGACTTATAGGCAATTTTCGATGCCTACAGATACCCCTTCCAAAGTGTTCCAGACTCGTTTCTTTTATAGAAGAGGCTGGAATACTTTGGATGTGATTAGTCTAGCCTTCAATCGGCGTAAAGGACCTGTAGTTAGCTTCAACTCTTGGCTACTTCGATTTTCGATCTATTCAATACTTTGACGAATAGCCGAAGTTCTTCCGGCACTGCGTTTATCGCTTGGCCGTCGTCGGAGTCTCGAGTCTACAGCTGATGAATTGAGTTTGGCTCGTGTCATTGAGTTGACTTTGAACTACCTCCGTCTCATTGTGTTGACTTAGGGTTTCGGATCACAGTATGTTGACTTTTTGTCGCAACGCGTTGACTGGCGTTGACCTAGGGTTACGCGTTGACCGGCGTTGACCCTAGGGTTTCGAGCGTCGAACTTTGACTTTTTGGTCGTAACGCGTTGACTGGCGTTGACCTAGGGTTACGCGTTGATCGGCGTTGACCCTAGGGTTTCGAACGTCGAATATTGACTTTTTGGTCGCAACGCATTGACTGACATTGACCTAGGGTTTTGAATTTCGAACGTTGACACAGTTTATACTCATACGTTTACTGGAGTATACACAGTTTAAGCTCTTAAGGTATTGGAGCACAGCGGTCCCAAGTGTCGGGGTTGTAGGACCAACTGTTAAAGCTGATTCATCTGCATTTGTGGATCTTATTTTAATTTTGTTGGATAATCAAGTCACGAGACCAACTAACAAAGCTGATGCATCAATGACTCGCACTTATAGAATTTTTGGCAAATTCTCAGCCATCAACGAGTTTGATGAGCCTTTACCGACTACCGTTTGAGTCGGGCTAGTATGCAGATTGTTTAGATCCGTTCTGCACATAACGTTGTGCTAAAAGAGTTAACTCTTTTAGTGCTACGACATTGAATACGTAGACTTCGTCTTTCTCACGGGAATAGACTACCCGGCAACGCGTGTTAGGCGTTGACTTTAGGATTTTTGGCTAATCCCCAGCCTTCAACGGATTTGATTAGCCTTTACCGACTACCGTTTGAGTCGGGCTAGCATGCATATTGTTTAGATCCGTTCTGCACATAACGTTGTGCTAAAAGAGTTAACTCTTTTAGTGCTACGACATTGAACACGTAGACTTCGTCTTTATCACGGGAATAGACTACCTGGCAACGCGTGTTAGGCGCTGACTTATCCTTACTTAGGATTCAGGATAAAAATCCCCAGACTCGGATTCTGGTGTCTTCTTCAATCGGTAAAAGACTAAACCGGCAACGCGTGTTAGGCGTTGACTTATCCCTGCTTAGGCTTCGGGATAAAATTTCCCGTGTGTGTGAGGCACGGATTATGATGTTATTAATAACAACCTGCCACAATGTTGAATATGTGGTCTTGTGTCCTTTTTTACGGTCAAAGACTAACCGGCGATGCGTGTTAGACATAGACTTTGGAATTTTTGGCAAACCCCCAGCCATCAACGGGTTTGAAGTCCCTTTACCGATTACCGTTTGAATCGGGCTAGCATGTGAATTATTAAAACCCGTTTTACATGTAACGTTGTGCTAAGAGAATTGCTTCTCTTAGACTTAATGCTATGATTTTGAATACATAGACTTCGTCTTTCTTGTTAGGCGTAGACTTATCTCTATTTAGGAGTTGAGATAAAATTCCCCAGGTGTAGACCTTGGTGTCTTTTTCAATCGGTGAAAGACTAAACCGGCAACGCGTGTTAGGCGTAGACTTATCTCTGTTTAGGAGTTGAGATAAAATTCCCCGTGCACAAAGTGCCCGGATTGGAAGTTGAAAATTATGTCTTTTCTAAGAACAAAGATAGACTAGAAATGGGAGAGGAAGAATTTTATATTCTATCTCCCGGTACTGAAGAGGAAGAATTTTATATTCTATCTCCAGTTGGAAAGGAAACTCAAGGTGGGATCTCCACCCCCAGAATCCGAAATGATGAAACTAAGAGTGGGATCTCCACCCTGAGAATCGGAAAGGTTCAAACGACCCTAACTTTTATAGGATTGGTCATTTGAATCCAAAGAATCTCTCATTCATTGAGGAGAAAGCCCAATTTCGACCCTAACTTTTATAGGTATGGTGGAAAAAGAACAAAGGTAGATTTTCGTTTATCGAAAAGGAATAACTCGGTCTTAGTCTTAACTACTTGTGGTCTTGACTAAGTGAGATCGGGAACAATCCTAACTTTTATAGGTTTGATTGTTCAGATTGAAAGTGGACCTCTCGTTCATGAAAGGAATCGAGAGGAGAATCTGGTTGTGGCCCTAACTTTTATAGGTTTGACCAAGGAAGCAGTGGAAGTGGGAGGCTTGAGATGATCTTACCTTTTACAGGCTTGATCGAGTCTGCATCAAGATGCCTCCTAAACCTACCAATGATGCATCTGAGAAAACAACGTACGTCCTGTCACTGCTCGAAATAGACAAAACCGGTACTGTAGTCAACTTAGTCTTTAAAGTATCAAAGGCCTTTGTAGGCTGTCTAAAAATCACAATGGATAGTTGAGTCTCCATCGAACACTGATGATGGAAGTTACAATCTGACGACTTCCAGAAGGCTACAATTCGAAGATTTTCACATGTCAAAGAGTTAAAGCAAAGATTACAAAACGACAGTCTTTAGCAGTACTCTGACAGAAAGGGATTACAAATCAACGATCTCTTCAAACCAAGACGTGGAAGTCCTCCCCGCGTACCATCATCAAGACACTACACCGATTCAATCACCTACGCCGCTTCAACAGCTACAAACACGAATGCAGCTTCTTATGTGAAATGATTGATCTTGATGGCTGTGACAACAACATGACTAATATTATATTAGCAACCATTAGAGGTGCTGATGAGCAGTGTAATGATATTCGACACACTCAGTGGAGATCATGACCTGCAGTTGATAGAGCGTTATTGAGATGCCTCAATTGTCACAAATGGCCTGAATAAGACCTTCTTTACTGGTCTTTGGTGTCATCCATATATAAAGACAGAGAAATCTAAATACTACAACAATCAACAGTTCGAACGCAGCTCCATCGCTGCCCAACGCAGCTCATCAATCGCTGCCAAACGCAGCTTATCAATCGATGCCCAACGCAGCTCCAATCGCTGCCAAGCACAGCTCGAACGCAGCTCCAATCGCTGCCAAGCACAGCTCGAACGCAGCTCCAATCGCTGCCAAGCACAGCTCGAACGCAGCTCCAATCGCTGCCAAGCACAGCTCGAACGCAGCTCCAATCGCTGCCAAGCACAGCTCGAACGCAGCTCCAATCGCTGCCAAGCACAGCTCGAACGCAGCTCCAATCGCTGCCAAGCACAGCTCGAACGCAGCTCCAATCGCTGCCAAGCACAGCTCGAACGCAGCTCCAATCGCTGCCAAGCACAGCTCGAACGCAGCTCCAATCGCTGCCAAGCACAGCTCGAACGCAGCTCCAATCGCTGCCAAGCACAGCTCGAACGCAGCTCCATCGCTGCCCAACGCAGCTTATCAATCGCTGCCCAACGCAGCCCGTCAGTCGCTGCCAAACGCAGCTCAATCACCGCCAGAACGCAGGTTAAGTTCTGACTCATTCAAACGTGATCGCAACAACTTCGAAGCTGTTCTTCACCCACGATTTGAGGAGTGGCTTTAGTGGGTTGTTACACCCGACTAATGGGGTAACTAAACCCCCATTTAGGCGCGGATTATGGGGGCAGTTACACCCCTAATCCCCCTATAAATAGCAACAAACTCAACAGAGTAAGGGATCTTTTTTGGAGAGGGGAGATCGGATTTTTGATAATTAGATCAAGAGAGATTTCTTTTCACAGGCGAGGAGAAGATCTTTCGATCAAATCTTCCAGAATCAGAAAAAAGGAGGATTGACTCCTTACACAGTCTGGGAAATCAACAAACGGAGGATCTCTAAACCATCGATATTTGGCTTATTAACCGAATTATTTTCGGTTCCAACAACTCTATCATTAGAGTTTGTTACTTGTTCTGAATCACAAAACTCGACAAGAGTTATCAACCGGCCAAGACAGTTGTTCCAGTGAAGTATAGATATTCGGATCGTCAACGAGAAGCAAACTCGACGCAAGCATTCGAGGGAGGCATCTCATCGCTACCGTGAAGAACCCAGAATTAAACAAAGGGGAGAATCCAGATCATTCTCTTCTCTTTTGTAACTAGGAATCCAAATTGTAATCGAGAGTTGAGAGAGTTGTAATCATTCTTTTTCTAAACAGTTAGAGAGAATAAAATCAAACGCAATTCTTTCCTTATATTCTTTTTATTACAAAATTTCCCACAAACAAGGACATGTTGGCCCAAGTTCTGGCAGAAAAAGGCCAAAAACCTGAATCTTCCCGGAAGACAACATCAAAGGGAAAACAAAAAGTACACGAACATTCAGATCGTGAGACTCACAACCTGGGATCCTCTTCTGAAGGTGAGAAGGAGGTGGAAAAAGAGCTATATCCTCAGTCAACCAAAGTAGATGAGCTAGAAGCCCGCCTTAATCGTGAGACTCACAACCTGGGATCCTCTTCTGAAGGTGAGAAGGAGGTGGAAAAAGAGCTATATCCTCAGTCAACCAAAGTAGATGAGCTAGAAGCCCGCCTTAATGCAATGGCCAACAGAAGCGAGCTTCGCGAGGAAGGAGTGATACGACCTTACCCTGCAGAATGGGATACAGCTCCCTATCCGTCAAAGTTTGGCCCCGACGCTACAACCTTTTGACGGTACATGATCACCAAATCAACATATTTACTACTTCAAGTCTCAGATTGGAGATGTAGTGTCAAATGACACCATTCTGACCCGACTATTCATCGGTACCCTTAAAGGTGTCGCCTTTGAGTGGTTTATGAAACTGCCTGCTGGATCTATTCAGAAATGGGTGGATTTGGAAAGGCTTTTCTTGGCCAGATTCTTTGAAGACGACACAGAGGTCTCAGTCCCGACTCTTCTCGCCACTAAGCAGAAAAAGGGAGAATCTATCAAGACCTATGTTAAAAGATTCCACAGCATGGCATTGCGATGCCCCTCAGGTATGACTCAATCAACCTTGGTTGAAACTTGCAGGCACAACTTGCAGACCCAGCTCCTTGCTCAGATGGGGGTAGCAGAATGTCGCTCCTGGAGACAACTAGTGCTGAAGAGATTGTAGCTTGGATCAAAGCTGAAGAAGAACCACAACCCAAGCCGCAGCAGCAACACAATCAGAACAACGCCCAGCGATCTAAGGGAAAAGATACTTTAGCAGCTGATTATACACAAGTACCACCGCCTACTAAGCAAGGCAAGACACCCAATCAGCAAAGAGCGCCCAAGCAGTATTCGTTCAAAGAAGAGCATGTGGACACTCTGTTCCAACTACTTCGGAAGAACAATAAATTGCAGCTCCCTGAAATCAGAAAACCAGATGAAGCAGGAAAGGTAGATGACCCCAATTACTGTCGCTATCACAGGTTCTTGGGACATCCTACCAGAAAATGCTATGTGTTCAAGGACATCTTGCAAAATTTGGTGAATGCTAATGTACTTACTCTGAAGCCGGAGCAGAAGACTGTATCTACTAACTTGATTGCGGTCCAATTCGGTGATTTTCCCCCTGTAGCTGCTACAGACGGTGTCATCCCAGTCCGTAAAGGGGAGATGCACCTGAAAAACACCGACTTACACAATCAGAAGGACAGGGGGTTGGTACCCCTCACAATTTCCAAAGGAGAAATCATGTGGGTCCACCCTGATCTAGTGGAGGACCAACAGTGGACGAATACCTGGTCCAAGAAGAAAGGAGGCAAGGCTAAGTCTTCTAACATGATTAGCCCCTCCGTTACTGAGAATGATGACCACCTCAAAACCCTTACAGATTCAGAAGAGGAGAGGATTGCCCTGGCAGCATACCCGGGGGATAACCCTGGTACTCGGTCTGGAAAGACTTACTTGAAAGACTACGGCCAGAATGCTCAAGAAGTCGAGGAACAGCCCCAAGACGCTGGAGGTTCTGTCCCGAAGAAGCCAGCGGATAAGGGGAAACAAAAAGAACTCCGGTTCAACAGGAATCTCCACCAGGAACACGGGGAGTCGAGCAATCCATTCCAATTCAATGTCATGGCGCAACTGGCCAACATACCGGCCAGGATTACTCTATACGAGCTCCTGAGGTTGTCCAAAACCACCAAGGAAGCTCTCATTGAGGCATTGAAGAATACAGAGAGCTTCATCACCCAAGTCATTCCAGTTCCTGAAGCTTCTGATGATCAAACTTGTCTGCAATGCCTGCAAGCGGCGAGAAGTCTACCCTGCATATCATTCACACAAGAAGACATGCAGGTCAAACACGAACATGACCGACCACTGTACTACACAGGGTATATCGGATCTGACTGAATCCAAACTTGTATGTGGTCGAATTCATATGTAACCGAACTCGTGCATGCCTTGAATCCAAATTTGTGTATGACTCAAGAACCTTATATGCCTTGAATTCGAGCTATTCTTGTATATGATTGAGCTTGTGAATCCACATGTTGACATGATCGAGGCCTCATATTTGACTCTGTGACACTTAGCTTGATTTTCCCTTGGATTTTCATGCTCAATTGCACACGCGAGCTATGTAGGAAACACTTGATTTGCTTGGCTTATATATTTGATTTTCCTTTAACTTGAACCGAGAATGTCTATAGGTTTAATTAGACCTTTAACTGGAAAATTCTATTTTGTAGAATTTCAATTAAAGATTCGTAATTTCCCTTTTAGTCTTTGATTTATGTATCTTGGTTCTCGATCTGACCAAGCTGTTGGTCTTCATTGCAGATTAGTTATGTCGACGAGGAGATCACGCCTCCCGAGGAGTCGCTCAGCCACTCAGTCACCTGAGAGGGAGCACTTGTCTTTTACTGGTAAGCCTCTGTAATTTTCTGTTCATGAATTCCAAATTCTTATATCATGCTGCATATCGCATCCCCGCCCTGTCCTCCTTGGTGAGGCAGTTGGGAAGAGTTGATACCCTCCTTTGTGGGGGTGGATGCTTCTATATTACATCCCCGCCCTGTCCTCCTTGGTGAGGCAGTTGGGAAGAGTTGATACCCTCCTTTGTGGGGGTGGATGCTTACCGGATACGTTTTGCTTGGTCAAAACGCGTCTCAAGGCCATATGGGGCGTTTTTCTACTGTATTACGTTCTTTAAGATAGGGTACATCACCGCGTCATTTTTGTGAAGATGTACTTTATCTTGTAAATTCGTAATATCGCTAAAATCGTCTCGCCAATTACAAGGCGGCGACTCCATTTGGTAAAAAGAGTTCGACCCCCTGTGTCGCCTAAATGTTTCTTCATAACTGCGTTTGATAAACACACGTTACTTGTTTCAGTTGAATATCCTGCAACGCCGTTTTCTCAATATGAGATAGATGGCCATAGGAGTAGCTATTATACTGCCGTTGATAATCCGATGTCAATCCTGCGCACTTCTCAATTCGCCTCGGACCTCCCGGATGAATTCTGCCAGTCGATACGGGAGGGAAGTCGTCGTATCACGCGTCAATTAATTACTGACGCGCCGTTTGCTGAAGATACAGATCCTGATCATCCTTTAAGGAAGACCCATTACCTGTTCGGCGATTCTGTGACAGATCCCGATGTCATAAAGCTTGTGGATGAGCGGTGGCTACACAGTGACGGCATAACTTGCTTATATCTCCCTCCATTCCCCCGTCACCGTTCACTAACAGAATTGCGCGGGCAAGCGGTGACGCGACAGATGCCGTGGACCTTAACAGAGGAACATACCAGTATCCCTTGCGGGTATACCACCAGTCACTCACTTCCGGGTTCTCGTAGCAGAAGGCACATTACAGGGTTACACCCGGGCGTGATGGGATTGGAGGACCCGCCTAAATGGGAGGTGCCTATAATAGCTCGCACTGTGAGGAATCGTCTTGCTGAACTAGGACGTGAACTGCCCATCGACCAATATCGATGCTTTGGTTGGTCTCACTCTTCAGACAAAGCATGGTGGGGTCGGATGACAGCTTATGTCCTCCAACGCTGGGGCGCTGAGTTAAAGTCTATCAGATTGTATGAAGCCATTCGAGCCACTCAGTACGGGTTACCGGTGCACGTTCTTCACTTCCTGGGGTTGATGGAACTGTATAATCCAGATACTAACACTTTTGTGACACGGAACGGAGAATTGGGATTACCCTTTCACGAAATGCACAAAGTCTCTGGACTTCAGTTGGGAGATATACCGTATCAGGAATATTTTCCCTCCAATCAGGAGCTACAAAAATTGAAGACTCATAAGCCTGACCGATATGACACCTTATGGGAACTCACGTGTCATTATCAAATTGCTTTAGCTGGCGCTAATCCTGTTGCGAGGAAGAAATCTCCTCAAATAAGCTTAAAGCAATTCTCTTGCTACTTGTTTAAGAATTTGGAGAGAACTGGTGAAGCTATTCGTGAACTGGGACCGCTGGCCCGTTCGGAGATTGACAGGTTAATTAAAAAATGCGACGCCCGCTCTTATACTATCGCAAGTGCCCAAGATCGATTTTGTGCAGGAACCAAGTTCAGGACCTTCTTATTGCAGGCGGAGAAATCCATCCATCCTAAGACCTTGTTGGCTGGGTATATTGCACTTTGGTTGAAGAAATGTGTGGTGCCGTATCAAACTTCAGATGCCTTGCCGATTGAGGTATTGTTTCCCGCTGTTCAGCTTGCTTATGGGAGAAGCCTATCTCTCTTGCCAGCCATGATCGCCGGTATTCATCGTGGGCTCCGCCAACTGACCACCACTTTCACTCAGACTGAAGAGATCCCATCCGCGAAGATCCCTATGCCGAAGACGGAATTCCCTTATACCTATTTGATGGGATGGCTAGTTCTTCATCGCCCCGATTTGATGTCGCCTCCTAAGAGTGCAGATCTGTCTACCCCTCTGCTACAACTATATGAGGAGTGCAAATGGCCGACTCGGACCTTCTCAGATATCAGGAAGAGTTTGCACATGCACAAGGGTTGGGTAATCAACCCATGTCTTCCTCGATTTCCTGGTAGATATAGCGGGATGCTTGCTGATGTAGAAGCACCCGGTACTGACCGGACCTCTCTCGATGTCGGCTGTTTCAGATGGCTTATGAACATAAGGCCAGGCCATCTCCTTTTCCGAGTAAAGGAGCGCTGCTATTTGGAGCCCTATTTGCCGTGCCGGTTCGCCCGTCAATTCGGATATGACCAATTATATGTTGGGAATCCGAATCCAAAATTTCATACTTGTGGCGGACTAGTGGATGGTGCTCGCGCCTGGCTGTGGAATGTAACGGGTTGTACCGGTGCCAAGTTCTCTCTGCCGAGCACTGATCGTCATTTAGAGCTTACATATCTATGCTGCAAATGGATCATGGCCGCTAACGACCCCGTCCCCCTGCGGTCGATTGAGGATCTGAAGACAGAAGCTGCATCGCGCATCGCTGCGAGGATAGTTCGAGAAGATGTATTGGAACGAAGGAGGCACGAAAAGAAGCTCGTTGGTCCCTCAGGCAAAGGTAAGCAGAAAATGAGGGAAATAGAAGAAGAGTCATTTGCTTCTGAAGAGGAAACTTCCGAAGAAGGTGAATTCGCTGCCGGTGTTGCTACAGAAGTCAACAGTGGTTTTGAGGAAAACGCGGCAGGTTTGTCTGAATCTTTTTGTAAAGAACTATGGGACTTGTCGATTGCTGATCGAGTTCGTCGACTTAAAGCTCGTAAAAAATGGAGAATTTTGCCTACTTACAATAGGATGATTGTTGAACTTTCAAATGTAGATTCCGAGGAGGAAGAGGGAGGTGGCCTCGTTACCCGTGCCCGATCTCGGACCATAGCTCAAGCGGGATCGCAAGTTGAGCCACCTGCCATATCCATACAAGATAGACCTGTGGATCTCCAAGAGACCCGGCCCACGAAAAGGTTAAAGTTAACCATCAAGCGCCCCACTAAACTTCAGACTTCTCAAACGGAGGCGATCGGCGATGCACCCGTTGGTGGAGAAGGTAATATTTCAATCATTCTCATTTTTTTACCAAGCCTCAAACTTAGTAAATTCTATGTCCCAGAACTTAGCAAGTTCTATGTCCCAGGGGGTCATGACGAAGACACGATGATGTGCGACGCCCCTTCTCCCGATATAGGCTTTTTTGGAGAGCCATGTTTTATGCCACAAGCGGATGAGGCCGTGGGCCAGGCTTTGACGGGTGTTGGAACTGATTCGTCAACGGCGATTGCTAGCCCAGGTACTCCTATTACTGGTAGTACACCTTTTAGATGGCAATCTTGGGTATTAAACGACTCAGAGCTCATCCCCCCTCTAATTGCTTACATGCTTCTGGCTCTTTTAGAAAAGCTACAGGATGCGATTGTCGACGTTGGGATTGAAGAGCATTCCGTCGTTCCCGGAGGTGAACTTAATTCTTTCATTGCTGATTTTCAACCTCTCTTTCCATGTCTTAACACTTAGAATTTTCTTCAGATGTTCCAATGGAAGGCCCGAGTGATAAAGAAACCTCTCATCATGCAACCGGTGCACTTCCGTCTGATCCTTTGCAAGACCCCTCGGGCTCTGGTGACAGACTACTTGACGACATGTTATCAGAACAATCTCGCCGAGACGCTATTGAACCAGTTGTCAAAACTGCTAAACCGGTCATCGACGTCGTTGAGTCGGTCTTTGAAACGGTTGAACCTGTTATTGAGGTTATTGAACCAATCCCCGAGCTTGTTGAACTAATCGTCGAGGCTGGTTCCTCTGCAGGTATGGATTTCGTCCTTATGTGAAGGTCATTCCCTTATCGGTTTTACTTAGCCTTAAGGGAGTCATTCTTGTAGGACCAGTCGTTAAGACTGATACAACTACTATTGTTGGGATATCTGACGTTCTCGAGGGTCTTGATTTCTTGCTGTTGGCAGGAATTATCATGGAAACTCAGTCGTCAGTGGCCCAAACTCAGCCTATGACCCTGGCAACTGAGATGACTACCACAACTGCGGGGATCTACCCAGCTGAACAAATCACAAGACCAACTGAAGAAGTTGGTACATCCGCGACTATCATATCCGCAATAACTTCGACAACTCATACAAGGGTGCAAGGGGTGTCGAACGCAGAGTGTCAAACCAGAGAGCCTTCAGTAGTCATTGGTGAGCCCTGTTTCGATATTTGTTTTGAAACTATTCAGACTAAGACTGCTAAATAGTTACTCTTCTTTTTAGGAATTTCAACTCAGCTTTGCGATCTCGTCACGGCGCTACTATCCAATAACGATCTAGATAAAATGCTCCTTCGCATGGAAATTCGCTCTTTCTTCTCGTTCTTGAACGAGATGGTTGACAATCTGCTCCGTAGCGGGCTTTCTATTAGTCTCTTCAAGTCATATCTCGACACTCAAGTGACTCTTCTAAGGAGTCAAGGGTATTCAGACCTGGCGGACATTATTACTGCAGACTTGGTTTGCCTCGAGTGCGAACTTGCAAAGCTGAAGGGATTTCAGGCGGCCGGAGTTTCTTCATATGTAGACGCTCAGATGGAAGCCAAGTTACAAGCATGGCGCGAAGCTCAAATATCTGTCGATTCTAAGATTCGGGAAGCAGAGGGTCTTGTTCACCAAATGGAAGCGGCTTATGCTAGCAGATCAACAACTCTTCATAATATTGATTCTTCTCTTGCGTCAGGTGATGCCACTATAGCACGACTCGAGCAAGAGTTAAAAGCGGTTAAGGATGCTCAAGCTGCTTTGAAGATGACGAGGGTACATGCGGAGCGCGCTCGAGAGGAGACGTCTGGACAGCTGACACTTGCTAAGGAACAGTTGGCTACGGTGAAAGCGGAGGCCGTGAAGGTATTGGCTGCTGATGAAGACTCCATGAAGATCGCGATACGAAGTGAACTTGAGCAAGCTTATACTGTGGAATTATCAAAGTTAGAACAGCAAGTTCTTAGACATAAACTTCATGTAGATTAACTACGACTTTTGTACCTGCAAACTCAAAATTTTATCAATAGAAGATATATATATATATATATATATAGTTTCATTTTATTTTGTTCGTTATGTCTCCTTTATTATGAGGTCTTTGTTAGGCGTTGACTTTAGGATTTTTGGCTAATCCCCAGCCTTCAACGGATTTGATTAGCCTTTACCGACTACCGTTTGAGTCGGGCTAGTGTGCGGATTATTTTGAATCCGTTCCGCACATAACGTTGCGCTAAGAGAATTAATTCACTTAGACTTGGTGCTATGACTTTGAATACATAGGCTTTATCTTTCTCATGGGAGTAGACTAAACGGCAACGCGTGTTAGGCGTCGACTTACCCCTTCTTAGGCTTCGAGGTAAATTCCTCAGGCTTAGACCCTGGTGTCTTTTTCAATTGGTGAAAGACTAAACCGGCGACGTGTGTTAGACGTAGACTTAAGATTTTTGGCAAACCCCCAGCCTTCAACGGATTTGATGTGCCTTTACCGATTACCGTTTGAATCGGGCTAGCATGTGAATTATTAAAACCCGTTTCACATGTAACGTTGCGCTAAGAGAATTAATTCACTTAGACTTGGTGCTATGACTTTGAATACATAGACTTCGCCATTTCTTACTGGAATATGGCACCCGGCAACGCTTGTTAGACGCTGACTCATCCCTACTTAGGATTCGGGATAAAAATCCCCAGACTTATATTCTGGTATCTTTTTTCATTCGGTGAAAGACTAAACCGGCAACGCGTGTTAGGCGTAGGCTTATCTCTATTTAGGAATCGAGATAAAATTCCCCGGACATAAAGTGCGCGGATTTGAGAATTACGTCTTTTCTCAGGGTAAAGACAAACCCGAAAACGAAAGAGGAAGAATTTTATATCCTATCTTTCAACACTGAAGAGGAAGAATTTTATATTCTATCTTTAGTCGGAAAGGAAACTCGAGGTGGGATCTCCACCCCCAGAATCCGGAAAGATAAAACTAAGAGTGGGATCTCCACTCCGAGAATCGGAAAGATTCAAACGACCCTAACTTTTATAGGATTGGTTGTTTGATCTAAGAAAAGAGTTCCTCATTTATTGAAGGAAAATTCCAATTTCGACCCTAACTTTTATAGGTTTGGCTGAAAAGGAAAAGATGGAAATCTTTCGTTTATCAAAAGAGATGATTCGATCTTAGTCCTAACTATCTGCAGGTTTGACTAAGTGAGGTTGGAGACAATCCTAACTTTTATAGGTTTGATTGCTCAATTGAAAGTGGACCTCTCGTTCATGAAAGGAATCGAGAAGAGAAATTGGCTTTGGCCCTAACTTTTATAGGTTTGACCTGAAAGCAAAGAGAGTGGAATACAGATAGCAGTAGAAATACTAGTTTGTACTAAACACTCGATGGAGAATTTTTGATGTTAAGTGATTAGGCCTTAACACGTCAAGTTTTGGGAATTGCCATGAATTGGCGGATAGAATTTTAGTGGACCCACTGTCAATTGATTTGATCAGTGGGGGATTTTGTGAGGAAAAGTTGATCTGTCAAGATGATCGAATCTCATTCACCAATAATAAAACACGCTTTAACTTTGAAACATTCAGAGTCCAAGTGTGAATTTTTATTTATTATAGCAACTGGGTTATCCCTAAGAATACCACATGCAGTATTCATCTGGGAACTTCCCGATACATTGATTATCCTGAATATACTAAGGATAGTATTTCTTCAGGAATTTTCCGTTGATCGGCATCATAAGTCGATCGCCTTCTTTGGTAACAAGGCGATACGCGCCACTCGAATAGACTGTCTCTACTACGAACGGCCCTTCCCATTTGGGTTCAAATTTGCCTTTCTTCTTAGAGTTAAGGATCATAGGTCGTCGTTCGGTTAAGACCAAATCTCCTTCTTTAAAACTCCGTTGTCGAACCTTTTTGTCGAAAGCTCTAGAGATTCTGGCTTGGTAAAACTCAATGTGTTGTTGAGCTTCTAAGCGTTTTTCATCAAGCATCTCGAGTTCCTCGAGACGTTTCTGATGTTGTTCTTCGGTCGTCATCTTGGTTGCGAGAGCGATTCGAAGAGACGGAATTTGTATTTCCAACGGAAGAACAACTTCACATCCGTATACCAGTGAATATGGGGTCGCTCCCGTTGGTGTGCGCACCGTGGTACGATAGGCCCATAGAGCCGAGCCAAGCTTGTCATCCCAATCTTGTTTGTTAGTCTTCACAAGTTTTGATAAAAGTTTGATGATAGTCTTGTTGAAGGCTTCAGCCAATCCGTTTGCTGCGGGATTATATGCCGTTGATGAGAGGTCCTGAATTCTGAACTTCTCGCAAAACCTAATGTAGGCATTGCTGACGAATTGAGGACCATTGTCGTGTATAATCCGTCTTGGGACACCATATCGGTAAATAATGTGGTGTTTGATGAATGCAATCACGTTGCTTGTCTTAACTTCCCTGAGTGGGATAGCTTCAGCCCATTTGGAGAAGTAATCGGTGATCGCGAGAATAAATCGATCACCTTTGACAGACGGGGGATTTATGGGACCAACGATATCCATTCCCCAAGTCTCAAAAGGCCATGACGTAGCCGAAGGATGCAAATGCTCCGGGGGTTGGTGCATATAATTCGCGTGCACTTGACACGCGTGACACTCTCGGGCATACGCGACTGCATCTTTGATCATGGTGTGCCAATAATATCTCATTCTTCTGATGCGGTCATAAAGCTTAGGACCAGGCTGGTGCGCGCCACACTCTCCTTCGTGCGCCTCTTTCAGGACTTCTTCTGCTTCTTTAATCGATAAGCACCGCAGTAGTAAATCATCATACCCCCTGCGATATAACGTCCGACTCTCCGTGTTGTAGTAGAATCTCGGTGCTCTTTGTCAGATTGAATCCCTTTCTTTCACATCTTCTGGTAAGATTCCATGGAGGACGTAATCTATGATAGGAAAACGCCAATCTCGGGGTTCGAATTCCACCTGAGTTGAGTGTACTTCTTTAATATCCTCTTCCTTGTCATCTTCATCGTAGATAGGCACGAAGAGTTGGTGAGTTCTCACCGTAACAAACTGTTCCATTTCTGGAGGCTGCGCCAGGGACACGGCTAATGCCGCCAGCGCATCTGCGTATGTATTTTGTAAGCGTGGGATGTATTCGATGAAGAATCCTTCAAACGATTCTGCCATCTCGACGGCCACCTTGTGGTATGGTATCAAGTCTTGATTTCTGACCTCATACTCTCCCTGAATTTGTTTAACTACTAGTTGAGAATCACCGAAAGCTTCGAGGTATTCGACCCCCAGCTCTTTAGCAAAACTGAGTCCAATAAGTAACGCATTATACTCGGCTACGTTGTTCGAGCACGGTTCGGTCAGTGAATAAGCTCGAGGCATCACATGTTTTCCCGGGGAAACTAAGACAACTCCAACTCCGGAGGAAATCTTAGAAGGTCCAGGAGCACTTGCTACATTGGTCGCTCGAGAAGCACCGTCGAAGTACAAACGCTACACCTGTTGGTGGGAAGTTACGTTGACTTCGTGGGTTTCATCTGGCAAATCATCGTACACCTCGGCGGCATCCGTAGTTGGGTTGGCTGCCAAGAGATCACAAATAGCTTGTCCCTTGACCGACTTTTGTTGTTTAAAATATAGGTCGTACTGGGACAGAAGTAAAGCCCATTTCGCTAACCGTCAATTCATGAAAGCAGGCTGCGTCATGAATATTCTGACTGGGTTAACATTAGAGATAACGTAGATAGTTTGTCCTACCAAGTAGTGTCGCATTTTTTGGATGGCGAAAACTAAGGCGAGACACTCCCTTTCAATCATCGGATACCGAGATTCGGCACCTACCAAGGTCCGGCTCAGGTAATATACTGCCTGTTCGTGACCGTTATCGTCATCTTGTGCAAGTAGTGCACTTAATGAGTGGCTCGTCGCCTTGACATAAATCAAGAACGGTTTGCCTGATTTCGGTGCGACGAGTACGGGAGGTTTTGAGAGATATTCTTTAATACTTTCGAATGCCTTTTGACAAGCGTCGTCCCATACGAATGACACGCCCTTCTTCGTGAGCTTGGAGAATGGTTGGCATTTTCCCGAGAGATTCGAAATGAACCGACGGATATAAGCCAACCGTCCTTGTAGTCCTCTGAGCTCCTTAAGGTTTCTCGGAGGTTGCAATTCGTTAATCGCCTTCACTTTGTCAGGATCGATGTGAATACCCTTGGTGGTGACGACGAATCCAAGAAACTTGCCACTGGACATTCCGAGGAATGACTTGGTAGGATTCATCTTTAATTGATGAGTCCGCATTAGATCGAACATAGTCTTTAAATCTTTGATGTGATCATTCTTGTCACGACTTTTTACGACTAGATCGTCCACGTAACATTCGACAGTCTTTCGGAGATGCTCTTGAAAAATCTTTGACATGGCTCTCTGATATGTGGCTCCTGCATTCTTCAAACCGAAGGGCATAACTGTGTAGCAAAAAACACCAAGGGGTGTTCTAAACGCGGTATGCTTTTCATCATCTGGATGCATCTTTATCTGATTATAACCAGAGAACCCGTCCATAAAAGACATTCTCTCGAATCCGCACGTATTGTCAATAATAACGTCCGTGATGGGAAGAGGGAAATCGTCTTTGGGACATGCAGTGTTCAGGTCTCTAAAATCGATACAAATTCTGATTTTCCCATTCTTCTTAAGGACTGGGACGATATTGGCAAGCCATTCGGGATGTTGCTCTTCCCTGACGAAACCCGAATCGATAAGCTTTTTGACTTCGGCCTCGATTGCCTCCATCATTTGCGGACGAAACCGTCTTTGTTGCTGTTTGATAGGCTTGACATCCGGCTTAATATTGAGACGATGTACTGCTACGTTTGGGTCGAGTCCTGGCATATCTTCGTAATTCCAGGCGAACACATCGATGTACTCCCTGATAAGAGAGATTAACTCTTCTTTCTCTTCCGGCGGGAGGCTATCGCTAATGAATATAGGTTTCGGATTATCTTCGCTACCCATATTCACCTGAAGTACTTGATCTTCGGTAGGAGGCTCCCTTTGCTCAAACCTATCACCGTACTGCATATTCAAGTGATGAACCCAAGGGTCTTCCCAAGTCGGCATCTGATCGTCTTCCTCTATTGTGGCAGGATCGACCGTAACCATGTTTGACATCAATTTTTTGAACATTTCACCGATACTAGTGTCGGAATCCCAAGCTGAAGAATCAGAAGAGTATCCATTTCTAGCTTTGTTAGCAATTTGATCGATGATTTGCCAGCAACACTCGTCGTCAGATGAGGAGATATAACCTAGACCTCTCTTATGGCGATAATAGTCGTCAGGTTTTCCTTTTGGTACATAGGCCATTCGAGGTGGAACTCGTGGACCTCGACCAAAGCAAAGACCTTCTCCGAGTGTGAAGTCATATCCATACTTCTCCATTAGATCGCGCGCTTTCGCGTCATACCTAAATAGGTGAGGAGCAGGTTTATCATCATCGTCTTCCTCTTCCAAGAAGTGGTCGGGTATCGGAGCTTCTCTTCCTTTACCGTAGACGACTTCCTTTCCACCCCCTGTCCCTGCGGGGATGACAAGCGTCGTTCCGCATGGATCTTGTACCTGCTTCTTCATCATGCAAAATGATTGAAGTGGCATATACAATTCAGGGTTATCATATAATTCTTTAATAATATTATCCAGACACATAGAGTACTCTAAATCATCATTTATTGATAGTTCTTCGGCAAGTTGCCAATTACAACTACTTTCCGATGATTCATCATCGTCAAGATTGATTATAATGGGTACAATATCATTAAGTACAAAACCACCATAATAATCAAACCCAGCTTCGGTGTCAGCTTCGTCCCCGCTGTCCGTTTCTTGGGCTGATGGTTCAGTATCGGATTCGGCGCCGTATAGAAGGGAATCGGTGAAATAGTTCTCCAATCCCTTAAACGGTTGCTTATCCACGACCACCGTCTTGACTTCATTATTTGTGTCCACATACTTGAGGCACTGATGAAGAGTTGACGGGACTATCAGATTACTGTGGATCCAAGGTCGACCCAACAGTAAGTTATAGGATGTTTCCGCATCGATCACGTAACAAGTGACTTCCGACTTTAAATCTCCGATCTGACACTTTAACCGAATCTTTCCCAAAGGTCTGGACCTACTGGTGTTGAATCCGTAGATCGTAGTGCCCGTGGATGCTAGTTTACTTGCCGGTATTCCGAGATTATGCATCAACTGGAATGGCATGATACTGACAGCGGAACCCGGATCGACTTGGATCCGGTTGACAACACTGGAGCCAATGTGGCCGGTGAAATACAGAGGCCAATCATGCTTGGAATTTTTCGTCTGCATGTCTTCTTTGGTGAAGGAAATGCAGGGAAAATGGTGCGCCGCTAGATTACAATGTTGAACTGACGGCCCCGCTTCTCCAGGAGACGGCTTGATTCGAGTCAAGAAAGCTTCAGAGTCATTCAAGGCTTCCTGCAATGCTTTCCTTGTGTCATTTGAAAGACGCAATAATTCGTATAGGGTTATCCTGGCTGGTATATTAGCTAACTGCGCCATGATGTCAAAATGGGGCGGAGAGCTTGCCTTTCCCGGTTTGTCTCTCCCAATCGGATGATTGAATCGAGACTGCCTCGGGTTTTGGACTTCTTGGTGTAGAGGCTCTTTTCCTTTCTCCTTTTGCTGGACTTTCTCCGTAGCTACAGGTGTTGGGGGAGTTGAGACAATTCCCAGTTCTGCTAATGTCTTGGAGGGAACGGCTTTGGTTATCCCCAGCTGCTCAGAAGCATCCGGATATTTGTAGTGATATTCATTCCCGCTCCGGGTTACAAAGGCCTCCTGTTCATCTTCAGAAAGCGGGAAGGCTGGAATTTCATCGTCATCTCCTCCTGGAATAGCAAAAGCTCCATAACAAGACTTATCTTTTCCTTTTGACCTTTTCTTGGAAGAGGTTTCAATCCATTGTTCATCTCTAATCAAATCTGGATGAACCCAAAGAATCTCACCATTCGGGGCTGTGTGTGGTACAAGTCCTTTCTGGCGCTGTTTATGAGGATCATCGTTCACGGTTTTCACTGTTGCATTTATTACCGGCTCATGCTGGAACCAGTTCAAGGGAACAGAACCGAAGCTAATCGATACTGCATTTGCACCCACCTTCTTCTCCTTAGGTTGCTTCATAGTAATGACCCCGACGTCGATTAGAGCTTGGATCTTATCTTTAAGGGCATAGCACGCCTTGGTAGGATGGTGCACCGCTCTATGAAATGCGCAGTATTTTGGATCGCTAATTCTTTTAGCATCTTCTTGATCCTGGACCGGAGGCAGTTTGATTTTGTTGTTCTCTATGAGGTATTTGAAAATACCGGGGACTTCATCCTCTTTGAACGAATAGATCTTTGGGAACTTTGGCTCCGAGGCTTTTTGCTTCTGGGGCTGTTGTTGCCACTTTGACTGTTGAGGTGCCTTCTGCTGCTGCTGTTGCGGTTGTGCTTGTACTTCGAACGTTTGGTTCGCGTCCACCGCATTCGCTTGTGCTTTTCCTTTGCCCTTAGGGACAAAGTTTTGTTGTGGAGCATTATTCGCCGTTTGACCCCTTTCTGCTTTCTTCCTCTTAAGGAATCACTCGGCTCGTTCTCCTCGCACTTTTAAGTCCTTCCAGGTCTTCGGCGGTACCATTCCCATAGCTTCGAGGATGTCCAATGAAAGATTATTGTGACAAGTCTCGAGAATGAAGTCTTCGCTGACCGGATCCCTGCAGATCATTGCTTTGTTTCGGAATCTCTTCACGAAGTTTTCGACCGTCTCACCATTTTTCTGTTTCTCGTCAAATAGTGTGCCGATTGAAATCTCGGTGTCGTCGTCGAAGAAGTTTGTCAGAAACATGTCCTCCATGTCATCCCAACTGCTGGCGGCGATACCAATCGAAGGCTGCTCCGCGAAGAGTGCCCACGAATGACCGTACCATTAAGGGTTCATTCCCGGAGATTATTCCTAAATGGGACTTAAAATATATCAAATGTTGGGTCGGGGAGCCCTTCCCATCAAACGGCGTAAAATTGATCAAGTTGAATTTCGCCGGGTATGGGGAGATTATTCCTAAATGGGACTTAAAATATATCAAATGTTGGGTTGGGGAGCCCTTCCCATCAAACGGCGTAAAATTGATCAAGTTGAATTTCGCCGGGTATGGAATTGATTCCCATTCCCTTGGATATGGACATGGTATCCCGTACCTTTTCACTTCTTGGGCACTCATCAATGCGTTAATCTTGCTTTCCAAGTCCCTCATTTTCTTATCCTCACTCGTATCCGTTTTCGAGTGATTTCGGGGAGAAGTAACGTGATCCTCCTTTGTGTTGTTATCATCTGAAGGTCCACCCCCATTATTGTTGTTGACGGGAGGGGTATTCATGTTGACATTATCCTCCTCCCGCTCGTTATCATCTTGATTAGGATTGTTGCGACGACTAGACTCCCCTTGGTGAGTTGTTAGTGCCGCGATTTGCTGGTCATGCATTTCTCTCATCTGTTGCATGGCCATCTCCATCTCGAACTTGAAATTTTCCTTCTGCTTAGTCAGAGCGTCCTCGAGCAACTTAGCCACCTGTTCGGCGCTAATCATGAGTGACTCGTAGGGCTGTCCTGCACTTGAAGCGGTGTCATCGGAGGCCATCGCTGAGCAAGCATCCGAGCCGGCATCCGAGCATTCATCTTCTGAAGGAAGTCCCTTCTGTATTCTTTGGTAGTTCTTTCGCCTACTGGTCCCTGTTCGCAATCGAGTCATACGTTGGGACACTTCGGTGAACTGATCCGGACTGAAGTGTCGTGTTGACTTTCCTCTTCCGGTCATGTTAACAGATACTTTTAGAAATTCATCATCTTGGAGAACAACTCTCTTCTTTCGGAAACGTCTTGGTCTGGATTCAGACGTTTTGGTGGAGATTCTTTCAAATACTGAAACTCTCTCCGGGGTGGTCTTGGAACAGCAACATTCTGACAACACTGCCTTGATGATTTTGGCACATGGACAGTGAGAATCTGTTTTCCGGGCACTCATTTTCCTGGATTTGTTCGCACCCCCAGCTTGATAGTACAACTCGTCAGTTTGATGACTGGAGCAACCTATCGTGTGTTGGCACGACTTCCCAGGTATAACGTCTTCGTCTGACGAGTACGTTTTCTTCTGAGGATACAACGCTTTGTTAGCATTTTCAGGAGTCGCATGTCTAAGGCGACGTTTTTGTGAATGTCGGCCCTCAACAGGCTCCTGGATTTCAACACGCAGTCCAATGCGGTCATTTACGGGACTTTTCCCGTTATACCTTCTCTTCCACTGCTTAGGATGACGACCTCCAGCCTGACAATGTGCTCGAGATTCATTCAATCGGCCTAAGCGCTCTTTGACCGGAGTTTTGCCCCGATCATCGGGTGAAGGGCCAAGGCGATCTTTGATGGTCATCTTGAAATGGGACAAATCCACACTGTCACAAATCTCAACCGGAGGTGCGGAACTCGATGGAATCGAAGAAATAGGTGCAGGACATCTTCTGCCTTGAATCTGCTGCGGGTCAGACTTGGGTGACCCGCAAGTTGGAAGGTCAGGTTTGGGCGACCCGCAGACTGGAAGGTCGGCTTTGAGTGACCCACGTTTCGGCGGGTCGGATTGGAGTGACCCGCGTTTTCGCGGGTCGGATTGGAGTGACCCGCGTTTTCGCGGGTCGGATTGGAGTGACTGACGTTTCTCGACGTTTTTGGCCGCCGTTTTAGACTTTGGCCTCCATACTTGCTGCAGTCTTTGTGGTTTATGTTCCACTCCTTCTTTCTCCAATTTCTTGGCCTCTTGCAACAGAATTTTTGCTTGTGCAAGCAATGCGCGGCGTTTGTGAATCCGCTCTTGAAGAGTTGATCGGTTCCTTTTGACGCGAACCCATTCGTTCTTCACTGGTTTAAAAGAGGAGGGGCTGTCCACTCTCTGTTGTGGTGGTTGGCGCCTTCTACTTTTCAGATCCGCCTCATAGCGGACTCCATCAACTGGTTCCAAGGCTTTGGCCAGTTGGCGTGCGAGGCGTTGACGTCGCCTCTGACGTGCTCTCTTTGATAGAGTGGGCACATCCTCAACAGTCGACCCTTTGCTTAAGGGGTTCAGATCTGTAGTTTTAGCCTCGTCGGATGCCGACGGGGCGTTGTAAGCCACGGGTGCAGCGGTGGCGGGAAGATCTTCTTCTTGGGCTTCTGCAGTTGAAGTCCAGCGGGTCTTCCTGGAGTAGGCCTTCCTGGATTTGCGAGGAGAGGCCGATCTGGAGGAGGAGGACAAGTATTCCTCGTACTTCTGCTGGTCGAACTCATATTCGACATCCGTTTCAACCGGGATCGGGATCCGAGGTTGCGACACGTCAGCCTTCGCAGAAAGGCTGTCGGCTCCCACTGTGGTCGCCAGTTTGTTTCCGTCGAAAGTTACCTTAGTCATTGATTTCATTAAACTTTAAGCGTTACAAATGAATTCAAATAACAAAAGAAAAAGATTATAACTTTCTTGAAAATAAACACAATATCCGTTTATCGGCTCTTGCTTGCGTGGGTTCTTTGCCGGTGCCGGGGTTAATCCGTGGACGACCGCGAATCAGATCCGGTTGATGGAAAATTGGGCAGAGCTTCTACCTCACCAAGGGGGTATTTGCTTGAAGTCCTGAAATCGACAAAGCGAAATCAGGGCTCTTCTCGAGATTAAGTCCTTCGAACGGCTTCTCCTTTGCTCCGAAGTTCGCCGGGATCTCGTTGACCTTTGCTAAAATTTCGTGCTCCTTCACTCTTCAATCCGGCAGCACCTCGTCCTCTTGATAAAATTCCAGATCTCGAAAATGGAGGCCTTTGGCTCATATTTATAGGCCTCAAAATGCGGTTATTTGGATAAAAACAAGGGATTTGGCTCTATCTTCAGTCAACAGTAGCCTAACAACGTTTAGGGATGATCTCAAGTTAGTTAAGAACCCCTGGAACCGATAAACCCTGCAAAAAACCAATTTAAAACTGTCAAAACGTGTTTTGGGACTTTAGACTGCGCAGCAGAACGATCTGACCCGCGCTCGCGCGGGTCGGAATAATCCGACCCGCGCTCGCGCGGGTCGGAATCATCCGACCCGCGCTTGTGCGGGTCGGATCATTCCGTCCTGCGCTTAGCGCGGGTTCGCCGACTTTTTTCCCTTTTTTGGTTTCTTTCTTCCGGGACTTGTTCTTGGATTCGATAGATTTGTTGACTTGTGTGCTTCGTCGCGAGACCGATCGTCGAATGCGCGTTGGTTAATATACGCGTGCTGATCGATGCGCGCGGGCTGATTGACGTACGCGCGTTGACTGGCGCGCACGAGGTGATTTGACGTGCACTCGTTGACCGACGCGCACGAGATGATTTGACGTGCGCGCGTTGACCGGCGCGCACGAGTTGGTTGACGTGCGTGCGTTGACCGGCGCGTATGAGTTGATTTTACGAATCTTCTTGATTCGCCCATTCATTGCTTCGAGTTTCGTGTGGGCTCTCGTAGACAATTTTAGACGCCTACAGTACACTTAATAAAATAACTATAAAATTTATCATCTTAATTGATCATAAGCCTCATAACTATCACCATACATATCCTCCTGCGCTCTTTCTTTGCCCCACCATATCTTACTGTATTCAAGTCTCAATCCATATCGAGTGAGGAACTCCTTTTGCACATTAATTGGCTGGATTTCAGGTTGCGCCTTTAATACCGGTCGCAATTGGGCTGCTATGAATTTGTGAGATGCCCATGATTGTCCTGACAAGTTAGTATGTTGTCCACAACTGTGTTCATTCACAAACCTTTTGATTTCAATTCTTTTATCATACTTAATAGGAGATGCAAAGAGCATCCAAGGGCATCCATATGTCTCCTTATATCGACAACAGACTCCGATACGTTTGGGTTCATTCTTTACAAATTCATAGTCAAATTTTTTCGCCATGGAATAGTACTACAAAGCTTCATTCTTTACAAATTCATAGTCAAATTTTTTCGCCATGGAATAGTACTACAAAGCTAGTCTCAATTCGTTTACAGTCTCAAATTGTTGCGTCAAATTTTTTCGCCATGGAATAGTACTACAAAGCTAGTCTCAATTCGTTTACAGTCTCAAATTGTTGCTCCTTTTCAGTTAATGTTGTGTGCCACCATTGAGGAATGTTGGAAGTGTTGTTGAGAATATCATCAGCTCTCATTACAATCTCACCAGACGGGAATTTATTTTGGATTCTCTCTGAATTGGATGCATTTCCTGGAGGAGGACGACTATATTCTGCATTCAAAGAGGCATCACTACTGCACAAATTAATCAACCGGTGAGATATCATGCACAATATGTTATATTTTCTTCTGATAATTTAAGTTAACAGCAGTAGGACCAAAGTTAACATAGTACAACAAAAGTTAACTAACTGGGTGTAAAATTAACCATTTTCCGTAAACCTTAACATAGTACAACAAAAGTTAACTAACTGGGTGTAAAATTAACCATGTTCCCACGGCAATTAACATGTTCATGTAAAGGTTAACATATCTCTTGGAAAATTAACCTATAAGATGAAGAGTTAACATCTAACCATCAGAGATGACAACTATTTTTTCCCAAGTTAGCATCGAAACCTGAAATCACAATTGGCTTATCATCACACATAGCCCTGTTCCTGATAGAGTTTATTGTTTACTTACAAATCAGTAATAACTTACATTGAGGGGTTTAATGCCCATAAGGGATGGTTAAAAGTTGAAGAAAAAAATAAAAATGTTTACATCACACAAAGCCTAATGTTATAAAGAGTTCATTAATTACTTACATTTCCCTAATCTGATTTTTCCTTGAAGTGAAACACTCTACATTAACAGCAGCTTGTATGTGAATCTCCGTAAAACTAATATTTCGATTGTGCTCCAACATGCACTTCAAATCATCATCGTTGTTAACTGAAAAATTGAGGTTGGGGTGCCTCTCAGATTTAAATATCAAGGATAAAGCTTCTTCAAGTACTTTTAATCTTTCAGACACATCAAATTTCAGTTCATAAAAGCTTGTTGTCGAACTTAGCTTCATGAATATGACATTCTCGCCTAAAGATACCATGCAAATCAAGTCATTGGCGGCCATTAGGGGTGGTTGAGAGTTATGAGAACAGTTATGAAGACAATTATGAGGAGTTGACGAGTAATTGAGGGGATTTTAGGCGCATAATGGTTGTTGACAGTTGAAGAAAAAAACCTTAATTTCATTAATGAGAGAGTGAGAGATAAAACTAACCAATTTATAACAAAGGATGATGAAGCAGACAGTAATGACGGGAGCCCATGCTTTTTTACCCCGCTTTCCACCGTCGCTTCGCCATAAATGCGTTGGGAGAGATCAGGGAACAAGAGAACCCATTCAGCCGGTTTTCTGTGAGAGAGATGAGGGCATTTTAGGCAGGTAGCAACAAAATACACCCACTAGATGTATATGTATGGGCTTTTGGGTCTGGGCCACAATTTTCACCATTTTTTAGGGTTGAAGGCTAAGGGAGATAATTGGTGGGGCTGGGCCACATCCCATTTCTTTTTTTGGGGCCTTGAAACATTTTCCCTTAAAATAATTATACATTCTATATACTTTAAAATATTTATCTAATTTAATAATATAGTACTATAATATTTATCTAATTTTTCCCTTAAATAATGTAGTACTATAAATATTTTATAAATTTTTTATTATACTGTCATTAACAATTATAGCATTATTATTAATATTAAATATTTTTTTCTGAAAACGTTAGCTATCCATCATTACCAAGTTTAGATTATTCACTATCATGTAATAATCTTTGAGAAAATACTCTAAAAATAATATTAAATAGTTTTTTTATTTTTTTAATAATATAATACTAAATAAATAGTGTAATTTGTAATTTATGTAATATTATTAAAATAATTATATTATTTATGAGATTTAAAATTTATTCTATTTATTTTATAGCTTAGTATAATTCTTAATAGTATTAGTAAAATATTATTCTATCTATAATATTATTTTAATTATTTTATTATAATTCATAAATAAGTTTTATAATAATTTAATTGGTTACAACTAATAATTGTGTATACTTATTTTATAATTTATTTTATTTTATTATTTTAAAATAATTAATAGTTATAATGTTATTGATAATTATAATTATTTAGGAAGGTGAGAGGGTGCATAATTAATAAGTGGTTCTATTTATTTAATGAAAGATTATTTAGAGATAATGGTATAGATAAATTTTATTAAAATTTGAGAGGAAAAAAAAGAAAATTAAAAAGTTTTTTCACCCTAATCATCTTTTTATAGTTGTATAGATTTTGTTTCTATTTTTTGTATCTGAAGGGGTAGTTTGTACTTTTCAGATTTTTATGGGGTTATTTGTAACTTTTTGGGTTTTGAATGGCGCGTTTGATAATCTTCTAATCTTGAAACCTTTTTGTATAAATAAAGGCTTTTTCTTATGATGTCTTTGGCCAACACATATAAATAAATGCTTTGATTAATAAAATTTTCAAATTATGAATACTTTTAATTTGATAAGGATTATTAGATAGAGAGGTTTGGGAAGGAGGATTTTTATTATCAGAACTTTATAATTATGTATTGTTTTAATTTGATTAGGATTCTTAGGTGAATATATGATTAGATGTGAACATTGTCAATATCCGATAGGAGATATGATCATGAAATTTTTTTAACTTGATTAAGATTATCAATTATTTGATTATTAGAACTTTCTAATTATGAATAATTTTAATTTGATGAGAACTCTTAATTAGGTGAACATAAGGTTAGGTGTCTATACGTTATCTTCTGATGGGATGGAGGAAGACATGACTATTTTTTGATATAACAGTCGTCATCCATTTAGATGACACATGTTAATTTTTTGTGGCTTTGGGAGAATCACCGATTTCTCATCATATATTAAGGAGGGATTTTTTTTATATGACACATATTATGCATTTAGACGACACATGTTAATTTTTTATGCCTTTGATAGAACCACTAATTTCTCATTATATATAAAGGAGGGATAAGTTTAAATATGTAGATCATCAAAATTGGTCAGATATCATGGATGCAATGATAAATAATCTCAATTGACTAGTTGATACACATGTAAATATATATTTAAGTTTTGATATGACACATATTTAAGTTTTGATTTTTTTATTGATAGTAAAACTATGTGTAAATAAATAAAATTATATAATAAGATTTTTCCCTTTGTGGAAATTTGAAAATTAAAACAGCAAATAAAATATCATAAAAAAACTTAATTAATACATGTAAAAACAAAAAATGTGACTACACGCGAGAAAGTCACATAATTAAAACATTTTATGATAATACAGTGCACACGTGCTTTGCACGAGAGTATACTTATTTTATTTTATGTTTTTTATTTTTTTGTTGGTTACAAAATAATAACATGACTTGCATAGTAATATAAAGTATGAACAATTATAATTTTGTTTAAGCGAATTAATTATACGATAAAACTATGTATTAAGAACTGTATGATTAATTATTATAGTTTGAATAACTATTATTTATTCATAATTTATTAAAATAATTATAGTTTGAATAACTATTATTTATTCATAATTTATTAAAATAATTATCATATATTAAATATATTGGAAATTTATCAAATCAAAGGTTATAGCATGTAAAATAAATCTGAAATAAAATAATAAGAAAGTCTGGCCTGATGATCCTCTCTTCTCTAGCGGTAAACCCACCCAGAAGCAGCCGACCTCTTTACTTGAGTGAGAGAACAGAGCTTCAGCTCAGACGAAGAATGGTTGCCCAAAAATAACATCAACATATGAACGAAAATAATATGCAGAGGAGAGAAGAGGAAAAAGAGAGAATTATTTCTATATCTTTTCCGAAAGTGAATAAAGGGTGTATATATAGGGTTGAGGAAGTCATTATAATTCCTACAATTAATATGGTAACGTTCGTAACATTCCCCATGATGTATAGCCGTTACGCACGTTTTAATTGTATTCATAACACTATTTCATGTGTGACTATTCATGAAGACAGAATTGCCTTTTCTCCAACAAAATATCCAACAGTCCCCCTCAAAAAGGCAATATTGACTAAAAACTCAAAATCAATAAATAAAAAATAAATCACAAAATAAATATAGGTTGGGTAACCTTTCGTATCGAGAATTCGGGAGAGGTAGCTTTCGGTTTTGAACCTTTCATTAGTGAGTTCATCACCACTTGAGGGACATAATGAACTAGGCCTTGAATTAAGCCTCTTTAACCAGGTATTGACGAAAACACACACAATACGTCTTCATCTATTGAGCAAAACGGGTTGAGCGTTAAAGGACATGCTCACAATAACTGACTCATGAGAGTTTCTAGGGGTTAGCCCCCCCCCCCCCCCCCCCCCCCCCCCCCCCCCAACCACAGCCATCACGGTTCCTCTCACGTAGATAAGTCTTCTAAGGGTACTACAGCTGGATATCATATCCTCCGTAATACACGCGTTGGACTTATTAAGAGTAAAACTCAGCCTAACCAGATGTATCATAAGAGCATCGTCATCATAGAGAATGGGAAGTAGCACATGCTACTGTAATGATATATAAATATATTTAGGTCGATGCTCCATACGAGTATCACTAGTTCAGCTTATTTCTATCACATTGAACCAACATTGGGACTACGTCTCCAAATAAGGATCGGGTTACCGCTGTCAGTGACCTCATCTATGGGCTTAACCCCATACCTCTCGATGAATCCAGAATCACACTCCTGGACAGACCCTTTGTTAATGGGTCAGCAAGATTCTTTTTAGACTTTACAACTTTGCCTACCAGGCGTTGTATATATTTATCAAGTTATTTATAATTAGTCCTTCATATTGTCTAACATTAGGCCCCCTTCTTGTTTAAGTTATTTTTCAAGACAATCTTTCCTTATAAGGATACAATAACCTAATAGCAATTTAATTATTTGATGGGCTAATTTTAATATAACTTTTATTCATCATATAGATAGAAGTTATAAGACATACCTCTTGATTTGATTTTTCAGGACATTGATTCATCACGTCTCCTGTAACTAGGCATACTAGTTGACAGAGCATATTTATATCAACTCTAATCATTTCCTAAAATCTCAAGAGAAAAATATTATACATGTACTCAAATAAAGAGCTATAAAAATTAATCTTTCTACTCACTATTGAAATGATAGGATATCAAAATATGTTAGCATAAAAGATCATGGTCTATGATCATAAATGATCGTAGTATATGTCTGAAGATGTAACTGCATAGGGTTAGAATTTTCCCTTAATGTTTGAACATTTCAAACAAATGTGGAACTAAAAACTATAGTTATATTTTTACATGCATGCACATGCACATACATGAATGAAATTACTAATAGTTACGTGCAAAGAATTCAAGGGAACCTTATAATATGATTTCATATCTTAAAGTATATTTCATACTTCATATGCATAAATTTTAAGTTCTCGTATTATAAGGGGTTACAAATTTGTTGCTTACAAAAGAGGCCTTCCAAATTTAAATTGGTTTCCTACAAAAGAGACATTCCAAATTTAAATTAGTTATATACAAAATAGACTTTCCAAATTTAAATTTATGCATATGAATTATTCTCATAATTCTAGTCCTCTTATTCATGCTTGAATATAAAATGTTTCATATAGAATTATAATAATTATCAAATAAATACAATCACATAAGCATATGACGTATAAGCCCTATTTATATGGAAAACCCATATCAAATGATTTGTAATAAATTAATAATATTACATATGATTGTAAAACGAAAGCTATAAACTACTCAATCTTCTAGATTGTTGGAAATTTATCAAATCAAAGGTTATAACATGTAAAATAAATCTGAAATAAAATAATAAAAAAGTCTGGCCTGATCGGGAGCAGTCGTGTAAACATTGTCCTAAAAGATTGAGAACCCGCCTATCGTCCTGGCGCAGATAATCCTCTCGCCCCTAGTGGTAAAAACCCCCCAGAAGCGGTCGACCTCTGTACTCAGGCGAGAGAACAGAGCTTTAGCTCAGACGAAGAATAGTTACCCTAAAATAATACCAACATATGAACAAAAATCATATGCAGAGGAGAGAAGAGGAAAAAGAGAAAATTGTTTCTATATCTTCTCCGAAAGTGAATAAGGGGTGTATATATAGGGTTGAGAAATCCATTATAATTTCTACAATTAATACGTTAACGTTCGTAACATTCCCCATAATGTATAGCCATTACGCACATTTTAATTATATTCATAACACTATTCTATGTAGTATTATTCATGAAGGCAAAATTACCTTTTCTCCAACAAAATATCCAACAAAATAGACTATGTATAAAGAACCGTATGATTAATTATTATAGTTTGGATGATTGTTATAATTTATTCATAATTTATTAAAATAATTTTCATATATTAAATAATTTCTTCTCTTTTAACTATAATAATATTATACATAGCATACTTATAATACTATTAGTAACCATATTTTAATTTAATAATTAGTTTATTATACTACTAGTAAATAATTTACTAAATTGTATAATTATTAAATTATAGTATAATTTATTAATTAAAAAAACTATTAATACTATTACAATTATAATAAATAAAAATTATTTTTCATACTATTATCATACTTTTAAAAGGCTAGTAAGATGAAATGTAACACATAGTCCTTCATTGGAGGTGAAATCCTAAGGTACAAAACATAAGCCTAATGAATTTTTATTGTTTTTAAATTTTCAATAATTTTAAATATTATATGAAGATAAGTTAGGGATAAATTTTAAATTTTCTATGAAATAACATACTTAAATAATAAATTAATAATGTGAGCAAAGATTTCAAAAAAGTAAGGAAATGTATATAATTAATAAGAGGTGATATATAATTAGTGAATGATTTGAAATTATACAAGAGGAGGTGAATAGGATAAATTACTAATCTAATCCGATTTAATGCTAATTAAAAAACTTATTAACTAATCATCCTAGCAAGAATGATATTCAAGAAGATTATATGCAAGGATATTAAACTAAGGGCGGAATAAACATGAACCAATGGCGATATACCAATATAATGAGCACAAGATAAAGACAACAAGGCAAAAATTACCCTCCATACAACAATATTCATCACAAAAGATTAAGATATCCAAAAAAAAGAAAATATGTAACACAAATTAAACTGAGCAAATACCCAAAAAAATAAAGCATTTAGATATGCGCTACAATAAACCACTTTACTTTTTTTGCTTTTAGAGTTTGACGATATGTTCTAGACTTGTGAAATACACTACTATGTAATCTCAAATGGTATTTTATCATTCAATTAATAAAACTCTATTATATAATGAAACTAACATAAGAATTAACTATGATTCATTCCAGATTCATAACATGTAAAATCAAATTAAAGATTTACCATAAAACACATGATATACACTTCTGCGTCCTCATGAATTTGTGGCAATCTGGGTACTTTTCTTCATAAGAACATTGGAGGTTATAAATTTTTGTTACTAATGTGGACATGTCAATATGGACATTGTCGCTTCTCGGCTTAGTCCTTGTCAACAAACTCTCAACGTATTTTGCTACCTCTCACTGGTGCTTATCATTGCCAATAAATTCTCCATGAGGTTTGCTACCTATTTCCAGTTCTCCTCGGTCTCATTGTCATCGTCAACAAAAACGGTGACTGCCTCTCCTAGGTGCTCCTCGACCTCATCATCGATCAAACCAACTTTAAAATGAATCCTTTTTAAATGAATTTTTTTGCTGCCAAAGCTTCCTCCTCCACTTGCTCTATACCTAAACTCCTATCGTAGAACCTTTTGGTCTATCTCCTTTGAGCTTCGATCCCCCTATAAGTCCATTGTATTTGGAGTCATTAAATCTCAGAATACATAGAATTTTTTTAATTAATGACAATAAATATGAATAGTCGCCTTAGTAATCAATTGGAGGGAAGTTACAAAATTAAATGTCTAAATTGATGAGAAGAATTTAATTTATTGGCATTTAGAAGAGTCGCTTTATTCGTTTAGGGATTGGAAAAGAGGCGAATGTGAGGAGAATTAGGGAGGGGAGTTTGGGTTTCAGGCTAAATAAATAAATACATATTAAATTACAACATAAAGTATTAGAGAGTTTTTTGATTTTTTATGTGGATATAAGGATACCCTAAAAGTCCTTATAAAGTATGTATGTATGAGTCAATGTATATATGACATTTAATAAATGATTTTAGTATGTAAATGTATGTGTAATTTATGATATATGTATGTGTGTTTGAGGGTATTTTTGGTAAAAATGTTTTAACATGACTACACAATTTTATAATAGTATAAGATGTATCATGTGTTTTGGAGGATGTATGTATGTGTTCTATTAATGTGTGCATGTGTTTTGGAGGGTACTTTGGGAAGAAATGTTTTAACATGCCAATCCACTTTTATAATAGTATTAGATTAGATTAGATTTAATCTATTGGCATTTGGAAGAGTCGGTTTATTTGTGGAGGGATTGGAAAAGAGGCGGATGTGAAGAGAATTAAGGAGGGCAGTTTGGGTTTCAGGCTAAATAAATAAATACATATTAATTACAACAAAAAGTATAAGAGAGTGTTGTGATTTTTATGTGGATATAAGGATACCCTAAAAGTCCTCATAAATTATGTATGTATGAGTCAATGTATGTATGACATTTAATAAATAGTTTTAGTATGTAAATATATGTGTAATTTATGATGTATGTATATGTGTTTGAGGTCATTTTTGGTAGAAATATTTTAACATGGCTACACACTTTTATAAGACTAGTTGAATTGCACGTGGTAAATTTTTTATCATTTATTATAAATTTTTAAATTTATTTAGGGAAATATTTGTTATTAAATTATTGAATATAAGCAATGGATCAAACATATAGACATAAGCTAAAAATTCAACATTTGAACAATAAAATTACATTTAGTGATTGATTGGTTGAGAGTACACATGCACTCATTGAATGAATGGGATACTTGGATTGAACATTAAATCTTTTGTGTCCTATAACAAAATAATATGACCAGCACTCAAAATAGAATACAATAGAATTGATTCAGCAAGTGCAATATGTTTTCAAGAAAATACATGTCAAGTAGCATAGACAATTATCTAGCATCGGTTAATCACTATGAAGTCAAGCTCTTCTCATGTCTTCTTAAGAGAAAGGATTGAGTCTTGAAAGAAGACCCCAACCGAGCAATACATTTTTGAAAAAATGGGTGATTACAATCTACTTACAGATAATCATCAAAATCCCCAACCAAAGAATAAAATGAAGAGTATCTCTCATTACATCACACCAAAAAAAAAAACATAAAATTCCCTAGCTGTATACATCAAAAACCTATCAAAACAACTCCTAACATACTCACACCAAAAAATTGGAACATTAACAACATTTAGCAACAAAATATAAAGCTTAAAAACATCTCCATTCACCAAAGACCTGACCTCAACTAAATAGCATCAAATTGTTGATCTCCTAGCAGCTCCCCATGTCTCTTACTAGAAAGGCTAAAACAATAAGAAGGACAAATCAAGACATATAACCTTCTGAACACAAAGTTAAAGGAACATGAAACAGGGATGCATAGGGAATTAGAGCAGATCACCTAAGTACTGATTGAATCATTGATAATGAACAAAGCAATATAGAAATAAATCTCTCCTATAAAGAACATTCTTTTTAAACAAATACCCATTACATCTACAATATTTCTTATATTATAATGTCTGCCAACATTTCTTACATTAACATCTATAATATTTGTTATGCTATAAAGTCTATCAATAGAATAATTAAGCTAATAGACGCAAATGCGTTTTGGCTAACTATCATTCTCTAAGTTATCATATGACTTGTAGCCTGTAAGCTTAATAATTTCCTTTAGCAATTGCATTATCAATTTTTATATGTATCACTGAGGTTTGCATACATCCATACTTACTTCAGAAAGTATTTAGAGAGGTGTAGGTGTAAATCTCACCATTTAAACACTTGAAGGTTGAGGAAATATGTCGAGCCAAAAGGAAATAATTAAACACCTAAATCTGCGATAAATAACATAAAGAATGTAACTACTGTTTAGATTTGTCCATAAGGCAACACCTTTATCATGTCATGTCTCACATCTTCACTTTTCTCCACTGCATGCAGAAGTACGAAAGTTCTTAGAGTTACAGATAAAGGAAGGTCAAGGATAGCCAATACAAAGGTGTTCGAAATTGATAGACGTCTATCTACTATACATATGTAAAAGGGGGAAAACCAATACCATTATATCTATGAATTTTAAGGTATATGCAAAATTTCACAAGGTTCAAATCTCTCTAACCCAATTTATTTTATTTCATCAAGTACTATAAATGCACATTATCACTTACACTGATATGAACAGTCTCAAATCTTTTAACTTAATACATAAGCATGATTTGACAAAATCTTGTGGTTAGTTATGCTCAACAAGCTCATGACCAAGGAAAAAGTTAAAGCTTAGGGGAGAACAGATGATGCACACGGTAACCTTTGTGGGCTCATAATAAAACTGTTGAGCATTTGTTCTTTAAATGCTTATTTTCAGCTCGAATATGTGATCAAATACTATCCTATATGAGGTTACAAGGAAGACATAAGTCTTGGATTAGATTCCGACCTTGGTATAAGACTCTAGAGGGAAGAAAAGGTCCAGGTTCAAGGCATAGAAGAGCTCTGCTTGTATCAACTATATACTATATTTAGCAGGAACGAAACTGCAGACAATTTAGAGGCATTAGCAATTCCCTCACAGGATTACTCAATAAAATTCACAGCTTGATGGCCTGTAAACTTGGTGATTTTAAATGACACTAACTTATATTTGTATATTGTTCTCTCATGCAGCATTGTGATATTTTTTCTTGCTGTTAGAAGCCTACTTTTGTTATACTTTGGAATGCCTAAGTACCCTTGTACACCTGATAATCAGTGAAATATTCTTTACCTATGAAAAAAATTCATCACTCAATTTGGTGCTCAATCGCATGTCGCATTCCTATCTCACACAACTTGGATGAAGTATTGCATTCTTAGTGATAATGCTTCAGAGTATTATGGATTAGCAAGATGTATTGCAAGCTTGGAACTTTGCAAGAAGCCTTAGAGCTTGAGTAAAATAAAGAATTTTCACTTTCAAATGGCCATGAAAGATTAACATAGAATCACATTGCCATACTAACCTAAAGCCAATGAGTCTTACATTTAAGCAAAACATAGAATCACATTGCCATACTAACCTAAAGCCAATGAGTCTTACATTTAAGCAAAATAAAGTTCAGTAGGATAGCAATGCATCTAACCTACGAAGTGTAATTATAAGCAAAAGTAAGAGATATTCTCCTTAATTTTTAAATAGGAGTAAAAATTATGAACGATCATTCTGATATCAAATAGTTACTCAAAGCTAATCATAACACAATCATACAATTTAAAAAACAAACATTGGTAATGTAAGTCTTACCCTTGATTGATCCACCTCTGGATCTACCAGGGAAACCACTCCTGCAAGTGTTTCAAGTGTTGTCCCTGCAACCGTACAAACATGAAAAGTGATCAGTTTGATCAAGCACAACAGTAGTTGTACTTAGAAGTTACAACATTAACATGAGACGATTTCCATCCAATCAAAGTGAAGCAATAATTACAAAAGACATAAACTGGTAAATGTAGCATCTAGTGTTAAGTTATTTTCAACATAGATACCAAGAAAGGTAAAAGATTTCAGTACCAGCAACATAAGTGCTGGATTCAGCACTGCTAGAATCATATCGCCATCTTCCATCACTTTGACTAAGCGACTGAGGAAATAATGGTTTAAGTTATACCTCTTCACTAAATGGAAAAGTAGCAAAAAAAATAATGCATAGGAGTTGAAAGCTTATCACCTTTATGGAATCAAAAACACTACTGGCATCTGACAGTGACACATCAAAACCTTGATTCTGCATCAGAAAAATAAAAATATGTTTTTTATGTTTATAAAGTTTCAAATAATAACATAACACATTGAAGATCAAAGAGAAGGCAATTAAGGATGTAACTATATCAATAGAAATAGAACTCGAGCATAATAAACTTGTGTATCAGCTGGAATAATAACAAACAATTTAGTACAAAACAAACAATGCAACGTCTAATTTGATCTCACAGGATATTTTCGGTAAATAGTCATATACAACACATTATACGAAAGAATATACCGAGATCATAAGTAATCACGAGTTCTTCATCAATCTCAGGGCTCCACTCCTCAACATGCAATCTCTCTGCCAAATTCCCCCACTCATAAAACTCAAAGAAAAACAAATAATTTGGAGGCCTCGCATGAGCAACAACCAACTTAGCCAATCAAGGATGATCCACTTCACTTCACGCTAAAAAAAACCAACATCAAAATTATCCATATTGGTCAACATGGGCACTCCCAAAATCCTAACTTTAAGCGAAAACCACCTAAAGGAGTATAAACTTTCTTACCACCACAGTTGAAGTTCTCTGTGGAACTTGTCGAGGTCGTCTGAAGAGGAAAGGACAGGTTTTTTGATGGTAACTCTCCGGCCATCGAGCCTCACGTCGTAGACGGTGCTTTCAGAACCTTTTGTTTGGTGAAATCAAAGGAGAGTCTCAGAATGGACTAACAGAAAATTAGAGAAAAGACATAGAGGGTTTGGTGAAATTTTACCTTTAGCGATAGGGAGAGGAGAGAGAAGGAAGAGGGAGGGAGATGGAGGGGGATTGACTTGCTCGAGCAACTCTCTTCAAACAAAACGGGAGGCACAATCAGTTGAGTCTAGCATTCCTATGCAATTCCCCACAATTCTCTTCAACAAAAAGAAGATGTATGGGTAATTCAATATCAGCATAACATTTTTGGGGGAAAAACAATTTCTTTTCTTAGCTAATAAAGATATCTTACTGGTTTTGGCATCAATCTAACATCTAAGAATGCTGTTCAATCTCAATGCATGAAACACATCCTTCGTTGTAGAAGAAGACGAACCGAGTTTTTCCACAACAAGCGGGCATGTTGCCAGGCTACTTTCGGAAACCTTTTCAGAGTCCTAGAATCCGAAATGTTCTCACTGTTCCATGCTATATTTAGCCTCTTCATTTCGTAACAAATTTTCCATTAATTCTTAAGTAAAAAACTCATAACTTGTGACAATTAGTTGGAATTTATTGGGTGTGAAGGCTTTTGATTTTATAACTCATTTTATAAATTCTTAATAATAATGAAAAACACCTCATAAATTTGCCCATTAATTAGATCCAAATTAACTTTGTTATATTTACAAAAGTTGAAGGGCAATTTGGGGTAGAGAAAGTTTTTCTAGTACTCCCTCTTTTAAAGGGTAGATAAAATACTAGTATAAAGTACGTGTGTTGCACGTGGAAGTACATGCCATATTTTCTAATGCACTCACCAATGGTGTCATGCAAAATATTCCATAAATTAAGAAAAGGAGGTACCAACTTCCTTAGGTGCTTTTTTTGTTTCTCCTTTTTTTATGTTATTATGTTGGTAGTTTTACCAAAATCATCAATAAGTTTTATAAGATATTGTCCTTATAATTTTAAATATAATTTAATAGTTATTCTTAAGATATGATTTTTTAAATTTTTTTTATTTTGTTGTTTTTTGTCTTTCATTAAACAATCACATAATGCCATCACTAATATTAACATGACAGGGACAGATTTTCAATGTGAAATTATACTGGTTAGATATATAACATTTTAAACTTGCAAATTTTTGTACTTTGCATCCGAGGAAAACTAACTTTTAATATACTTGAGCAACCTGTTTAATCATGATCATGAAAAATCTGCGTTTTTTTAATTCATTTGATAATATCCTCACATTCTTCATATTAATTTGAGCATATCAAAGGTTTTTTCCTTCACTTTTTTCTCTCTTTTTTTCTTTTTTTTTTCTTTCCTTTTTCCTCTTTTTTCTCTTTTTTTTTTGCTTGCCTTGGAAGCTAGTAACTCAACTACACGAGAAATATATAACTTGCAACAAATGGATGAAAAATGGAACTTGATAACGAAGGGTGTTATTTGCATAAATTTTAACATCTCACAAAGAATTTCGAAGTTAATTATGCATCATACTAAGCACATTCCAACTCTTTAATACTTCCTAAATGTTTGTCCATGGCAATCAACTAATTTCTACACCTCTTGAAAGAAAGATACAACAATGTAAACATAAGAGAGAGAGAGCTAACAAAAAGGATTTTTTTAGCAAAACCATGTCGAGAATCAAACTGAAAGTACTCCGTCTCAATATCAGTCCTAATCTTCAACAATTGCATGCACCATCATCCTCCAAGTATCCAATGGCTGTATTTTCATCCTCGAATGTTCTCTACCAAACCCAAACTCTTCCTTCACTTTGATATCATCACATTATCTATTGTCATCATTTATTTCTCTACCACACCCCAACTCCTCCTTCACTTTTGACATCATCACATTGTCCATTGTCACCATTTCTTTCACAAAGGAACAATTCCTCCAACTTCCACCGGCCTCTAAGATTATAGAAGCTTGGAATTTGGAGATATGAGATTTGAAAGGTTGAAATAAGATATGGACAAAAATAAATGCTTAATTTGACAAAAGTGAAGAAAAAAGGCTACAGATCAAGAAAGAAATAGGATGAGAAAAAAGTTATTCTCATTTGGAGATATGGGATTTGAAAGGCTAGAATAATTTCTTATATTAAAGTTTTAGAAAAATTATTCTTTTTCTGTTCAAATAAAAACTCTATATATTAATAAATAAATTTCTCATTTTTATGTAAAAAAGAGCATCTAAGTGAATTAGAAGTCAATCTTGTACCTTAATTGTCGAAACCTAAATCTCATAAATTTGAAGATACACGGTGCTAGCTCTCCAAAATAATCAAGCTCTACCCTGCAAACTTTGAGAAAAATAAGTATTAAAAAATAGTCTTGTACAACTGCATTCATTTAATATTGAAGATACATGGTGCTAGCTCCAAAAAAAAACATCAAACTCTAACCTGTAGAATTTGAGAAAAATGATCATTAAAAGTAATTGAAATTCATGAGAAACTATTTTACATTAGTAAGAGCTCATTTGTTTTGATCTTTGAATTTTAGCGAAGCACAAATTGTGAGTTTTGAAATCGTGCATAGTTGTATTTGAAGTGGAATTTGTATATACACTAAGTAACAATGATTGAGAAAGAGAAGCTGGAAGGTAGAAAATTAAAAGGTTGAGTTAAGAGGTAGACGAAAAAAATAAATTAAATGATCCATGAAAAGAAAGATAAGTGAGACAAATTTAAAAGGTACTTAGAGTTCCTTTGTTTCTTCTTTGTTAACCGTTACCACCTTACCAATTAATATTGAACATTAAATACAAATCATTGTAAGTGGTTTTGGCCTCATGGGCCAAAATTGTTACCCAACCGCTAAAACGTGATCTGGTTATTATGGAATATCTCATATTCTGTTGGATATTCTCTAATCGAGATCTGGCGTTACGGAGAACGGGGGATAGCGGAGAAATAAGAGGCGGCAATTTGGGGACGGAGGGGGTGGTGTGGAACGCCTATAAATAGAGTGGAGTACCTCTCCTCTGATCATGAATAAGTCTCCATTCCGGAGTCCCCAAAATCAATCTCTGATCTTCTCCCCTCTTCACTGGTATCAGAGCCAGTTCATCCCCAAATCTGAGTTTTTTTTTAACCACCAAAGTCCCAAACCCTAGCTTTCTTCCCACATCTCCTTTCCCCCTTCTCTGAGCTCGCCGAGGAAGCTGAATCGCCGCCCTACACTCACGTCGCCAACCCCCGTCGCCGCCCTACACCCGCGTCGCCAACTCCCGTCGCGCCCCACACCTGCGGCCCCGACCAGGCGACACACCCGCCGAGCCCGCGAAGATCGCCAGCCTCCTGTCGCCGCGCATACCATCGCCATATCATTGTAAGGAATTTTTTTTTTTGGTGGGGTCTGCCTTGGTAACGCGAGAAAAGGCGGTCTATTAAATAAGATAGGAATTCTTTTTTGTATAGTAGTTTTTATTATTAGCTAGTGTATTCATACGAAGGATCTTTATTGCAGATTTCATAAAGTGTACAGTTTGAAAATTTTGATTTTTTTTCTCTCAGTTTTAACTTTAATAATAATTAGCATTTATTTACTTTTAATCTATATAGTTTATTTACTTTCCTTCCTATAATTAATCTTGTTGTTATCCACTTATATATAGTAATAAAAAAAAATATAAAGAACTAATACCAGTACATCCTTTTAACCCTTTATAGTTATTTTAGCTAATCAATTAATTAATGTTAGCTTTATAGGTGTAGATTTGCAATCAATTCTATTTTTGTTATTCTTGTCAATTTTTGTTGTTTAAACATCAATTTATTTCTATATTTACAACCTAAATTTAATTATTTTCTGAACTATCAAGCAGAATTTATTCGTCATGCCTAGTAAATTGATTGCATCTGAACTGGCTAAGAATTAGAACACAATCGTTCACAACTATGACATGTGGCATAGGCGAAAATTAAGTATGGACTTATCCATGACAAGTTCGTAGAATATGTCCTAGAGGTTTCTGCACAAATCTTGGTGAAGATCCACTGACGCTCAGAAAACGAGAGCCTTGATCAGTGGCAACTTAAGGACAAAAAGGCTAAAAGCTTAAATGTTAATCGTTTCATGGAAGATAGATTTAATCAAAGTTTTGAAAAACTACAAACTGGCCTAGGCCGAAATGTGGCTTGCAATCAAAGAGAAAGTATGACACTACCTCTGACGGATGAACATACAGCTCTTGATTTGCATAGATTTAATGCAAAGCCGTATGCCCAAGAAGCCTGATGAAGAATTTGTTACTGAACATCGTGAAGCCAAGATGATTGTCATGGCTCAAGGACCTAGCATTCAGCCAGGATCTGAATGCCTGGAGAAATTACACAGTGGCAAAAACTATTTGAGATAGGCCTGCCACCGTCACTAGAGTATGGCGTGCCACAACACTTAGCTGAATGAGAACTCATTAAACGTGCGTTACTGACTTACCAGGCCCAGTTATTCACACCCCTGAACAAGATTTACTAGCTAGGGAGAAAAGGTTCAGATGTTGAACCTTGTGCCAGCAAGAGAAGCAAATGCAGCTCAACTATCGCAAGGGCACAAGGAAAATTCATCAGTTTGGACTTGTCAAACCTTCCTGCAAAGGACCTAACGCCCACACTCCCCTGCTCCCCCCCCACCGCGGTCCTCAACACAAGCGCACCCTCCCTGTCGCCACCTCCATGCCTATTTACTGTAGGTACATCGGCCACTTTCAAGAAGCCACACTGTCACAGGGCGGAAGAACTAAGGGCCTCCGGCTCCCAAACCCCCAGAACAAGGAGCAGGATCGCGTTAAGCGCGGAGTTCATCGGGTCCATTCCGGTGCAATGCTGCCAACTAACAAGACGCTGTGGGCTGCGTGCGACTTGATTCGGGACTACCCGACATATTGCCAAACGACGAAGGAAGGGATATGCCGCACCTTCAAGGGAGCTGAAGGAAGGGAGATTAAAGGATTTACATGTGGGAACAATACCTACTAGCATGTTGAAGGCTATGTTCATTACAGATTGGATTCTCCTGGCGACAGCATCATGTTCTCAAGGAAGTGTTTTATGCACCTTGGCATAGACGAAATCTGATCTCCGCTAAACCAGCCCTCCTAAGAAAGGCCTTTGACAGTTAGTTTTACAAACACATCAGCCCGTCTCGCTGCGGAAGCACAAGAAAGTGAGTTTGCTATGGCGTAAAGTTTGTACCTCCGAACATGATCTATTTTTGTCATTCTGTGGCTAAAACCTGAAACCTTGCAATAAGAACTTTCTGACTTTGCGCTTTCTATTTCCTCTGCTGTCTTTTTATCTTATTCTTCGCATCTCATCGTCCATATGAGACTAGGACACCCGCCAGGTGTCGAATAGAAAAGAAAGATAGCATCAGATATTTAAATGGATTTGTTTACCAAATCTGAAGGCTGTAACGGACATTACCTGTGGAACACGGCTTAAGCAGGGCAAAATGCCTAAAAGTCATTTTCAGCGCAAAAGGTCAGAGGGCAAGTGAACCTTTCGTAGAGTTAGTTTCGCATTCTCACATTTGTGTCCGTTTAAGCGTAAAGACATTACCGTGCGTTCCCCCCGGTAATAAAGAATATTTAATAACTTTCATGCGTGAATTCTTCCAAGGTATGACTTTGTGTCCTGCTATCTTTTTCTTAACAGAAATTCATCAGCATTGGATATGTTTTCAAAAGCATACAAGACAGACATTGAAAAGGAAACTGGGGACAGCGTATATTAAGGCGTGTTAACGAACTGCATACCCCAACGGTGCGAGAATTCACATTCCAAAAGCCGCCCCGCGATTTCGACACCAACCACTATTGTATTCATTCATCATCAGAGACATACGACCTCACTCTGACACGCCACAAACCAAAATGGCTCTGGCTTGAAGAAGAAAATAGAAACCTCTGAGAATCGCCAGTGACGCAGCTGTATGCCTGTCCACATTTCTAGCCCGCCCCCGCCACGGCTCTCAGATTTTGGGGAGAAGCAGTAGTTGACTACGTCCGGGG
>NC_033801.1:125189723-125193889 GCF_001876935.1 Asparagus officinalis | reverse complement strand
CACTCCGAGAATCTGGAAAATCTAGATAAACTTACCTTTTATAGGATTGGTTATCTGATCGAAAGATGAGTTTTTCGTTTATCGAAATGAAATTTCAACCTCGGTTATAACCATGAGAATGCTTAACCAAAGAGAAAAGAATGGAGTTCTTTCGTTTATCGAAAGGGGGCTCCAAACTGAAAGTAGACCTTTTGTTCATGGAAAGAGTCAAGAGGGCCAGAAAGACATTTTTGATGGACTCACTGTCAATAGAAATTGATCGGTGAGGGATTTTGGTGGTGAAAAAGATTTTGGGCTATCTTCTAGAATATTAAGTGTAATACTCTTCAAGGAACTTCCCGGTAAATGAGTTATCCTGAATGTACTAGGGGTAGTATTTTTTGAGGAACTTCCTATTTATTGGCATTAATTGCCTGTCGCCCTCTTGAGTAATCAGGCGATATGCGCCGTTTGAGTAGACTGTGTCTATCACAAACGGCCCTTCCCATTTGAGTTCGAGTTTACCCTTCTTCTTGGAGTTGAGGATTATCGGTCGGCGAGCAGCGAGGACCAGATCTCCTTCCTTGAAGCTTCTCTGTCGGACTCTTTTGTTGAAAGCCCTAGATATTCTGGCTTGATAAAACTCAATGTGTTGTTGAGCCTCCAAGCGCTTTTCATCCAACCTCTCGAGTTCTTCGAGACGTTTTTGATGGTGTTCTTCTGTCGTCATCTCGGTTGCGAGAGCGATCCGAAGGGATGGGATTTGAATCTCCAATGGTAGCACAGCTTCACATCCGTATACCAACGAATACGGGGTGGCTCCTGTAGGTGTGCGTATGGTGGTGCGATAAGCCCAGAGTGCTTCACCGAGTTTATCGTCCCAGTCTCGTTTATTGGTCTTCACGAGCTTTGACAAGATCTTAATGATTGTCTTGTTGAACGCCTCAGCTAATCCATTCGCAGCGGGATAATAAGCCGTTGACGAAACATCTTCAATTTTGAACTTGTCACAAAACCTGACGAAGGCGTTGCTTATGAACTGTGGACCGTTGTCATGATTGATCCGTCTTGGCACACCGTGTCAGTATATGACATGATGTTTAATGAAGTTGATGACGTTATTCGTCTTTACTTCTCTAAGCGGAATTGCTTCAGCCCACTTTGAGAAGTAATATGTGATTGCGAGGATGAATCGATCACCTTTGACTGAAGGGGGAAAAATAGGACCAACAATGTCCATACCCCATGTCTCGAACGGCCAAGACGTGGTTGACGTGTGCAACTGCTCTGGCGGTTGATGCATATAATTTGCATGTATCTGACAAGCATGACACTCTCGAGCGTATTCGATTGCGTCACGAACCATTGTTGGCCAAAAATATCCCATTCTCCTGATACGATCATACAGTTTGGGACCAGGCTGATGCGCACCACATTCTCCTTTGTGCGCTTCCTTAAGAACTTCTTCTGCTTCTTTGTTCGAAAGGCATCAGAGTAACAAACCATCGTACCCTCTATGGTATAACGTATGGGTCTCGGTATTGTAGAAGAATCTTGGCGCTCTTCGGCGAATTGATTCCCTTTCTTTTACGTCTTCTGGCAAAATACCATATTGGACGTAGTCAATGATAGGAAAACGCCAATCTCGGGACTCAGACCCAATTTGAGTTGAATTCACCTCCTTGGCGTTTATGTTTCCATCGTCTTCCTCTTCAATATCCATATCGTATATGGGTATGCAGAGTTGATGTGTCCTTACTGTGACTAATAGTTCAGTTTCGGGAGGCTGCGCAAGTGATACCGCTAGTGCTGCCAGTGCATCCGCATAAGCGTTCTGGAGACGGGGGATATATTCAATGAAGAATTCTTTAAAAGATTCTGCCATTTTGATGGCCTCCTGGTGGTACGGGATCAGGTCTTGGTTCCTGACTTCATACTCTCCACGGACTTGGTTGACTATCAATTGAGAATCCCCAAAGGCTTCGAGATATTCGACCCCCAGCTCCTTGGCGAAACTGAGTCCAATGAGAAGCGCGTTGTACTCGGCTACGTTATTGGAGCACGGACTAGTCAATGAATAAGCCCGAGGCATCACATGCTTCCCTGGGGAGATTAAAACAACTCCAACCCCGGAGGACACTGTGGAACCTCCCGGGGTTATTACCCTATTAATTGCCCTCGAAGCACCATTGAAATATAATTGCCATACTTGTTGGTGCGACGTAGTGTTAACCTCGTGGGTTTCATCCGGCAAATCATCATATACTTCTGCCGTATCTGTGGTCGGGTTTGTCGCCAGAAGATCACAAATCGCTTGTCTTTAGATCGACTTCTGTTGTTTAAAGTGCAAATCATATTGGGACAAGAGAAGAGCCCATTTCGCTAACCGCCAATTCATAGAGGCTGGTTGCGTCATAAACACCCGTACTGGATTAATATTGGAAATGACGTAAATCATCTGTCCAACCAAGTAATGCCGTATCTTTTGCATTGCGAATACCAATGCAAGGCATTCCTTCTCAATCATCGGATATCGAGACTCGGCGCCTATCAAGGTCCGACTTAGGTAATAAACTGCCTGTTCGTGACCGTTATCGTCGTCTTGTGCTAGTAAAGCACTTATCGAGTGGTTCATCGCCTTGATGTAAATCAAGAACGGTTTACCCGATTTCGGTGCAACGAGAACAGGAGGATTCGCCAGATGCAGGTGTCGTCCCAGATGAATGACACCCCTTTCTTGTTTAGCTTAGAGAATGGTCGGCACTTCCCAGAAAGGTTTGAGATGAACCGCCGGATGTAAGCTAGCCGCCCTTGCAATCCTCTGAGCTCTCTCAAATTTCTAGGAGGTTGCAGTTCGTGTATCGCCTTCACTTTGTCAGGATCGATATGTATACCTTTAGTGGTGACGACGAATCCAAGGAATTTTCCGCTAGACATTCCAATGAAGGATTTAGTAGGGTTCATCTTCAATTGATGACTTCGCATGAGATCGAACATCGTCTTCAAGTCCTTGATGTGATCTTCTTTGTTGCGGCTTTTTACAACCAAATCATCAACGTAGCACTCGACTGTTTTCCTGAGATGTTCTTGGAAAATCTTAGTCATTGCTCATTGATATGTGGCGCCTGCGTTCTTTAGACCGAAGGGCATCACCGTGTAGCAAAAGACGCCGAGGGGCGTTCTGAACGCTGTATGCTTCTCGTCATCTGGGTGCATCTTGATTTGGTTATATCCTGAGAAACCATCCATAAAAGACATTCTCTCAAATCCGCATGTATTGTCGATAATGACATCCGTGATCGGGAGAGGAAAGTCGTCTTTTGGACATGCCGTATTCAGGTCCCTGAAGTCAATGCAAATCCTGATTTTACCGTTCTTCTTCATGACTGGAACGATATTGGCTAGCCAATCTGGATGTTGTTCCTCTCGGATAAATCCTGATTCGATCAATTTCTTAACCTCTGCTATCTTCATAGTTCCAAGCAACGCCTCAATAGCTTCCATAATCTGTGGACGAAACCGTCTTTGCTGTTGTTTGACAGGTTTGGCATCCGGCTTGATATCGAGGCGGTGCATTGCCACATTGGGGTCGAGCCCTGGCATATCTTCATAGTTCCAAGCAAAGACGTCAATATACTCCCTGATGAGAGCAATTAACTCCTCCTTCTCATTTGGGGGAAGGCTGTCACTGATGAATATGGGCTTCGGGTTGGCCTCGTCACCCATGTTAACTTGGACTATTTTATCTTCAGTGGGGGGTTCCCTCTGTTCGAACCTATCACCATACTGCATATTCAGGTGATGAACCCACGGGTCTTCCCATGTTGGCATTTGATCATCGTCCTCTATCGTAGACGGATCAACTGTAGCCATATTTACCATTAGGGCTTTGAATGCCTCCCCTAGACTTGTGTCGGAACCCCCAGCTGAAGAATCAGAAGAGTATCCGTTCTTAGTTTTGTTAGCAATTTGATCGATAATTTGCCAACCACATTCATCATCAGACGAGGAAACATAGCCTAAGCCTCGCCCGTATTTATAATAATCCTCGGGTTTCCCTTTTGGTATGTATACCGCTTTGGCTGGAGTACGAGGACCTCGATCGAAGTATAGACCTTCTCCGAGTGTGAAATCATACCCCTGCTTTTCCATGAGCTTGCACGCTTCTGGACTATACTTAGATAAAT
>NC_033801.1:125145542-125189058 GCF_001876935.1 Asparagus officinalis | reverse complement strand
AATACAAATGTAGCACCAATAACAAAATGAAAGTACATTTTATTTTTCTTTTAAGATACAAGTTAATTGTCGATAGGACAGTCTATACTTTACACAAGTCTCTTTTTGATGTTCAATAGAACGTTTGATAGAAAGTGCAAGTATAACTAATTTGACTAGAGATGAAAGACATTACAGTATTGACATTTGAAAAATTTCATAGTTAGGTAAGGTGCTTTATGCTTTTTAACAGCAAGGTTAAAGTTTTACAAATACTTTCAACTAGGCAATGGAATACCAATATAATAGTTTGTTTTATCTTTGTTAAATTTAACTGCTTTTATCAACAAACAACACTTCTGATTTGTATTTGAATATCAACAAGCAAACAAACAACCCATCTGCTAATTCTTAATCTTCATCACAAGCAAAAACAAACAACAAACATATGTGAAGTTGTCATTGTTAAGAGTCATGCACATAAATAAAAATTTCTTGGATACCTCGGTCTGTCTGTCCAACAATAATATGGACCTTCATTGTACAGTCATCACCATCAACATAAGTAGCATTATTTAAGAAACAAGGGAAGACAGTAACATAATTAGAGCAGATAATAGATATCTCTATCAAATTACATAAAATTGTGGCTTCCTTTGGAAAGATCATAAACTAGGGGTTACCTCTAAACTTGGGATGTTACATGAACTTTGGGTAACACGATTTATTTGTGAGCAAGGTGTTCAGATATCCTTTCACATTTGTCCTATATTTGATCACAGTTAAAAAGTTTGGTTCTTTTCAAGAACTAATCGTATAATTTATGTGTTCCCAGTGCATGTCTCTCAAAGCCTGATGCTGATGGGGAATATCATGTGCTACTGTGCCAACTTATCTTGGGCACAGCAGAGAGGGTAACTCCCGGATCTAAACAATGTGGCCCAAGTAGAGAAGGTTATGATAACGGCGTTGATGCCCAATTGCATACAAAATATATTGTTATTTGGAGTGCAAATATGAGTACTCACATAATACCTCGATATCTGTTGAGCTTCAAGATTTCACAGCTTATTCAAGGTAACCATTCTTTTTACCTGATTCACATACTAACAAGACATTTCTTTCTCGCTCTTGACATTGATTTCTTAACATTAAAACCTATTGTAGAACGCTGGAGAAGGGTGCATTACAAGCAAAGTTTGAATCAGCAAAGGCTTCCTACACCCATCCCGCTAAGATCTTAAGTAACATCCAAAATTTTCAAATCAACTTATTTTTTATGCAATTGTTCTTTCTGCGATTTTTAGATCCTGCTAACAGAATGATCCTCTGCTGGGTTGTTTTCTCATGCAGACATTTCTTCCAAGGGGTCCTCGGTACATGGAAAGATACCAGAGAAACAAACAATTTCGCTAAGGGTGAATGTAAAAGCTATTTCTATAGATAATACTAATGTTTCAGAGTTTTAAGTGTGTATGTCAAGATATTATCAGACTAGCGTTTGTGTAACTTTAAAAGGGTGAACATATAGAGCCTACTGTGTAATATTGTCTGAACAGCTTCTATATGTTTTTAATGTTCGTTGAAATTGTGCTTGTTTGAACAATTGTGGTAGTTCTTTTTTGAGGTAATTAATGAGCGTGATAGTTGTACAAAACTTTCAAAGAACGATCATATTAATCGACTTCTTACTGTGTGAAAGAACAAAGAGAACTAGCAAATGGGAAGTGCTTCATGCCGCTAATCTGATTTAATATTGAAGTTAGAAGAAATACATGTCTGAAAGTAGTTTGAATGAAGAGAAAAGGTAAGTTAGAGCAAGTGAAATGGCACAGAATGTGCTGAACAATAAAGAAATCTTACGAGTTAATTGTATCTTTACTGGTGATATATGTTCATCTCACTTGTGGTGTACTTCTAAGAAAATTCATGCCACCTTTTTTCAGCGAGAATATTCACAATAAAACTTAAGTAGACCCTTACAAAAAGGCATCCCCTCAGAGACAAAAGAGTCATCAAGACATCATGAAACCAAAAATATTGCTAACTTTAGAAGAGTGTCTGATACATTTCTAGGTCATTGTGAGAATAAATAGAGCCTTGGGATACGGTCAACCCTTACTGATTAATGTTAGTCTCCTCTTTAAAAATATACACTATTCTAACAACAAATTCAGAGGCTAATTTATTCTAGTCAACTCTTAAGGTTTTGAGTAACTATCGGCTGAAGCTTCCCTAGCTTGGTAGAGATGTGATATTTCAGGGTTCAACATGTCTGTTTGAGTCCTCATTATATATAGATATATCCAATCACACCCCCCCCCAAAAAAAAAATAATGATAAAAGAGCATAATCTTTTTTACAAATTCCACCCTCATTCTATGTCACCATGTATATAAGAAGCTAGGGGAATATTCTATTAAACAGGCTACATAAGAGGAAAACTTTGGAGGAAAGCAACACATAATTCGGGAAAATATATGGTAGAAGAACAATTAGGCCATAGGCTCAGAATTATTATTGAAGAACATACGGTCTGAACGCTCAATTGACAGCAATGCATTAACTGCTATAAGAAACTAATGAAAAAAAGAGTACACAATATAAGGAGAACATACCAGAGAACTCAAATAAAGAATCCTCTCCTATAATTAAACGCCAATCGGTTCTGGGTAAGGCTGAAATCAACAATCAAACATAGGGTTTTGGTCACAATGAAAAAATACCAACTGTCGTTAAACGCCAATCTTTGTCACAAGCCATATTTATGATATATGAGCTGGAGTGCCACGAGTCCGATCTTTTTTTTATCACCAGGCAATTTTATAGCTCTTGTTGCATGTATGAAGCATGGAAAAGTTTCTTTTTTTAACAAAGGTTTAGACTTGAATCTTTAACTTCCCACAGGCCACAACCGACCCCTATCTTCCAAACCCTAAGAACCTCAGCTTCGCCGTATGGATTTGAATCATGGCTCAAAACTCTCCTCGTACAACTTGAAATGCGCCTAATTCTATCTGCAGGTTTCTGTTGATCATCAACAGAAAAACCCTAGAAACCCTTTTCACAGTAGACTCCTTGCACAAAATCTCATCTTGATTCAACTCCATATTTCCTTAGTTCGGATTTAATAGATTATAAAGCTTTAGAGATTACAGCAACAAAAAAGATTTATCTCGTTGAAGCTAACATTAGGTCTTTATAGGGTTAAGATTTAATAAGAAGCTAAAAATCCAGAAGAAAAAATTTTGAGAAATAGGATTTACCTGCATCGTTCAATTTTCGCACGGAGGTTAAAATCGATCGACGGACTGAGGGGTTTATTACAATATGGTTGTCCCCTTCATCTCTACCGGGTCGGGTCTAAGTTTTGATCCGCATGGTATGGCTGACCAGGGTAGAAATGTCAAACTTTCTAAATTACATCATTTACCCTTGCCGCCGCCGAGAAGGGTTAAGACTTTACCCCGCCTAAAACGGTGGAATTATTAACCCATCATTTTGATAGGTTAACTGCTCTTACCCTGTTGACTAGGGGTACGAAAACCTTCAACCATAAATTATTATTTGGTAGGTTAGTGAAGGGTTAAACCCTTTTAACTCTTTATCAAATAAGGTCTAAAATAATTAAATTTACTATTATGTCCCCCACGTCTTAAGCTATTATGAAATTAGTATGGTAAATCACTGAAATTGCTACTAGATATTCTAATTCTTAAGTTGCTTTGAAATTAGTCTTTCAAGTAAGGGGGCTGTTTTGGATTAAATCCCCAATTATTGGAAAACTTAATTTCTAGAGGGGAAAAACCAAGTTTGTGTTTTCTGCCAGATGCTTACAAATGGTTTTGTTGTTTGGTTGGTGCTTAACCAACCCCAATTTCTAAAAAACCTCAGTTTTATGTTTGGTTTGTGAGTAAAAAGTAGAAAGTTAAATTTATAAAAAATAGTTTGGACGGTTCCTAAAAAGCCACCTCACTCGCTCTGAATTTTTTTCATCTTCTTTATTTGTTTTCCAGTTCCTTTCCAAGCAAATTAATCAGAAATGAGTTTTTTATTTTTGTGATATGGGTTGATGTTTCAAGTAGTCGCTTTTGGGGGGGAAAAACTTGAAAGAAACACAGGAATATGAACAAAATTATAAGAAGAGCTGAGGTGTAGGATTGAGGAAATATGATGCGGACTGATTGAACCGATCGAACAAGCTATCTTATTTGTTATGGTTTGATTTGATTTTTATATCGCTTTCAATTCAGGTCGAGTGCAGAGTTTATGAGTCAATTAGGACCGAACCGACCACCTCACTTTAATGTCCACCTGTGACATCTCTTTTCAACTCTTGTAGCCGACTATGAATGCACCCATCTGTAAAGCCCATAACAACACTCCTTACCAATTCACCATGGGCCCCACAAATTGCATCCATCTAATATCCTAACGTTATGCTTTTTTCCAGCTAAATGCATGTTGTCTAGCCTTAAGGGGCTGTTTGGTTGCCAATTTTTAAAGAAAAGCAAGTGAAAGTGTTAGATTGTGTTAGCTTTCAATTGAATTCCCCATTTTATTTTGTTTGGTTACACAAACAAAGATGGTGACATGACAAGTAAAATGATGAAGTGTCAAGGAAAGCAAAATCCCCTCAAAATGGAGAGATTTCAACGGAAAGCTAACACAATGTCAGTAACAAAGAGTTACAAGAGTTAAAAAAACCTTGCTAATCATAGGTTCTAGCTACCTCTCCCTTGCAAAAAGAAAAAATAAAGCCAAAAAAATAAAATCCTCTTCAACCTCTAATCCAAAAACCCATGAGCGAGATTCACACTCCGATGCCTGTGAATGATAACGATGAGGTTGAGATGCCAGTGAATGATTTTGGTTCGGATATGACGACGATGGCCATGAATTTCATAGGTTGTAGTCATCTAAACAAGAAACTATGATGAGTATACTTCACTCTCCAAAAGAAGCAGTTCTTGTTTAGTGCTAGTTATAGCCTAATGATACAAGCATTTCATGTATTTTTGGATTTATTTATGTATTCATTTTATTTTGTTTTAGTGAAGTAGGAAGGTGTTCAGAAGACTGTTGTCCGGGCGGTTGTATGAAATGTAGAGTAAGAATTTATGCTATATGGTTTTAATTGTATGGTTGTGGATGAATTAATTTTGTGATACCTAGGTATGTATGAATATAGATGAGTTCAATTCTATCAGGCAATACATTAAGCTTTAGCAATATGATTTGGTGCGGTTTTTTTGTTAGTGTCCCATTTGATTAGTTCAAGTTAATGATAGCTTCTTTAATTTGTTTATTTTTGGATTTAATAACTTCTTAATAGAGTATAATAATCATAACAATTTGTTGTTAGATTTTTTTATTTTTATAGAGGTAACCTTACCTATGATAATATAATCTATTTGAGGGGGGCTCCACATAACTACCACTTTCTAAAAGTTCATTATGTAAACCTAACAACAACTTTGGTTTCATTTGATGATTCCGAGGCGATCCAAACCAAACAAAGAAAAATGTGAAAGTGAAAGTGCTGAGGTGGATAACAACTTTCTAACTTGTGTCATAAATACACTAGTTTACAAATAACAAACAAACGGGCGCTTACTCAATTAAATAAAGGGTGAAAGACACATTTGATTTTTGTTCTAGGGCTTAATTCTCAAATTGGTCCTTTCACTTTATTTTTTCTGAACTTAATTCAATACTTTTTTGTTAAATATAAACTTAGTCCTATTTTAACTTTTCTTTGAAGAATCCATTAAATATAAATTAAAACGATAATTATACCCTAAACCCATCTTTACTGAAAGTTAAAAGACTATTGTTGAAAGCACTTACGTTTTAGATGCATTAAGTATTGGATGATTATAATTAAGCAGAACTGATACCTTAGGTGTATTATAATCAAATGATATGATTTAATTTAGATGAACAACACCAGTGTACGAAAGTTGTTAAGTCCGAGCTTTGATGTTTTCGACGAGTGAAAAAATAACACAAACTGTGGATTTTGATTGTATCACATTACCTATAAGGATGATACAATTAGAACCTCCAAGATCCAATCAATAATTTCAAATATATATTTATATTTTGTTTACCTTTGAAACCAATCAATTTGTTTTATATTTTGTCTCATTTTGAACCAGTCATTGTCCTTTTAACTCTATCATTTTTCATATATAAGGAAAAAAAATACTTGAAAGTTAGAAGAAAGCTAAATATTGTAAAACCCCCTAACTTTGAACAATTATTGAAAACCCTCTTTAACTTTCAAAATATCAGAAAACCCCTCTTAAGTTATTAGAAAATCCTCTTTAACTTTGAGATATTATCAGAAATCCGCCATAGTTAGGGGGTATTCTAATAAAATATTAAAGTTAAAGGGGAATTTTTTAATAAAATATAGAAGTTAAAAAGATAGTTTTGTGACAATCTCTATACTTAAAGAGAGTTTCTCTAATAATTTGGAAGCTTTTTTTCGTTTTTGGGGTGGGGGTGGGGGTGGGGGTGGGGGGTAGAAGAAATGAAAAGCTACACCATTGACTTCACTCACTAATCATCACATTTTATTACACTTTATACCCTCATTATATTTTTTATTTTAAAAAAATATTTGCTAGTAACGTGCGTTTATCTTAGATTATAGGTAATGAAGGATTAATGAATAAAAGTCTAAAAGAAATAAATTCTCTCATTTCTCAACCTTTATTGAAGCCGAAGATCAAGGAAAGAAGCCTAAAAGACCATAAAGACAAAGTCAACAAATGAAATCAAAGAGAATCAAATTCCATTACAAATCAACTAATGCACCAATCAATTGGCAAATCAATTGGCTAATCGGTTAGCTAATTGATGGGTTTACTGATTACTTTATAATAGAGTTCAATCAATGGTTGATTTTAATTTTCTTAGAGCTCAAGAATGATCTAATGACTCTTATTAATTGCAGTAGGCTATAAATGGATGCAGGAAGTGAGGAGTTTGAATGTGAAAATTTTTGTAAACTCTTTTTTGGAGAGTAGGACCTTTAATTAGGTCTTTCAATTTATAAAGTTTTTGTTTGCCATAAATAAAAAAATTCCTCTTTTTTAATATTTATTTTTCTTCTCTTTGTGATGAAGTGAAGATGAATATTTACTTCACAAGGGGCAAACCTCGTAAAAATTTGGAATGTAAGTTTTTATTTTTCCTATTTTATTTTCTTATCTTAGAATTGCATTTTTTAGGATTTTATTTTTTATTTCTATTTCATATTTTATAGATTTTATTTATTTTATACTTGTAGTATAACTTTTCTTCATGCTTTGTAAGGTAGATTTATATTATTTTGCTCTTTTTATTGCTTCGTTTTTTAGTTTTTCTTTTCTTTCTTTTCTTCTCCTTACTTTTATGTTTTATAATCTAGATTTGATTTTCTTTTTTTACATAATATAAGTAACTGTTATGACAATAAATCACCAAATGTTAAAACCACCTTCTTGGCCCAACATGTGTCTCGTTCCTCGTCTAATCAAATATGATCAGAGTTCATACAACCCGAACAGGTTTTGCAGCTGACCCGTTAGGCCGACAACTTGCGTGGTCGACTAAAAAGGCATGTGTCTCGTTCCTCGTCTAATCAAATATGATCAGAGTCCATACAACCCGAATAGGTTTTGCAGCTGACCCGTTAGGCCGACAACTTGCGTGGGCGACTAAAAAGACGACACTTGTTGACCTACCCACCATGATCAACCCTATAAGGACTCCCACTTATAAAGAAAAAAAAAACGTGCAACGCACGTGCATAAAAACTAGGTATCCAACAACAATGTCAGATGGTTCTAATCACAAGTACAGATGTTGGTTTGGGAATTACTCAAACTTAGCAAACACAATGCCAGGAAATCGTGAAATTGAATTGTATCACCCATCATATTGTACACTTAACTACCCTTCTATTTTATTGAAAAAAAAGGGATAAATTAATTTCCCCCCCCCAATTTATTAAAACTGAAACCAAGTTGCTTATTATACATTGCAAATAGAACCAACAACAACAATAATACCTGCACGCAATAACAGTTGGATCAACAATTCAATTGCACGCTGTGGTGGCAAGCTATACCAAACAGCCCCAAAGTCGCTTACAGTCTTACAGCAGCAACACAGCAAAAACACCTAGCTATAACTGCTGCTGAAGTAGAAACAGTGTATCCAGAGTATGTAAAGAATACCATGCAGAATTACCCTGTACCGCTGCTGAAGCAGAAACGGTCTTATCGAGAGTATGTAAAAAATCACCTTGCAGAATTACCCTGTACTCCTGACATAATACGAACCAGAAATACTTTCATTTCATACAATAGTTTCAATTCATATGCGAACCAGAAATACTTTCAATTCATACGATAGTTCATAGATGGTAATAAGAATAGTTATATCTCCTACAATTCACATTGAAGAGCATCTAGTTTGGAAATAGAAATATGCAAACATTTTGTTTCATACAACGGAAGGGAAGACGATAAAATAAAAGGAATGATAGCCCGGCTTGAAGATCTCCAGTACCTAATCTTCTTCTCTCTCTGGTGGAAGACCACAGGGCAGCAACATTTTCTGCAAGAGATGAGGAAACATTAAACTTGGCATAAACCACAAGAGAAGAGTAGAGGCAGCAGCGGACCAATTAAAAAGCAAACAAAAAAGGACAAATATTTTTCTAAGATAATATAACATGAGATGATCGACATGAAAAAAGACACGGTCATTTAAATCCTCCATGTTCCTGTTCTTTGACATGTTAAGCTAGGCATCTGGGGATTCAGACAACTAAGAATACGCTTCAGAAATCCAAAACAACTCAGGGTTTATACTAAGCCTGCATATCAATATTGCACGCTACCACATTAAAGATCGTAAAACTCCAGTAAAAGGATAGGCCGGAATTATTACACCAAAACAAGCAATTATGAAAGGATTAACGAATTAATAATGTTGATAGTTACAATCTATACTGGCGTTTATTACAAACCAATCAAATGCAGTCGTGTTCATGAGTAAAATATTTAGAAGGTATACACATGAGACAGAGGTTTGGCCCAAAGCAAAAAGGGTAATGTAGGTAGACAAGAGTCACTTATTAGTCTTATCTTAACAACTTAATCCCTAAGCAATCAAGTAGCAAAAGCTTAAGCTTTCACTGTATCACGACAGAGTTTGAAGAAGGTACAATAAAAATGGTTTCCTACAAAAGATAAGCATATAAATATGCCTTGTGACATCAAGCCTTGATTCTCCCAAAGCAAATGAATTTTATGGCTAAATGGCACTAGCATACCCTATTGTTTCAACACCTTTTACACTTAAATAGCCTAAATTGTAAAAAATAGCACACTAATACCCTAAGTTGTCCACCGTTAGAATATTGTAAACATCATTACAAAATACCCGTAGAGCCGAAAATACACCTCCATTATAATTAATCCCCTTTAACGGTAAAACAATCCCCAGTTTACCTTTTACCAATTTTCCCCAACTCAACAGCACCCAGGATTTAATGTGAGGGAAGAAGAAAACTCTGAACTTTTGTTGTGATCATGAACTGGAGATGAACTGGAGATCTTGGTGAAGATAGGAAAATACTGGATTGCAGTTGCTACGCAAGCTCTAAACGGATAAATTTGGGTCAATTAGTGTTAGAGATGGTGTTACAAAGTTGAATTATTATTTTATTTTATTTTTCCGAAAGTTGGTTTGGGTGCGTGAAATCATGGGTCTATTGTGCTCAATTTTACTTAGATTTTGTTTGAAGTTAATTGAGTGAATGTTATGGCCCTGAATCAATTGGAACTGATGAGTTCTCTTTGATATAAAGATTTCATGGTTTGGGCTTTTGGTTAATATTTTGTCTGATGTTTGGGGAAGAAGAAGGGAACTTGGGAAAGAATGAAGGATATTAGGTATTTAAAAAAATAGTGTAGAATTTAATAAAAAGATGGAGGGTAGGCAAAGTTGTAATTACAACAATAAATGGGTCAAAAAATACAAAAATGACATGTGATATATATGCAACTAGCAGAATGTACTAACGTGCCAATTTTGGACAGCTTAGGGTACTAGCGTGCATGGTTATCCACTGACAAAGTAGAGTTTAATAAAGTACTGCAGAACCAGAAAAGCTTGCATCTGAACATCTCACCCCCATGATAATAGGGCACTATGCAGTGTACAGTGAAGGAACATTTAGAAAATTTACTTAAGTCAGGACATTGTGACACCAAAGTCCGTAACTTTACTCAATCGATTCTAGACATCTTCACTAAAATCAGGAATCATGGATCGCTCTCACACTGGGAAGTAGAATCCTATTTGATCCTATGTATTGTTCCCAAGTGGTTGTCTTTTTATACCCTGGAAATATGGGTATAGGAACATTAAATCATGTCATTCAATTCTGCATTCGAACATAGCAGAGTCGGTAAAACATAGTTCAGGTGTTGATATCTAACACCATGAAATTTGGGTCTGATAGATTATTGTACAATAGTAAATGGCCACACCAAGTATGTTAATTATACTTATTTACCCAGTCAAGTATCCACATTACCAAATGGAATCATTAATTGCAGATGCTTTTCTCTACAAGAGTTACCTAGGTGAAAAACGAAATATATTTGTTAGCTACCAAGGTGCTGCGTGCCAGCATTTAAAGTCTCCATTCGAATACCTGAAACGCATGTGCCTGAAACAGTTGCTAGTAAACTATAACCTAACAGAGGTATTCACTTCATATACATGGAACTGGAAGTCTTAGAAATTATGAGTTTGACCTAAGTGAGGCTCCCGTCCATCCAAAAGATGCTTATCAGACTAGCCAAAAGGGAAAAAAAGGGGCATAACAAATATATATTATCTTGCTCTATGTGGCCCGTAGCTTTCAGTAGGAATCAGTGACATGAAATACGGTTAATATCCTTAAAGCTAGTACATATATACACTGATGACACATCATATATGAGTATTCTTAGTTGCATGCCTGAAATAAAGAGAAAACAAGGATTTAAAAAAATTGAAGCAGAAATGGTCAAGAACAAGTTAGAACCACCGAATATTTTAGCTGAAGCCTACCAGTTACTAGTGAAAAAACCCATGCATCTAACTAGGGTACCTTCAATGTTGAGTTGAATGATACACCAACATGCTTTCAATGTTGAAGTTGAAGGATATACCAACATGCTTTCCAATTATCCTCTCGCCGTTGGTATGTTTTAACACTTGCGCTACATGTGTCGTACCGAATGCCTTGACCAGATCAACATCCCATGGATGAAAAATAAACATAAAATGTCCACCTCACCTATGCAACAAGACTAAGAAATTTGAGTTTATTTTTAATGATATGTGAGACCTCATCTTCTAGCTAACTCAGCTTTTTGCTGGTTTTCTTTTGATGTAGTAAAATTAATGCTCCACATTCAAGATGTTAACCATCACAAACACAGAGCATAAGAATCAGACATTGTTTAAGATACAATCTAACACTTTCCTTGACAACATGCATTTACCTGGAAAAAAGCATAACTTTAGGATATTAGATGGATGCAATTTGTGGGGGGCCATGGTGAATTGGTAAGGAGTGTTGTTGTGGGCTTTACAGATGGGTGCATTCGTAGTCGGCTACAAGAGTTGAAAAGAGATGTCACAGGTGGACATTAAAGTGAGGCGGTCGGTTCGGTCCTAATTGACTCATAAACTCTGCACCCAACCTGAATTGAAAGCGAAATAAAAATCAAATCAAAACATAATAAATAAGATAGTTCAGTCAGTTCAAATCTGTCTGCATCATATTTCCTCAATCCTACACCTCAGCTCTTCTTATAATTTTGTTCTTATTCCTGTGTTTCTTTCAAGTTTTCTTTCCCCAAAAGCGACTACTTGAAACATCAACCCATATCACGAAAATAAAAAACTCATTTCTGACTAATTTGCTTGGAAAGAAACTGGAAAACAAATAAAGAAGATGCAAAAATTAAGAGCGAGTGAGGTGGCTTTTTGGGAACCGTCCAAACTATTTTTTGGGAACTCGTGAGATGAACATATATCACCAGTAAAGATACAATTAACTCGTAAGATTTCTTTATTGTTCAGCACATTCCTTAGTCTGTTGACTAGGGGTACGAAAACCTTCATCTCTACCGGGTCGGGTCTAAGTTTTGATCCGCATGGTATGGCTGACCAGGGTAGAAATGTCAAACTTTCTAAATTACATCATTTACCCTTGCCGCCGCCGAGAAGGGTTAAGACTTTACCCCGCCTAAAACGGTGGAATTATTAACCCATCATTTTGATAGGTTAACTGCTCTTACCCTGTTGACTAGGGGTACGAAAACCTTCAACCATAAATTATTATTTGGTAGGTTAGTGAAGGGTTAAACCCTTTTAACTCTTTATCAAATAAGGTCTAAAATAATTAAATTTACTATTATGTCCCCCACGTCTTAAGCTATTATGAAATTAGTATGGTAAATCACTGAAATTGCTACTAGATATTCTAATTCTTAAGTTGCTTTGAAATTAGTCTTTCAAGTAAGGGGGCTGTTTTGGATTAAATCCCCAATTATTGGAAAACTTAATTTCTAGAGGGGAAAAACCAAGTTTGTGTTTTCTGCCAGATGCTTACAAATGGTTTTGTTGTTTGGTTGGTGCTTAACCAACCCCAATTTCTAAAAAACCTCAGTTTTATGTTTGGTTTGTGAGTAAAAAGTAGAAAGTTAAATTTATAAAAAATAGTTTGGACGGTTCCTAAAAAGCCACCTCACTCGCTCTGAATTTTTTTCATCTTCTTTATTTGTTTTCCAGTTCCTTTCCAAGCAAATTAATCAGAAATGAGTTTTTTATTTTCGTGATATGGGTTGATGTTTCAAGTAGTCGCTTTTGGGGGGGAAAAACTTGAAAGAAACACAGGAATATGAACAAAATTATAAGAAGAGCTGAGGTGTAGGATTGAGGAAATATGATGCAGACAGATTTGAACTGACTGAACTATCTTATTTATTATGTTTTGATTTGATTTTTATATCGCTTTCAATTCAGGTTGGGTGCAGAGTTTATGAGTCAATTAGGACCGAACCGACCGCCTCACTTTAATGTCCACCTGTGACATCTCTTTTCAACTCTTGTAGCCGACTACGAATGCACCCATCTGTAAAGCCCACAACAACACTCCTTACCAATTCACCATGGGCCCCCACAAATTGCATCCATCTAATATCCTAATATCCATCTAATATCCTAAAGTGTTAGATTGTGTCAGGTTTCAATTGAATTCCCCATTTTATTTTGTTTGGTTACACAAACAAAGATGGTGACATGGCAAGTAAAATGGTGAAGTGTCAAGGAAAGCAAAATCCCCTCAAAATGGAGAGATTTCAACGAAAAGCTAACACAATGTCAGTAACAAAGAGTTACAAGAGTTAAAAAAACCTTGCTAATCGTAGGCTCTAGCTACCTCTCCCTTGCAAAAAGAAAAAATAAAGCCAAAAAAAATAAAATCCTCTTCAACTTCTAATCCAAAAACCCATGAGCGAGATTCACACTTCGGTGAGCTTCACCGCTGGTCCCCCCACCTACATATCCTCTCCTCTCTGCCGCTCCCAGCAAGAAGAAGACCACCACATCACCCAAATTGATGGAACTTTCCAAGAAAAATCGGCCTCATAGGGAAAAAAAGAAAAGAAAAAGAGAGTATGTATCATAGTGGCCGGCGAATGATTTTAGTTACTATTTGAGGCAATGATTACGATGAGGTCGAGATGCCTGTGGATGATTTTGGTTCGGATATGGCGACGATGGCCATGAATTTCATGGGTTGTAGTCATCTAAATAAGAAACTATGATGAGTATACTTCACTCTCCAAAAGAAGCAATTCTTGTTTAGTGCTAGTTATAGCCTAATGATACAAGCATTTCATTTTATTTATTTATTTATGTATTCATTTTTTTTATTTTAGTGAAGTAGGAAGGTGTTCAGAAGACTGTTGTCCGGGCGGTTGTATGAAATGTGGAGCAAGAATTTATGCTATTTGGGTTTAATTGTATGGTTGTGGATGAATTAATTTTGTGATACCTAGGTATGTATGAATATAGATGAGTTCAATTTTATCAGGCAATACATCAAGCTTTAGCAATATGATTTGGTGCGGTTTTTTTGTTAGTGTCCCATTTGATTAGTTCAAGTTAATGATAGCTTTTTTAATTTGTTTATTTTTGGATTTAATAACTTCTTAATAGAGTATAATAATCATAACAATTTATTGTTAGATTATTTTATTTTTATAGAGGTAACCTTATCTATGGTAGTATAATCTATATGAGGGGGCTGCACATAACTAGCACTTTCTAAAAGTTCATTATGTAAACCAAACAACAACTCTTTTTTGGAGAGTAGGACCTTTAATTAGGTCTTTTAATTTATAAACTTTTTGTTTGCCATAAATAAAAAAAAATTCCTCTTTCTTAATAGTTATTTTTCTTCTCTTTGTGATGAAGTAAAGGTGAAGATTTACTTCACAAGAGGCAAACCTCTTAAAAAATTGGAATGTAAGTTTTCAATTTTCCTATTTTATTTTCTTATTTTAGAATTGCATTTTTTAGGATTTTATTTTTTATTTTTATTTCATATTTTATAGATTTTATTTATTTTATACTTGTAGTATAACTTTTCTTCAATGCTTTGTAAAGTAGAATTATATTATTTTGCTCTTTTTATTGCCTCGTTGTTAGTTTTTCTTTTCTTTTTTTTCTTCTCCTTATTTTATGTTTTATAATCGAGATTTGATTTTCTTTTTTTTTACATAATATATGTAACTGTTATGACAATAACTTTTCTTCATGCTTTGTAAAGTAGAATTATATTATTTTGCTACATATACTTGTAGGATAACTTTTCTTCATGCTTTGTAAAGTAAAATTATATTATTTTGCTCTTTTTATTGCCTCGTTGTTAGTTTTTCTTTTCTTTTTTTTTCTTCTCCTTATTTTATGTTTTATAATCGAGATTTAATTTTCTTTTTTTACATAATATATGTAACTGTTATGACAATAAATCACCAAATGTTAAAACCACCTTCTTAGCCCAACATGTGCCTCGTTCCTCGTCTAATCAAATATGATCAGAGTCCATACAACCCGAACAACTTTTGCAGCCGACCCGTTAGGCCGACAACTTGCGTGGTCGACTAAAACGACGGCACTTGTCAGCCTACCCACCATGATCGACCCTATAAGTACTCACACTTATAAAGCAAAAAATAAAGCACGGGCAACGCACATGCATAAAAACTAGTATCCAACAACAATGTCAGAAGGTTCTAATCACAAGTACAGATGTTGGTTTGGGAATTACTCAAACTTAGCAAACACAACGCCAGGAAATCGTGAAATTGAACTGTATCACCCATCATATTGTACTCTTAACTATCCTTCTATTTTATTGAAAAAAAAGGTTAAATTAAATTTCCCCCCAATTTATTAAAACTGAAACCAAGTTGCTTATTATACATTGCAAATAGAACCAACAACAACAACAATACCTGCACGCAATAACAGTTGGATCAACAATTCAATTGCACGCTGTGGTGGCAAGCTGAAGTAGAAGCAGTGTATGGAGAGTATGTAAAGAATCACCTTGCAGAATTACTCTGGACCGCTGCTGAAGCAGAAACGGTCTTATCGAGAGTATGTAAAAAACCACCTTGCAGAATTACCCTGTACTCCTGACATAATACGAACCAGAAATACTTTCATTTCATACGATAGTTTCAATTCACATGCGAACCAGAAATACTTTCAGTTCATACGATAGTTCATAGATGGTAATAAGAATAGTTATATCTCCTACAATTCACATTGAAGAGCATCTAGTTTGGAAATAGAAATATGCAAACATTTTGTTTCATACAACTGAAGGGAAGACGATAAAATAAAAGGAATGATAGCCCGGCTTGAAGATCTCCAGTACCTGATCTTCTTCTCTCTCTGGTGGAAGTCCACAAGGCAGCAACATTTTCTGCAAGAGATGAGGAAACATTAAACTTGGCATAAACCACAAGAGAAGAGTAGAGGCAGCAGCGGACCAATTAAAAAGCAAACAAAAAAGGACAAATACTTTTCTAAGATAATATAACATGAAATGATCGATAAGAAAAAAGACACGGTCATTTAAATCCTCCATGTTCCTGTTCTTTGACATGTTAAGCTAGGCATCTGGGGATTCAGACAACTAAGAATACGCTTCAGAAATCCAAAACAACTCAGGGTTTATACAAAGCCTGCATATCAATATGCACGCTACCACATTAAAGATCGTAAAACTCCAGGAAAAGGATAGGCCGAAATTATTACACCAAAACAAGCAATTATGAAAAGATTAACGAATTAATAATTGTTGGGACAAACCCGGGGCCTAATAGAGCAGGGTCGCAGCAATAGTAAGCAAAAGTAGAGATAAAATATTGGACACACAGATTTACGTGGTTCGGCACTTGATTGCCTACATCCACGGGCAAGGATAGAAGAATTCACTATGAGGAAAAAACTCTGGAGTTACAAACTCTCTCTTTACAAGAAGAAACTCTCTCTATTTTTTTTCTCTCTCACTCTTCTTATATAAGAAGTTGTTTCCGGGATAAGATTTCCTTAAGGATTTGGAGCCCTATTTATAGTTTTTAGAAAAACACTATGCACAATAAAATATTAATATTTTACTGTAGCAGTGGGGGCCCACTGTTTTGTTTTCTTCTCAAATTTTCAAAGATGGCTGCTGCTTTTTCTTGATTATCAACATGTGGGCGGCTTGGGCTCTGACACTTGTGTGGTGCTTACGTGTCATCCTTACTTTCAAAATAGTTTTCTAATCCTTAATACTCAGAAGTAGCTCGGAAGTAGTTGAAATGCATATTAATTAGGAAATAAATAATTTTTTGACTGCAGTTTTGAAACCCAGCTTACAGCTCCGCCAGCAAGTGCAAACACATAACCTGTGGTGGATTTGCTATTATCACGATCACCTGCATAATCAGAATCAACATATCCACTGACAATAAAATCAGATCCCCCATAACATAATGCAACATTTGAGGTTCTCTTAATATATCTTAGGACCCTCTTTACAGCATTCCAATGCTCTTTACCAGGATTCGCCATGTATCGACTAACCACTCCCACTGCTTGTGCAATGTCTGGTCTTGTACAAATCATCGCGAACATTAAGCTTCCCACTGCTGATGCATACTGCTGATGCATACGGTACTCGAGACATCTCCATCCTCTCTTCTTCACTGCTAGGACTCATACTGGAGGATAACTTGAAATTAACAGGAAGTGGGGTAGAAATTGACTTACAATCTTGCATGTTAAAGCGTCGCAAGATTTTCTTCAAATAGTTCTTCTGAGAAAGCCAAATCTTCCTATTAATTCTGTCTCGGTAAATTTGCATCCCTAGAATCTTGTTTGCAGATCCTAAATCCTTCATTTCAAATTCCCTAGCCAACTGAGCCTTTAATTCTTGGATACGATCTTTGTTGGGGCCTGCAACCAACATGTCGTCAACATACAACAATAAGATAACAAAGTTATTTTCACCAAACCTCTTGAAATATGCACAAGGGTCTGAATTAAGTCTGTTGTATCCAAGGCTCATGATGAATGAATCAAATCTCTTGTACCAACACCTCGGCGCCTGCTTTAGACCGTACAGAGATTTGTTCAATCTGCAAACCAAGTTCTCTTTTCCTTTTTCTTCAAAACCTTCTGGTTGGAGCATGTAAATTTCTTCTTCAAGATCTCCATGAAGAAATGCTGTTTTCACATCTAGCTGCTCTAGATGTAAGTCAAATATAACGCTCATAGCCAGGACAATTCGGACTGTTGTTAGTCGAACTACAGGAGAAAATATTTTATTAAAATCAATACCTTCTTTCTGAGCATATCCTTTTACCACCAATCTAGCACGATATCGCTCCACTTGATCATCGCCATTTCGCTTGATCTTGTAGACCCATTTGTTTCCAATGGTCTTTCTTCCTTGTGGCAGTGACACAAGTTCCCAAGTCTTGTTCTTATGGAGAGCTTCAATTTCTTCCTGCATTGCTGCCATCCACAAAGATGCATCTGTGCCATTTATAGCTTCATGAAAAGTTGATGGCTCTCCATCTTCTGTTAGAAGACAGTATGCAACATTACTCTCCGTAATATACTCCGAGTGCCAAGTCGGTGGTCTTCTCTCACGAGTTGACCTTCGAACTTCTGGATCCTCGACCTCGACTGGTTCTTGTACATCATGCTCCGGTGTCGCTTCAGAAGAATTCGGATTATCTTCTACCTGAACAGCTACAGTCTCTGAGTCCTTCCTCGAACTGCTTTCTTTCTCTTTACTTTGTAGTTGGTTCTCTACAAAGATAACATCTCTGCTGATGATAACCTTGTGGGCAGTGGGATCCCACAGGCGATACCCCTTTACTCCATCAGCATACCCTAAGAATATGCATTTTCTGGATTTTGAATCCAGCTTTGTAATTTCTTGGGCATTGTACATTACGTACACTGGACTTCCAAATATATGGAGGTTGGAATAATCAACTGGCTTGCCAGTCCACATCTCCATCGGCGTCTTCAATTGTATTGCAGTTGATGAAGATCGATTTATCACATAACGGGCGGTTTTTACTGCTTCCGCCCAAAAGATTTTTTCCAGATTTACAGTAGCCAACATAGCTCTTGTTCTTTCCAACAGAGTTCTGTTCATCCGCTCCGCCACTCCATTTTGTTGAGGAGTATAAGCCGTACTGAATTGTCTTTTGATGCCTTCATGATTGCAGAATGCTAGGAATTCACCGTCTGTGTATTCTCCTCCATTATCTGACCTCAGGCACTTGATCTTCTTCTCAAATTCAAGCTCGACCCGCGCTTTGTAGGCTTTAAAAACTGAGAACACATCCGCCTTCTTCTTGATAGGATACACCCAACATCTCCTGGAGTAATCATCAATAAAGGACACAAAGTACTTTGCTCCTCCTAAGGATGTAACTGGTGCTTGCCATACATCAGAATGAACCAGTTCCAGAATAGCCTTGCTTCTAGAACTCGATGTGTTGAACTTCAGTCGATGTTGCTTGCTTGTAACACAATGCTCGCAGAATGGAAGAGCTACCGAATTAAGTCCAGGAAGCAGTTTCTGATCGGAGAGAACCTTCAAGCCTCGTTCTGACATATGGCCTAGCTTGCGATGCCACATCATGGTTTGTTCTTCTCCACGGCTGGTTGATGCCACACATGAATCAGATTCCTGCAGAGTCTCTCCCTTGAGCATGTACAGATTTATAGCTATCTTTTCTCCTTTTATCACCACAAGCGCCCCTCTAACAATCTTCATGACTCCATTTTCTATATGAGTCTTGCACCCGAGCTCATCTAATTGTCCTAAAGACAATAGATTCTTTTTCAAGCCCTTCACATGTCGCACATCTTGAATGGTGCGTATTATACCATCAAACATTTTGATTTTGATAGTACCAATACCACAAATCTTCAAGGCATGATCATTCCCCATGAATACAGATCCTCCTGAGATAGGTTCATATTTGTGAAACCAATCTCTCCGAGAGGTCATGTGCCAAGAGGCTGCTGAATCTAGAAGCCAGACATTAGCAAACTTCTTTCTGCCTTCATCAGCAGTGGTTGCTCCACTGAATAGAATTTCACCATCCTCTGACGTGCTGACAACGCATCCTTGAGATGTTGATGGCTCTGAAGACTTTTTATCTCCACTCTTCTTGTTGTGCCAACGCTCCGATTTGACGTGCCCTCTTTTGCCACAGTTGTAGCATTTGATATTCTTCTTACTTCGTGATTTCGATCTACCATGGGCATGACTCCCACTAGAGCCACGTTCTGTTGATCTTCCTTTCGTCACCGACAAGGCCTCCACTTGCTGCGAACTTGTCTGCCTGTCTTCCTTGTTCTTGCGCCGATTTTCTTCCTCCAGAACAGCGGCTGCAACATCGTCGAAGACTAGATTGTCCGTGAGGACGTTGTTCGTCAGGTTGATGATGAGTTGATCATACGAGTCAGGTAGACTCTGAAGTAGAAGTTCTGCACGTTCATTCGCACCAACTGTATATCCCAACGTTGTGAGTTGGGAGAACAGTGTGTTTAGGGTGTTGATGTGGTCGGTCATCGATGTAGATTCCGCCATCCTCAGAGTGTAAAGTCTCCTTTTTAAGAAGATTTTATTGTGCATGGATTTCGCCTCATATAGCTTTGTTAGAGTATCCCATATCTCCTTTGCTGTCTTCTTCTCCTCTATACTTGACAGCACCCCGTCTGCTAATGCCAGATGGAGATTTGCAATAGCATTTTCGTCCATCTCGTTCCACTTCTTATCATCTGTGATGTCGTCCGGCCTTGCACCAATGGCCGTCAGGTAATTATCTTTTCTCAAGATAGCCTTTATCTTCAACTTCCACAGTGAGAAATTACTCCCGTCGAATTTCTCGATCTTGAACTTCGCCGCCATTGCTTCTACCACGAACAGTAACTTCTTACTATTTCACGTAAATAGTACTGTATTTATGAACAGTAACCGTATCTGTGAATAGTACCGTATTTGTGAACAGTACCGTATTTGTGAATAGTACCATACTCGTGAATAGTACCCGTCACCTCCAAAGGGTAAATGATATCCTAACTTATTTTCTGATGTGGAGGATCCACCTTTGGTGGCAGCCACAGAGCATACGATAAGTAGATATATACAAGTACCCTAAGTTGGCTCTGATACCACTTGTTGGGACAAACCCGGGGCCTAATAGAGCAGGGTCGCAGCAATAGTAGAGCAAAAGTAGAGATAAAATATTGGACACACAGATTTACATGGTTCGGCACTTGATTGCCTACGTCCACGGGCAAGGATAGAAGAATTCACTATGAGGAAAAAACTCTGGAGTTACAAACTCTCTCTTTACAAGGAGAAACTCTCTCTATTTTTTTCTCTCTCTCACTCTTCTTATATAAGAAGTTGTTTCTGGGATAAGATTTCCTTAAGGATTTGGAGCCCTATTTATAGTTTTTAGAAAAACACTATGCACAATAAAATATTAATATTTTACTGTAGCAGTAGGGGCCCACTGTTTTGTTTTCTTCTCAAATTTTCAAAGATGGCTGCTGTTTTTCTTGATTATCAACATGTGGGCGGCTTGGGCTCTGACAATAATGATGATAGTTACAATCTATACTGGAATTTATTACAAACCAATCAAATCCAGTCATGTTCATGAGTAAAATATTTTGAAGGTATACACATGAGACAGAGGTTTCGCCCAAAGCAAAAAGGGTAATGTAGGTAGACAAGAGTCACTTATTAGTCTTATGTTAACAACTTAATCCCTAAGCAATCAAGTAGCAAAAGCTTAAGCTTTCACTGTATCACGACAGAGTTTGAAGAAGGTACAATAAAAATGGTTTCCTACAAAAGATAAGCATATAAATATTCCTTGTGACATCAAGCCTTGATTCTCCCAAAGCAAATGAATTTTATGGCTAAATGGCACTAGCATACCCTATTGTTTCAACACCTTTTACACTTAAATAGCCTAAATTGTAAAAAATAGCACACTAATACCCTAAGTTGTCCACCGTTAGAATATTGTAAACATCATTACAAAATACCCGTAGAGCCGAAAATACACCTCCATTATAATTAATCCCCTTAACGGTAAAACAATCCCCAGTTTACCTTTTACCCATTTTCCCCAACTCAACAGCACCCTAGATTTAATGTGAGGGAAGAAGAAAACTCTGAACTTTTGTTGTGATCATGAACTGGAGATGAACTGGAGATCTTGGTGAAGATAGGAAAATACTGGATTGCAGTTGCTACGCAAGCTCTAAACGGATAAATTTGGGTCAATTAGTGTTAGAGATGGTGTTACAAAGTTGAATTATTATTTTATTTTATTTTTCCGAAAGTTGGTTTGGATGCGTGAAATCATGGGTCTATTGTGCTCAATTTTACTTAGATTTTGTTTGAAGTTAATTGAGTGAATGTTATGGCCCTGAATCAATTGGAACTGATGAGTTCTCTCTGATATAAAGATTTCATGGTTTGGGCTTTTGGTTAATATTTTGTCTGATGTTTGGGGAAGAAGAAGGGAACTTGGGAAAGAATGAAGGATATTAGGTATTTAAAAAAATAGTGTAGAATTTAATAAAAAGATGGAGGGTAGGCAAAGTTGTAATTACAACAATAAATGGCTTTTTATACCCTGGAAATATGGGTATAGGAACATTAAATCATGTCATTCAATTCTGCATTCGAACATAGCAGAGTCGGTAAAACATAGTTCAGGTGTTGATATCTAACACCATGAAATTTGGGTCTGATAGATTATTGTACAATAGTAAATGGCCACACCAAGTATGTTAATTATACTTATTTACCCAGTCAAGTATCCACATTACCAAATGGAATCATTAATTGCAGATGCTTTTCTCTACAAGAGTTACCTAGGTGAAAAACGAAATATATTTGTTAGCTACCAAGGTGCTGCGTGCCTGCATTTAAAGTCTCCATTCGAATACCTGAAACGCATGTGCCTATAACAGTTGCTAGTAAACTATAACCTAACAGAGGAATTCACTTCATATACATGGAACTGGAAGTCTTAGAAATTATGAGTTTGACCTAAGTGAGGCTCCCGTCCATCCAAAAGATGCTTATCAGACTAGCCAAAAGGGAAAAAAAGGGGCATAACAAATATATATTATCTTGCTCTATGTGGCCCGTAGCTTTCAGTAGGAATCAGTGACATGAAATACAGTTAATATCCTTAAAGCTAGTACATATATACACTGATGACACATCATATATGAGTATTCTTAGTTGCATGCCTGAAATAAAGAGAAAACAAGGATCTAAAAAAATTGAAGCAGAAATGGTCAAGAACAAGTTAGAACCACCGAATATTTTAGCTGAAGCCTACCAGTTACTAGTGAAAAAACCCATGCATCTAACTAGGGTACCTTCAATGTTGAGTTGAATGATACACCAACATGCTTTCAATGTTGAAGTTGAAGGATATACCAACATGCTTTCCAATTATCCTCTCGCCGTTGGTATGTTTTAACACTTGCGCTACATGTGTCGTACCGAATGCCTTGACCAGATCAACATCCCATGGATGAAAAATAAACATAAAATGTCCACCTCACCTATGCAACAAGACTAAGAAATTTGAGTTTATTTTTTAATGATATGTGAGACCTCATCTTCTAGCTAACTCAGCTTTTTGCTGATTTTCTTTTGATGTAGTAAAATTAATGCTCCACATTCAAGATGTTAACTTAACCATCACAAACACAGAGCATAAGAATCAGACATAGTGGATAATCCGGTTGTTCAGGCTACCAATTCCCATTGTACCCTCTGTTCTTCTTGGACACCTTAGCAGAAAAGAGCTTTGTGGACACAAATATCATCTTGAAAGTATAGGTATTTGTGTCTATTTGCATGTCTCTATAAACACTTGATAGCCACTCATCTGTGATGAAATCATTACACCAGCAGACAATTTCAGTGTGAACCCTGCTGTGCAAGGTAAAATTACTGATGTTACTGCATCTAGTACACTCCTCAACTTTGTGTCTTTCTGTATAGGCTATGAGGAGATGGTTTGCACTTAGGTTATATATAAAGAATGCAACCAAAATACGAAACAATATACTTAATTCTGTCATTTCCAGTCCAAAGTGATGTAACGTTATCATGATGCAAGATGATCAGATTTTTAAAATTTGAAATTAGGAAATATAAATGGCAAATTCCAAGCACTACACAAGATGTCTATCTATGTCGTACCTGCATAAAATTGTAGTGTTCTCTCCCAATTGATTCATTTTCAGCAACAGCAAAGTAAGCCAAAAGGGGGTAGTGGCCAACATAAGATGCGTAGCTATCACGTTGGATGTTAACCGCCCAATCACTGCAGTTAAAAGAGAACAAAAAAACCTGAAAATGTTCTTAAACAATTGAATCTAGGAAGAAACGTATTAACAAACACCATCAACTTACAATCTACTCATATCAGCATGCCCAGTCCCAACATATTTAGCTTGAAGATGCTCGAGTTGGGAGTTAATATTAAACCTGTCACTGGCCTGGGCAAATATGAATAGTTTCAATAAGAACCAAAATGGAAACGATTCAATTTGAAGATATAATATAAAAAAGAAAGCATGAGTGTGACCGTTATCCTCTAGAATAATTAAAATAATAATAAATTACAACACTGCATGTCGAAGGTGGATGATTTGAAAGGATGCTCTAGTAATTATGTTGACAAATCATTACAAGTATTGCTGAATGGGGAAAAGGATGCTGAGATGGTGAGTTGGAGACCACAAACTGAATATGGTTAGTAAACTCATGCATGGGTAACCCTGAGTAACAGTTAAACTTAATGTAAACAATGATGCAAGCCTAAGATGCTGAAGAATGGCGCTTGATTCTCCTCCAACTGTTCACATGCTCTCGTCCCCCATCATACGTGTCTTCGTTAATATAACTACACGAATCTTGTTTCTTTCTAAAACCACACTCTCTCCATTAGGATAATCCTGCAACATTTTCTGAATCAATTAATTACATCAATAGGTTTAGACTCTTAATAAACAATTTCAGAAGTACTCTTTTGCATCGACCAAAATGATTTTCGAAAACGATAGTTCCTTTTCGTATACTTTTCTTGGCTCAGTTACTCCCTCAATGAGTTGAAATATTCATTATAAGGATTTTTTTTGTCAAGTAAATAGTTTGTAGAACCATTATACATAATAGAACAACCTTCGACCCAATATATTGTATCAAGCTTATAGTTTTTCCTTATAGAAACTAATTAAGGGCCCTCATTAGGTAAGCTACAATGATAATTCCTTTTCATTACCTGACTATGATTGTCGTGGTCCATCAATATTCCTTTGGCACTCCATTGTCTTATTCATCCACCTCGACCATATTCATACCAACGCAATCAAATTTTACCTTATTTTATAATCATGTTATACTCAAGAAAAGCTTTGACTAATATTTAATGGACACATTTATCCTTTATCTTTCTCTTTACGTTCTCAATTTATCCATCAACCTTCTCATGTCAACTACACTTATTTTATAGAAGTGTTGGATTCTAATTGCCAAACATAGGGAACAATAAAGTTTTGTCTGTCATATAAGCACCTTATACTTTCTTTTTCAACTTTATTGTTATTCGATGATCACATATTATTCCAACAACAATCTCCATTTTGTTTGTCCTAGTTTTAAGTAGAACATCCTCTTCACTTTCCCTCATGATTATTTATTATTTATTGGTCCTACTTAACAAAAATATTACTCCCAAGCATTACCTGGTTATATACTAATCTCCGCTAGATTTACAACTTTGAATCTCTTTCAGTCTTTCAAAAAACACAGAAATGATTCTCCATTAACAAAGTTTATGAACATAACCTACTCTTCAAGTCTCCAAATATTTTGACACCTAAGAGGAATATTGCTACATCCTACAGCTCCTCAAGTCTTCAATATTTTGACACTTCAAAAAAATATACCTGCTTTGCTTTTCTACATAAAACTACCTAAAACCTTGTTCTTTTGGGAAAATACTGCCTAAGGACATGAAACATATGAACTAAAACAATGATTATACCTTATGCAAATCTGAAGTGTACTTTAGGCATATTAATCATATTATACTTACAATGTTGGCCAAAAATTATAAGCAATATAACTAGTAAATACTCTTTAATGTGACAGTGCGGCACAAAGTAAACGTCAAAATGTTGAAAGAAATTTAATCAACGAAGTTAAATCAGAATTTGAATCATGGCTCAAAACTCTCCTCGTACAACTTGAAATGCGTCTAATTCTATTTGCAGGTTTCTGTTGATCATTACAAAATACCCTAGATATCATTTTTTACAATAGACTCCTTGCACAAAATCTCATCTTGATTCAACTCCATATTTCCTAGTTCGAATTTAATAAATTATAAAGCTTTAGAGATTACAGCAACAAAAAAAAATTATCTCGTTGAAGCTAACATTAGGGCTTTATAGGGTTAAGATTTAATAAAAAAATCTTTTCTTGGGCAAAAATTGTGGTAAAAAAGAAGCTAAAAATCCAAAAATTAATTTTGAGAAATAGGATTATTTGCATCGTTCAAAGCTGGAAAATAAAGAGATTGAGGAACGAATAGAGAGTGTGAGATTTTTTTCTTTTCCCCTACTCGCTACAAAATTTTCGCACCGAGGTTTAAATCGATCGACGGACTGAGGGGTTATTATGTCGTCATGCCATTTATCTTTACCGAATCGGGTCTAAATTTTTATCCGCATAGTTTAGCTGATCGTATTTTGAAATTAAGGCCCCATTTGAAATCAATTAAAAAGAGGTGGGGGTCCCTTGAAATCTTTCATGTACTGAAATTAGTCTCTAAGGTGCCTGTTGGCAAGGGGTTAAAATAGAAAAGTTAAAGAGGAAAGATTAAATTAGTTAATCTTTCATGAGGGATTAAAAATGATCAAATTTCGCTTGGATTTGATAGCTAAGATGAATAATTAATTTTCTTATGCTTGCTAACTAATGAAGGATTAAGATGATTAATTTTATTAAAAATAATAGAACAACCTTTGTCCATGATTAATTTTATTAAAAATAATAGAACAACCTTTGTCCCAATATTTAGTATCAAGACTATAGTTTTTCCTCATAGAAACTAATTAAGGGCCCTCATTAGGTAAGCTACAATGATAATTCCTTTTCATTGGCTGACTATGATCATTGTGGTCCATCAATATTCATTTGACACTCCATATCTACTCCCAACTGGTGTATTTATCCACCTCGACCATATTCATACCAACGCAATCAAATTTACCTTATTTTATAATCATGTTATACTCAAGAAAAGCTTTCACTAATATCTAATGGACACATTTATTCCTTATCTTTCTCTCTACGCTCTCAATTTATCCATCAACCTTCTCATGTCAACTACACTTATTTTATAGAAGTGTTTGATTCTAATTGCCAAACATAGTAAACAATAAAGTTTTGTTTGTCATATAAACACCTTATACTTTCATTTTCAACTTTATTGCTATTCGATGATCACATATTATTCAAAAAACAATCTGTATTTTGTTTGTCCTAGTTCTAAGTAGAACATCTTCTTCACGTTCCCTCGTGATTATTTATTGGTCCTACTTAACGAAAATATTACTCACAACCATTACTTCGTTATATACTAATCTTCGCTAGATTTACAACTTTGAATAACTCTTTCAGTCTTTCATAAAACACACAAGTGTCTCTGCATTAACAAATCTTATTAACATAACCTACTCCTCAAGTCTCCAAATATTTTGACACCTACGAGGAATATTGCTACATCCTATAGCTCTTCAATTTTTATCTTTGCAAAGTATATTTTTAGTTCTGTTATAAATAGGACTCATGCTATACAATATCTTAATTATTGCAGGGTGGCTAGGGCAACATGGAGCATAGATGGCACTTAACTAAAAGAAGAAAAGGAATAATGAAGAATGCAGAAATAAAACCTATAAACCATTTTCTATTGCTGCTAATATAATCATTGCCTCCGCTATATTAGCATAACGCCATCGGTATGAAAAGGCCAAAAGAAAAAGGGTAAATAGGGGCACAAAGAAGCAATAAGTAGTATCAGTAGCAGCATCAGCATCCATAAATGACGAAGTTGGCTTTGAAATTGTTTCTATCCATGGAGTTCGAAGTCCGGACTGCTTCTTAAAGCACTGATTAGGACTTGTAAGATTTATACTTCAAACAATTGACATTATGTCTCGGCTCTGTTTTGTATTAGCTTTACAAACATTAATATATGTTATCAAGTTCTTACATAAATTATTATGTGCCAAAAATGTAGTTTCACTAACCGCTTTCTTAGCTTTATTCTTTCCTAATATAGTAACATTTATTTTCAATATTTTAATTAGTCACACACCAACTAAGTTTATTCCTCTTCTTTGTCTACGACTTTTGTGCATCTTCACTCGACCAACTTACTAATCCACAATAATGACAATTTATAGTTCATATTCTCCAGACATCTACTTTCCTAATAAAATTAATATTTTGTTACAAAACTTTAGCTCTTCAATTTTTTTTAACATTTTATCATTAAAAGTTTCACGTCCTAACCTCTGTAGTTCCAAATAAGTCCTTTGTCTAGTGTTTGTTCTAGTGTATGCCCCTAATACTAATGGCCTGACCCATCAATTACTTTTTTTCAAACAATATTCCAAATAACCTGGTTTCATCTTTTATCTGAGGCTGAGCAACTTCTATATAATTCATCACTTATTGAAACATGCATTAGTTTTAAGGTCTTATGAAATGCAAGCACTGACATGCAAACAATCAATTTCCATAAATTCAAATCTGCATCATTCTTAACTGAATGCAGCTAACCTCACTCCAAACACTTCAAAACTATATACCCACTTTGCTTTTCTACATAAAACTACCTATAAACTTGTTCTTTTGGGAAAATACTGCCTAGCGACATGAAACATCTAATACTACTATAAAAGTGGATTGGGATGTTAAAACATTTCTTCCCAAAATGTCCCTAACACATCCATATTCATACATCCATACATTAACATACATACCTCTCATCTCAATATTAATGTGGGCACATACATACATAATTCATACGTACTTGATATGATACATACTATAATAAATGCAATATATACATACAAATATTTTATTAATTAGACATGATGAATTCATAAACACACATAATTACATCAGACTACACTAAATGGAATCAAATGGTTTTTCTTTCCAATTGAAACGCTTTTCAATTATGCCTAAAGCACTCCTTATTTATCACTAATTATTGCAAAGCTAAATCATTTTCTCCTTTATGGTAAGTAACATACTCCATTCCTCACTACATTATAATTGCACCGTTACATCTATTTGTAACATCCAATTAAACCATGCAACTTTCCCATCAAATTAATAGCCTCCTCCTTCAGTTTCCACTCGGTCATAAAGTAAGCAAACTGAAATCCAGAAGTTGTCTGTTTCTCTCACATGATATTGACTTTATTTAATTATGATAAAAACCTCCCGACTGTCATGCGTTTTCTTTCCCCTACCCATATAATGGCCTTCTCCTCCTTCCATTCTTCGATCATCACTCAACAAATACTAATAATCAATCAAAAATATGGGAGTGCTTTAGGCGTTTCTTGTTTGCAGCGGAATAAGCTTGTGTGGATCTGCTCACACTCACTTGAAGGCAGAAGCATCAGAAACGATAGCGACGATGGGGGATAAGTCGGATGTCCTAGAGGCCGTCCTCAAAGAAGCTGTTGATTTGGTTGGTACCCTCAATTTTGATTTCCTAAAAATTCATTTTTTTAATTTTTTGTACTTTTTTGGGGATTTTTAAAAGAATATACCTATTGAAGAGGTATTTAAAAATCTGAGATGCAGTAGGAAGGGGCTCAGTAGCGAGGCTGCTCAGGAGAGGCTCACTATTTTCGAACACAACAAGCTCGAAGAGAAGCAAGTTTGATCCTTTTTTTTGGCTAAAAATGTGTTCTTTTTTTGTTTGCTTTGATCTAAGACTTTGTTTTTTTTTTGTGGCAGGAGAGCAAGTTCTTGCAGTTCTTGGGGTTTATGTTGAACCCTCTCTCATGGGTCATGGAGGCTGCTGCTATCATGGTCATTGCCCTTGCCGGATGAGAATTATTACCATTTTATTGCATTTTTTGCCTTCTTTTAGAGTGGAGATTTGGATAGAAGGCTCAAAACTTCATGGGATATCTTTTAGTCTTTAATGGATGAGTTTAATTTGCATTCTAATTTTTTATTGTCTGAAATCCTATGATGTTGTTAGATTGTATTAGTTTTATATGTAGTTCTTTTACATATGTTTTAGGTTCTTGAAGGTTTATTGTAATTTACCCTTTTGGATATATCTAAATGAAGAGTTAGAAAGCATGAAAATGTTCAAATAGATCTCAGAGCATAAAACAATTATTACTCTCTATAAGCAATGCCATTGTTATGAGGTAGTGTGAGAAATTAATAGGTTAACGAGTTAGAAATTGTTGTTGGATTTAATTTTAATTAATTTTAAATGTTTTGTTTACAATATTAACATTATAAATAGCATTGATTATATGATTTAATAATTTCCTTTTTCTATATTTAATTGTATCTTTTCATATTCTTACATTCTCATTCATTACAAACATAATTATTTACTTTTTTATTTTTTTATTAAATCTTGCGCTCAATGTTTTAAACTTATTATATAAAAAAACATTGAACACAAAACAAGTATGTCCAGTTTTTAAACAATAAACATAGAATTTTTTACCTTTTTTTGTAAGTTTTTGCTTTTTTAATCTATTAAACAGTATAATCAATGTTATAAACTTATTACACAAAAAAAATTAAAATATGTAACAAATACGTCCACGTGCAAAGCACGTGTACTATACTAGTAGGAACTAAAACAATGATTATACCTTTTGCAAAACTGAAGTGTACTTTACACAATCATATTATACTTACAATGTTTGCCAAAAATTATAATCAATATAGCCAGTATATACTCTCTAATGCTGCATCGCGGCACATAGCAAACGTCAAAGTGTTGAAAGAAATTTAATCAACGAAGTTAAATCAGGATTTGAATCATGGCTCAAAACTCTCCTCGTACAACTTGAAATGCGCCTAATTCAATCTGCAGGTTTCTTTTGACCATCAACATAAAACCCTAGAAACCCTTTTCACAGTAGACTCGTTGCACAAAATCTCATCTTGATTCAACTTCATATTTCCTTAGTTCGGATTTAAGAGATTATAAAGCTTTAGAGATTACAGCAACAAAAAAAGATTTATCTCGTTGAAGCTAACATTAGGTCTTTATAGGGTTAAGATTTAATAAGAAGCTAAAAATCCAGAAGAAAAAATTTGAGAAATAGGATTTACCTGCATCGTTCAAGGTTTGGAAAATAAAGAGATTGAGAAACGAATAGAGAGGGTGAGATGTTTCGCCCCTCCTCCTTTCTACAAATTTCGCACGGAGGTTAAAATCGAGGAAGAGAGAGAGAGAGAGAGAAGCAGGGGGGAAGCTAGCGCGAGGTGGCGACTGATTACGGGTCGGATAAAAGTTATTTGGATCCAAAACCCACCCGGAACTTTTTGCCGTTTTTGGTTTGAGAGAGAATATGCCCCCAACTTCAAAGCCCAGCACAAATTTCATACCAGCCCAAGTAATTGAGAACAAAAAGATAAGCTACATACATGCCCGAAACAATAGTTGGAGCCACTAGAAATAACCCACTGAACCTTTAATTATATTTATGAGATTTGCTACAGTGACCCAAAATATGGGACCAATAAGGAGGATAAGTGAGGTGTCCCCCTCCTATTGGATAATGAGTTGGCCATCATTAATGATGGCCAACTCATTATCAATGAGTTGGCCATCATTAATGATGGCCAACTCATTATCCAATAGGAGGGAGACACCTCACTTGTCCCCCCCTATTGGTCCTATATTTTCGGTCCTTGAGGAATTTTTCTATATTTATTTACAAAATGATTAAGAGCAACTTCAAGAGGCTCCTCATCCCTTGTCCTTGATCAAATTTAGGGAGTAAGAGTTGAATAATTGGCTCCAACAAGCTCTCTATCCCATATTCCAAATATAGGGTCCTTGTGAGCTTCTTCCAAATCAAAGACAATAGAGAGACTCCCTATATCTACAGTGACAAGCAACAGGTCAAAAAATGCAACGGTCATATTTGCATTCAAGCCCCTCTCATCCTCCTTTCATCTATAAATATTGCATCTTTGTATAGGATAAATTAGTTCATCTCATAATTTAAAAGCACTTGGCATTCTACTATTTTTCTTTAAATGTAAGTAAACTAGTTCATCTCTTAATTATTTTATTTCTCTCATATTTTATACTTACAGCTGATTTATTAGTTTTCATTTCATTTTTAATTTTTTTAAACTAATTATAGTGTTGACATTAATTTGTATTGATTTATTAGTTTTCATTTCATTTTTAATTTTTTTAAACTAATTATAGTGTTGACATTAATTTGTATTATTTTTGGACAGATGGATTATTACACTTTGTTGACATTAATTTGTATTATTTTTGGACAGATGGATTATTACACTTCTCTACTAAATGAGGGATCATTATCTGATAGTGGTCTATTGGGGAGCATTGTTGGAGCACTTTTGGGGAGCATTGTTGGAGTATATTTTACTCAGCCGTTACAATTATTTATTACAAAAGGAGGTAAGTGAAAAATGTCTAAAACTATTTAGGCTCCCTATTTCCTAGGATGGGATATTTGCTCCTCAAATATAGGAAAAAGCTAGGATCATTGTTGTAGATGCTCATCCTTGCTTTAAATAAATAAAAACGAACAAAACATGTAAGGATCTAGACACTTTTAATTAATGTTGTTGGGCAATAAATAGATTGGTTTTCCAATAGTAACGGTTTAGTACAAACAGCGATTATAACTTAAGCGTAGGTAAAAAACGAATGATTTAATGTAAGGATCCAGAAATTATATGGAAATTACTGAATTGTAAACTTCGGTCTCAGCATATTGGATTATATACAGATTAGTTTCTGACCAAGGTAAAAGCTTGAAATATGAACAATAATATTTAGACTGGGCAGGCACAAGAAGCGTTATGCACATCCAACGCATTTCCTGTCACAAAAACAGTGTTGTACTTTGCCATGCTAAGTTTATGCACCAAACTTAGCCAAAGATTAATGATCAGCAAGCTTGGAAAACATTTACTAATAATCCCTACCTTAATATCTGTATTATGAGAAAACAACTGTGAACGGCGCGAGACACCAAAGGGTGTCTCGGCATTGTGCGCGCGAGCCGAGACACCTCAGGGTGTCTCGGAATCCGAGAGCGGACGGTTTTGTTTTCCAGATCGGTTTTGGACTGGGATTTGATATAAATAGGAACGTTGTTTCCTAGGATTGAAAATAGATATAAAAAAAGGGGAGAGTTTTAACAGAGATTTTGAATCTGAAAAGGAGAGATCTTGACGAGAGAAAAGAGAGAGAACTTAGAGGGATTGAACAAGAAAGAGGTTGTCTTCTCTTGGGTAAAATCGAAGCTTCATCTCTGTGGGAGGAGCGTGTAGGTTGTGCAAGTCGTCAGTGTTCTCCATCATAGTGGAATCTCCCTTCACCCCTCCCATGGACGTAGGCAAATTTACCGAACCACGTATATCTCTCGCCTCATTTACTTTGAGTATTGTTTTCTGTGTATTTGTCATTGCTTGTCGTTCCCTCGATATTCAGATCTTAATTTGATATCGGGAAGAGTGTATATCTCACCTCGCTGAGAGCTTGTCGTTCCCTCGATATTCAGATCTTAATTTGATATCGGGAAGAGTGTATATCTCACCTCGCTGAGATGTTCACTTCTGTTCTTGTTTCCAAAAAGAGTGTATATCTCACCTCGCTGAGATGTTCACTTCTGTTCTTGTTTCCAAAACGAAACAGGAACATCGATGCTAGTTGGAGTTTGTGTAAACTCAACAAGGGTTTTCTCTCTGTCAGACCCTAGAGGGGGGTGATTAGGGTCTTATGCTAATCTAATCCGATTAAATATTAATTAAAACTAATTAACAAGTTATCTTAGCAAGTATGAAATACAACAAGATATGTAAGCTAGGATAAGTAATATGAACAAGGGATATATCCTAGCAATGAGGTATATTATGAGTTATATGCAATGATATGAAACTAAGGGTGATATAAACATAAACAAGATAGTAGGCAATATAATCAACAAGCAATATACAAAGGCGATATAAGATAAGAACATAAAATTAAGTACGCCAATGCAATCACAAACAAACAATATGATTACGGAGTTCGGTCCCCACGACCTACGTCTCCGCTCCTCACCTCGAGGAGATCTCCACTATCACAACCGGGTTTTCTACGTTCACCCGAACAACGTTTACACCTCACAATACAATCACTATGCAATCACACCTCACACACTAAGTGTTGGTCCTAGCCCGTGTCCTCCTCCTCAAGTGCTCGGTTACAACCTCTCCCTAGGCACGTCAACCGACGCCACTCCTCTTGGATTCGACCCCGTCTCTCACCACACACTTCTCTCGGTGTACAAGTGTATTACAAGTGAATCCTCACAATTAGGCTCAATACAAAGTGTTTGTTACTTCTCTAAAGATGACAAGAGATTGGGAGAAGAGTGAATGCTCAAACACTAAAGGATGATCTCCACTTGCTCTTGTGAAATTGAATTCACAAACACAAACCCTCAATTGCTTAAAAGCTTCTTAAACCAAACTTAAACAAACACTAAACAAGTTTAAACCTTTGTTAAACTATTTTAAAACATTCTCTGTAGTTTTGAAAGATGACAGCAATGAGGTATTTATACTCACTCAAAATCTCAGCCAAACCCCCAAGCAAAAGTCCAAAAAGCCCCAGAAAAATCAGCTCAGAAAATAGCCGTTGGAGTGCAACGGATCTATTGTCGGTCGACCGACAAAACGTTCGGTCGACCGAAAGAAAGAATTCAGTCGACCGACGAAAAATCCGATCGACCGCGAGCAGGTCTAAAAAACAAAGAAACAAGCAGAGACTTCGTCGGTCGACCGGTGCGGTCGACCGATGGAGCTTTCCGGTCGACCAGACCGGTCGACCGACAGACTCTCTGTCGCCCAGTAAGCATATGAACTCAGGTTCGGTCGACCGGTTCGGTCGACCGAAAACTGATATGTAAAATATTTTTATAGACTTAGTAAAACATGTATAAACTGATATTGAAGTCTACAAACTAAGTACAATATTTTCACAAAATTGCATATTCTATGCAATGTTTTCAAAAACACAATAGTAAATATGAAATATGTGATTTCATATTATAAACATGAAAACTCAAAAACTATGTATGTATATATATATAATAACTATGTAAATGCATAGAAACCAAAACTTATGTATATATATATATAACTATATATATATATGAAGAAACCAATAAATGTGTGTGTATAGATATTGAGCTTAGAGTATATAACACACATAATATATAAATCTAAAACTATATTACACAAGCAATCTTGATTTTCAATTAAGCTTGACTTGGTACACTTACGGATGAAGCTTGAACTTGATCTTTAACTTGAATTGTATAGGCTTCAACCCGACATTCCGCCAACCTCCTTTGGATATCATCGTTGAAGCGCAATCAACAACGTTGTTTGTTTACAATACATAGGAATGCACAAACACTAGACAAACAACATTAGTAGTAAATTGTTTGTAAATCATCATCAAAATAAGAAGGCCAACACTCTCGAGGTGATTCGCTTTCGCGGCGAGTGGGCGTGTCGGCCACCAACAATTGGTATCAGAGCCCTTGTTCATATTGGGGGTGGTAGAGCTTCCGATTTGAGGTGATGCTTGGTTATTGTGTGGTGCACACAATGTGTTTGTTGAAATTCCTGAGAGAAGCGGATTTACTAAAACAAACGGAGAATGACGTCTACCAGTAAAATAGTTAAAGTTGGAAAGTATGAGATTGAAAAGTTCAATGGGAAGAATGATTTTTGTTATTGGAGGACGCAGATGAAAAATTCGTTGATTTCGCAGAAATTGCACAAGGCTTTGGCAAGAAGAGAAAAGAAGCACAAAGATATATAGCACAAAGATATATCTGATGAGGGTAAGGAATAGTTCGATCTCGAAGCACGAGCGTCGATTATCCTATGCCTTGAATATGAACAATAATATTGGATTATATACAGATTAGTGTTGTACTATTGTTGTACTATTGAATATGAACAATAATATTCAGTCTGATCAAGCACAAGAAGCGTTATGCACGTTTAACGCATTTCCTGTCACAAAAATAGTGTTGTACTATGCCATGCTAAGTTTATGCACCAAACTTAGCCAAAGACTAATGATCAGCAAAAGCTTGGAAAACATTTACTAATAATCCCAACCTCTTAATATCACAGTCATATGAGAAAACAACAAACTAGTGAGTACCAGAAATCACAGTACCACATGCTACACGCAAACTTTTAGATGAAAAACCTGCCACAAACTAAGTTCTTCCTCCTCTTCTGAGATGAATCTATAATTTTTAGATGATGAAAAGCCTGCATCCAACTCACAATTTCTGGTACAACAATATCAACTTCTTTCAAGGACTAGTTACAAACCTGTGTTCTACAGAAACTTATCCACAATAACCACAAGAATCCTGTTGACAAATCTTAAATTCAGTATAAATATCAGAAACAAAAGAGAAAAACATTAATCCAATCTCTTCAATTATAGTATATATCCTCAACAATTTGTCTCATTGCGAATCTAAACACACTCCCAAGGCTTCAATGGACCCCAACAACAACAGCAGCAGCAGCGTCACAGCAACAATCGATCTCCTTCTCCAAGCGAGAATACTGCTGGAGATAATTCTCCATCCAACAAGCTACTTAGCAGTACTACAGAACTGGCAATCCTTCTACAATACAAGAACTCCAAAAAAGCTGATGCTCTTCACCTCAACCGGCTGGGTTGACCTCCCATCAAAAAATGCCGAAGAAATCAAGAAATGCTTTGAGCACCGATGCCTGGCAACAAAAATCGAGATTGGCGGCTTTGAAATCGTAGTAAATCTTATTGGCATGATACTGATAGACTCATGCAGTCGCATGACCTCTATTGCCTGGATTGATACACAAGGGAAGTCATTTTTTCCTAAGAAAATATATGGTGGAGGCAGAGTAAGGTCACTGGTGCCGCAAGTATTAGAGGAGGCTGGGAGGGTTTCGTTCGGCTCTTTACTGGATCTCGGGAGGTTGGAGGAGAGTAATGATGAGTACAAAACGGTGAAACAAACGTTTATGAAGGGAATGAGGCTTAGAGATCACAGAGAAACTGCAGAGGTCATGGCAGTGTACTCTTGTACACATGCATCTAGATTTGGTGCTAATTGGCGTTGGGCATTCGGAAGGATAGCTCAAATCGGAGACAATTACAACAATATTACGTGCGGATGGTATGGCGCAGATGCGAAAAGCCTGAAGAACATTATCACGAGGGGTTTCGGGCTTGAAGATGCTTTAATTGGGAAATTCGGCACAGGCATCTATTTCTCATCAAAAGACCGATCTGCCTTATGGTATCTACTCTTACCAAGATTACGTAGTATATATAGACTTTATATTCTGTTACATTACACTTGGGAATAAATATAAACAATTATTTTGTTAAGATCTATTCATCAATTTCTCCGTTATACCAAGTATTGGAACATCTTGAGGAACAAATATTCCCTAGGTAGGTAAGTGCATGCTTTTCATGCACTTTTTAACAGACAGGTTAAAGTTTTACAAAATATATCCAACATACGGCAATGAACCTAACACAATATAATAAGTTTGTTTTATCTTTGTTAAATCTATAACTGCTTTCATCAACAAACAAACCATTCTGTAATTCTGTAATTCATCAACAAGCAAACAAACAAACCATTCTGTAATTCTGTAATTCATCAACAAGCAAACAAACAAACAACATATGTGAAGTTGTCATTTGAAGAGTCATGCACATAAAAGAAAAATTCATGGCCATACCTCGGGCTGTCCAACAATGATATGGACCTTCATTTTACTGTCATCACCATCAACATAAGTAGCGTTATTTAAGATACACGGGAAGACAGTAACATAATTAGAGCAGATAATAGATATCTCTATCAAATTGCATAAAATTGTGGTTTCCTTTGGAAAGATCAAAAACTTGGGGTTACCTTTAACTTAGGATGTTACATGAACTTTGGGTAACACGATTTATTTGTGAGCAAGGTGTTCAGAGATCCTTTCACATTTGTCATATATTTGATCACGGTTAAAAAGTTTGGTTCTTTTCAAGAACTAATCGAATAATTTATGTGTTCCCAGTGCATGTCTCTCAAAGCCTGATGCTGATGGGGAATATCATGTGCTACTGTGCCAACTTATCTTGGGCACAGCAGAGAGGGTTACTTCCGGATCTAAACAATGTGGCCCAAGTAGAGAAGGTTATGATAACGGCGTTGATGCCCAATTGCATACAAAATATATTGTTATTTGGAGTGCAAATATGAGTACTCACATAATACCTCGATATCTGTTGAGCTTCAAGATTTCACAGCTTATTCAAGGTAACCATTCTTTTTACCTGATTCACATACTAACAAGACATTTCTTTCTCGCTCTTGACATTGATTTCTTAACATTAAAACCTATTGTAGAACGCTGGAGAAGGGTGCATTACAAGCAAAGTTTGAATCAGCAAGGGCTTCCTACACCCATCCCGCTAAGATCTCAAGTAACATCCAAAATTTTCAAATCAGCTTATTTTTTATGCAATTGTTCTTTCTGCGATTTTTAGATCCTGCTAACAGAATGATCCTCTGCTGGGTTGTTTTCTCATGCAGACCTTTCTTCCAAGGGGTCCTCGGTACATGGAAAGATACCAGAAAAACAAACAATTTCGCTAAGGGTGAATATGAAATCTATTTCTATAGATAATACTAATGTTTCAGAGTTTTAAGTGTGTATGTCAAGATATTATCAGACAAGCGTTTGTGTAACTTTAAAAGGGTGAACATATAGAGCCTACTGTGTAATATTGTCTGAACAGCTTCTATATGTTTTTAATGTTCGTTGAAATTGTGCTTGTTTGAACAATTGTGGTAGTTCTTTTTTGAGGTAATTAATGAGCGTGATAGTTGTACAAAACTTTCAAAGAACGGTCATATTAATCGACTTCTTACTGTGTGAAAGAACAAAGAGAGAACTAGCAAACGGGAAGTGCTTCATGCCGCTAATGTGATTTAATATTGAAGTTAAAAGAAATACATGTCTGAAAGTAGTTCGGGAAGTGCTTCATGCCGCTAATGTGATTTAATATTGAAGTTAAAAGAAATACATGTCTGAAAGTAGTTTGAATGAAGAGAAAAGGTAAGTTAGTGATTTAATATTGAAGTTAAAAGAAATACATGTCTGAAAGTAGTTTGAATGAAGAGAAAAGGTAAGTTAGAGCAAGAGAAATGGCACCGAATGTGCTGAACAATAAAGAAATCTTACTAATGCCTCTCCTATATTTAAGAACTTACGAGTTAATTGTATCTTTACTGGTGATATATGTTCATCTCACTTGTGGTGTACTTCTCAGAAAATTCATGCCACCTTTTTTCAGCAAGAATATTCACAATAAAACTTAAGTAGCCCCTTACAAAAAGGCATCCTCTCAGAAACAAAAGAGTCATCAAGAAATCAAAGATATTGCTAACTTTAGAAGAGTGTCTGATACATTTCTAGGTCATTGTGAGAATAAATAGAGCCTTGGGATACGGTCAACCCTTACTGATTAATGTTAATCTCATCTTTAAAATATATACACTATTCTAACAACAAATTCAGAGGCTAATTTATTCTAGTCAACTTTTAAGGTTTTGAGCAAATATCGGCTGAAGCTTCCCCAGCTTGGTAGAGATGTGATATTTCTGTGTTCAACATGTCTGTTTGAGTCCTCATTATATATAGATATATCCAATAACACCCCCCCCCACCCCTCCAAAAAAAAATTATGATAAAAGAGTATAATCTTTTTTACAAATTCCCCCCTCATTCTATGTCACCATGTATATAAGAAGCTAGGGGAATATTCTATTAAACAGGCTACATAAGAGGAAAACTTTGGAGGAAAGCAACACATAATTCGGGAAAATATATGGTAGAAGAACAATTAGGCCATAGGCTCAGAATTATTATTGAAGAACATACAGTTTGAACGCTCAATTGACAACAATGCATTAACTGCTATAAGAAACTAATGAAAAAAGAGCACACAATATAAGGAAAACATGCCTGAGAACTCAAATAAAGAATCCTCTCCTATAAATGACAGAGAAGGAAGGAAAAAAAATACTAACTGTCGTTAAACGCCAATCGGTTCTGGGTAAGGCTGAAATCAACAATCAAACATAGGGTTTTGGTCAGAATGGAGTTCAAGTTTGTGTAGCCAATTCATGTTGTTAGAGTCCTCATTCAACACCGATGCATGCTTTCATAGAGATCAAAATCAATTTTCCTCATGATTAGGGGCTTCCCGCTTCTGTCATGGAGATCTATTAGCTGCCAAGTCTCGATAATCAGAGATACTCCTGTTGCAATCCAGAAGAGCAAATTCCACTACAGCTACGATTCTCTACTTCATCAGCTGTCATTACATATAATATAATAATCTTTGTCACAAGTCATATTTCTGATATATGAGCTGGAGTGCCACGAATCCGATCTTATATTATTTCTTTCTTTTATGCTTTAGGAGTAACTGTTTAGTATATACTATTACCAATTGTTTGGATTAAGTTATTTGTGTATCTCACTCTGTGTATATTCTTGTCCCCTTAAATGTTGTCTACTGATGATGCAATTAAACTATCCCCTTTTCTGATTTACAATATAATTTAACTAACTTCAATCTTAAAAGCTAAAGAATCATTAAGATTCCTGATATTTTTCTAATGCAATGCAGTCAAGCCGGCATAACCGGGCTCTTCAACGCCATGATTCAGATAATCTCTACATTGCACACCTAAGACCGGATGAATTCACATAAGAATAAATGCTAAACAACTAAAAAGTCATTATAATTTCATAAATGCATTGAAAATTTGAAGCCTAAAATGTCTGTAGGCATAGCAAATGCATATAGTTCTTTATTGAGTTCAGAGAAGGCAATTTCCAGAGCTAATATTTTCTAAATAGATATACATTTTCATATTTTAAAAACAAAATTAAAATAAAAGGTTATATTCGCTCCTAACATATACACTTTCATATATTACATTGAGAATAATAATAATTCCTGCTAAAATAAGGTTCTTTTATTATGTATCAACACAAAATAAACCATTCTAAGATCCATACTCAGCCAAGATTAAGCAGCTAAAATCTAAAAATGTCCAAAACATAAATTAATTTCGCAAAAGAAAAGTGAAAATTACCATACGTAATCGTCTATTTTCATATCCCCAAATTCAGTTCATCCCTCTTGTGCCTTTCCAAATCCACCACTCCTTCAACTACAAAATAGCAATAACAAATCAGTTCGTAAACAATAAATTACATTAAAAAAAAGCAGGAATCCAATGTCAATAGATTATCCCCAATTTTTTTTAGAGTAATACTTTAGTATGTCAACCAAAACCTATAGCTCAGTAAATTCTGTTAAAATCTAGCTTGATTCGGATCAATTATCCGCTAAAATTAACACTACCCAAAAAAAAGATAATTAAGATGATGGAACATCCAAAATGAGAGTCAGAGAACATAGCACTCGGTGGACTTTACATGGTCTCAATGTTGTATCATTTTTGTAACTACCAATGAGAGACACGTAAATACTGGATTTGACAATCACTACAAATCGAAGCACATAAATTGTGGAAATTATTTACGAATTGTACCATCAGTATCCAGAATCTATTTTTGAATAACAAGGACGTTCACATAAACTAATTGAGAAAGGAGCATATAGTCAAGTAAGACATGTTGAATCCCAAGTTTCTGGTTTAAGTCAGAGAACATAAGTCAAGAGTATGCACAAATTTCCAATTAAAAATGAAAATATAAAATTAAAGGTTGAGTCTAACTCTGTGCATGTACCTGTCTGGTACATAAGAATCAAGCATGACAATAGCAAGAAAGAAAAGTAGTTGATAATAATTGAAGTAAACTCATATTTGTATTCTATCTGAATGGTTGCGCAAAGAACCTTGTCTAACCGTACAAAATAAGATCTAATGGTTGAGTTAACTCATTTTACATTGGTGGTCTACCTTACTCCTGTCCACAACCATTGCCGAGCTGAATTTCCTACATCAAAAGTCCTGTTGGTTACCATTCAATTCTGATCCAGAGGTTTCAGGCTAAACATTTATGCAAAAGCTTCCAAATCTACAACTTCCAAGTAAATCCACGCGGTGCAAATAAACCCATATCAAATAATAGCAACAACTGTAAGAAGCTAAATCCTTGAAAGTGTACCATGATACAGTTCTTGAAGGGCATCACCTATCTCTTGCACAATCATCGCCTTCTCATCTCCGGAGCACGTAACCATAATAGCTTTCTCACTTATCACACCTAATGTAATTTAATCTAGATAAAATTGGAGAAAGAGGCAGCTATTTATTTGTATAAAGAAAGAGAATGATGCAAGTGAGGTAAGTGTGAGGTTGTTGTTACAATACCTCGAGACTAAGGAAATTATTTAGTTGTATAAAGAAAGAGAATGATGCCAAGCATTTATAAGCTGTTGAGACCCTTTTAGCACCATACACCTGGAGACTAGATAGGCATATTTCAAAACTGAATCGAGAGATTAAAATTGTATTGCAATCGACTTCCTTTTACATTTAGATTCAAAAAGGATGATGTAGCCTTTTATAATTTGAAGATTCGTGAAATTAAATGAATATTCTATTTATATAGACGAGGAACATGGCAATAAGAATAAGAGAGGCCGCCAACCGTATTGGGTGAATTCAAATTGAACTTTGATCTAGTTAAATATTCCTTTAAATATTGCTTTAATTTAGTTGGCATCATCATTTGACAATGCACAGGATCAAAACATAATTAGATACCTGGACCAGAGTAGACTTGAATTTGGCCAAGTAAATCCAATGTTTACCAAGTAAAATAGAAGTCATATCAAATCAGGGCATTATTTTGCAAAAATTTCAAAATAGGGCGAGACAGCGTTTGAGCACTATAAGCAAAAAAAAAAAGAGAGAGAAAATGAACCTTGTAAGGAAATTCAAAAGATTCATGGATATAAGTCACTTTTAGCAACATACCATACCGTATCATCTATTTCAAAAAATTCAAAGAACACCAATCATGCTATTCAACGTATGCAAGTTTAGATACTTCCTCCTAGCTTCATCGTCCATTCACTTTTAAGGAAACTCATAATTTCTGATAATGTCCACATCCTTTGGGACAAGTTACGTTAAAACCTTCATTCCTGGACAGAAAATGTTCGGCAGTATCTACCAAAATTACGCGACAAGTCTCATGTTCAGTATAAATGTCAGTAGTTCCTTAGACAAGACTCACCACCATTTTGAAAAGCCTACTTGTTCTTCCACCCTCAAAAATCTCGTCCCACCACCAGTCAAAATACACTATGGACCCCGACTCCAACAACATTGCAGCAATTGATCTCATTCTCCAAGCGAGGCTGCTGCTGGAGATCATTCTTCATCCTATGAGTTGTTTGGCAGTCTTACACAACTG
>NC_033801.1:125127642-125145532 GCF_001876935.1 Asparagus officinalis | reverse complement strand
GCTGATGTACTTCAGCTCAACCGGCTGGATTGACCTCCCATCAGAGACGCTAAAGGCAATCAAGATATGCTTTGAGCATAGATGCATGGCGATAAAAGTTGACATAGATGGACTTAAAGTTGTAGCAAATCTACTTGGCATGGTGTTGTTAGATTCATCTGGTCGAATGTGCTCTATTGCGTGGATTGATACAGGTGGGAAGCCATTTTTCCCAAAGAAGATATTTGGTGGAGGCATTGTAAGGGCACCACAAATATTAGAGGAGGCTAGGCAATCGTTTGGGTCTTTGGTAGATCTTAGGAAGTTGGAGGAGACTGATGATAAGCACAGAAAGGTTAAAAACACCTTTATAAAAGGAATGAAGGGTAATGATCGAGAGGCAAAGGTCTCAGCAGTGTACTCTTGTACACATGCATCAGCTTTTGGTGCTAGTAGTCTGAGGGCATTTGAGAGGATGGCTGAACTCATAAATTCAGCCAAAAGTCTTACAACACTTAGATACGGATGGTATGGGGCAGATCCAAGAAGCATGGAGGCCATCATAACAAGGGGTTTCGGGCTTGACGATGCACTTTGTGGGGTATATGGAGCAGGCATATACTTCTCAACAAGAAACAACCCTTGCTTAAGGTATTTTCCCGTACCAAGTTTATGTTTTATAGACATTACATTCTGTATAGCATTTATGTATTAGTCTATTAGATTCTTCTCATTATTCTAGATTTCTTCAGTAAATAAGCATGCTTGGTCATATCTTTTTATTATTCGTGGCATTGGAGAAAGAATGCTTGTTCATAGTCAATCTAATTTATCACAATGGATCTTGTACTTAGAAATAAATATACACAATTACTTCACTAAGATTCAATGTATGAATCTCTCAAGATACTTAGGCATTGGAATATCTTGGGAACAAGTTTTCAATATGTAGATAAGAGTACGTCAGTTATATAGCTTATTTTAAAAGACAGAAAAAAAAACAGATTTAACAAAATATATATGGCCTATGGCAGTGAACATAACATGCATAGAAATATGTTGAATTTCATATTTCTTGAGTTAATAATTGCTTTCATCTATAAAAATAACACTTTGCAAACTCAATTTGGAACTTTCTCGGAAATCATGGTTTGGAAGAAAAAAAGAGTATCATACATCTGTATAATCATGAATATACCTAGGCTAAACCAAGTGTAATGTTCTGTACAGTAACATTAATTCCTGCGTAGAATCGTATATACATAGACATTTCTCATGTTTGTCCTATATTTGATTGGAGTTAAGAGCTTGGTAGTTTATTTTCTTATTAATCTGAATAAGTTATATGCTCTCAGTGCATGTTATTCAAGGCCTGATTCTAATGGAGAGTATCATGTGCTGTTGTGTCAAGTCATCTTGGGCACAGCAGAAAAGATAGCTCATGGATCCAAACAATATGCCCCAAGTAGAGAGGACTATGATAACGGAGTTGACGACCTCAGGAATCCAAGATGGCTCATTATTTGGACTGCAAATATGAGTACTCACCTTATCCCTCGCTATCTTGTGAGTTTCAAGGTCTCACAGCTTGCGCAAGGTAACTTCGATTTCTAGTTGTATACTAATAATTTAGACATTTATTCAATTTTGAAATAAAATTTATTGAACGTCAAAACCTATTGTAGAACGCTGGAGAAGATTACAGCGAGTGCGAAGCTCAAGTCTTCAGAGACTCCCCCAACCCATCCCGCTAAGACCTCAAGTAAAATAACCACTCAAAATTTATATCAATTACTTCTTATGCTAATAATCTCTTTTTAACTTTTAAAGGTCACTAAGAGACAAACCATCTAATGTATGTGTTCTCATGCAGGTTTTACTTCCAAGGTGTCCTCGGTACTTGGAAAGGTACCAGAGAAACAAAAACAACTTGATCCAGCGTGAATTTTGAAATTATTTCTATAATTTAGGGAATAGCCTTTTTATACCTTCGACGTGGTCAATAGATACATCCTAATATGTAATGTGTAATTCAAATATGTAGCTCGTGTATTCTCTGAACAACTTACTTTATGGTTTAATGATTAAATTCCAATTCGAAGCATTCTGTCCATTATCTTTTATCTATTGTTAAGTTCGTACAAGTCAATTGCATCTTTCTAATGCTATATGGTCCTCTCATATGTTGTGTATTAATCATACAATTAAACTTATCACCTTTTCTAGAGAAGATTTACAATATAACTTCGCAAGTACTTCAATCTCAAAAGCAAAAGAATCATTAAGACTCTAGATATCTTCCTAATGCAATAGAATCAACCTAACAGAACCGACCTATTGAAAACCATTATTCAGATAACCTATCCATGGGACATCCACGGTTGGACGACATTCACATGTAGTAATAACCAAACTAGTAAATAAGTCATAACAATTCCATAAATGCACTGACAATTTGAAGCCTAAAACGTTTGTAGGAAATAGCAGATGCAAGCAGTTCTTTACTGAGCTCAGATATGATAAATCCCAGCACCAAAGTTTGTCAAGTACAATATGCATTCTCATATTTTAAATGTAATGTTAAAATAAAACATTTCATGCTAATCCTATCATTTACCAATCTCCTAAAACATACAATTACAGAAATGATATTGACAATAATAGTAATTTCTACTAAGATCCATACACACCCATCTCACTACCAAATCAAGCTCACATTACTGCAGATCTATTAAAAAATTATTTATTTAAATCCGACCAAAAAAGTTAAATAATTACCCAGGGTAATTGTCTTTTTTGACATCCCCAAAGTCAGTTCATCCCTCTAGCGCCATTTCCAAATTCACCACTCCTTCAACTGAAAAAAAATTGCAATATGAGATCAACTTTACAAACAATAAATTGAAGGGGAAAAAACACGCAGTCCAATTTCGGTAGATTATCCCCAATGTTTCAAAGAAAACAAGAGAGTTTTTTTCAAGAACTGAGCGAAAAGGAGACGGTCGCACCGTTCTCCATCAGGCTCATCAGATTCTCTTACCCGCATCTGATACGTTTTATTCACCCCTTAAGAATCAATTCAACCTATAATCTGCTGAAAAAACATTTCTCGATCGATCCTTGTGGCTATCTACAGAAGCTTAGAAAGGTAAGTTGGGTCAAGGTTTCATATTCAGATTATCCATTAAGTTGTCATGGACTTATTCCCAATTATGACTTGTAGCTATTTTATAAAAAATGGTAAGTATAATTAATGTTTACAAGCAGCTAAAGATCATTATACAATAACAAATTCGCGTGACTCAACTTTGTCTAATTAGGAAGATTTCATGTGTGTGCCATTAGAAAGCGTTATACAAAATAAACTAAAATTCCCATCACATTCTCACATTCGAAGGACCAAAAAAAAAGCAAATTTCAGTTAAAAAAACTTATGTTCAAGCAAATGATAGCAATTGAACAATTACGACCAAAAATAGCGTGATTCAAGACCTTGAAAGGAGATGCCCATATCGGCGAGAGGATGAGAATATCAGTAGAGGGACGCTAGGGTTAGGGTTTTCAATGGGAGATTAGAGAATTTGGGAGAAGAGATCTCTTAAAATTTAAAAAAAAAAAATCATTTTAACAAAAAAAGGAGAAGAGGAAGAGGAGAGAAGCAGTTAATAGTCCAGAGGAAAAAGCCAAACGCGTGGCGACCGGGTGGGGAACTGATTACGGATCGAATTAAGATCCGAAACCCACCCGAAACTTAAAACTTTTCGGTTTGAGAGAGAATGGGACCACCAACTCGGAAGCCCAAAGAGGTGCTTATAAAAAAGAAAAGCTACGCTCCCAATTCAAGTGGTGAAGCCACCAACAAAAAAAAAACAGCACAAAACTCACCTGAATCTTATAGTTGTTTTCAAAATTATTAAGATTCTGTTTATGAAAATAAATATGAATAGAGTATACACGGATCTAGATGCTCTTACAGACGGTTAGCAGATTTCAATATGACGACCATAATTTTGGGTTTGATTCAGGGTTGGATTATTAAAAATATCATAATCATGTTTAGTACTAACAGCGATTTATAGGGGTGCTTGCATATTAGTCCATTAAATGGCCCATAACTGCATAGTAGTCCCTCAAATCTCATAATTTGCTCAATAGTTCCCAAAGTCTATATGTCTATTGCAATTTCGTCGGTCTGGTTTAGTAATGTGAGTTTTGAGTGGAATATTCCATCATATGTAACGGAATAAGAGGTACCCAAACCAATGTGAGTTTTGAGTGGAATATTCCATCATATGTAACGGAATAAGAGGTACCCGTTTCTTAGCAGGTTTAAACTCATAACCTGCTTATCCACAAATCTAACGCATAAATTTCTTCTCCCCTAACAATAAAGGGCACCCCCAACCCATGGCAAAATTCCCTCTAAAAATATACTAGAGTGGGTATTTAGGTAATTGCAGACGTTGGATTACCCAACCATGGTTAGAGAAAATAGCAAAAAGTCTAAAAAGGATGAAATTGCAAGAAAACTGCAAATTTGTCGGATTAATGAGCAAATACTTAGATCTGAGAGACTGTTTCGCAATTATGGATGATTTAAAGGACTAATACCAATTAACCCTGTAATTAACCAATTTTAAACTTACTTTCCTAAAATTATATGAAATTACTGTATAATTTGATCTCAGCATAATGGAATGTATACAGATTACTTTCTGATCAAAGTAAAAGCTTAAAACATCAACAATTCTAATTAAGCACGCCAAGCATTATGCACGTCCAAAGCATTCCTGTCACAAAAGTAGTGTTGTACCGTGCCATGCTGAGTTCATGCACCAAACTTAGCCAGGAATAATAATTAGCAAATTGCTTGCAAAAACATTACTTGATCACAAGCTGTGTTAAGGGCCACACAACTGGAAATATTGAATAATCAAAAGTTATGTCAGTAACTTCAATGCAACCATATTATGATACAACAGTGAAATTGGTCAGAGCATCAGAGATCACACTACTTCATGCCATATGATTTGTAGATGAAAATTCTGCACTAAACTCACAATTTCTGATACACGGTTCTTCAAATAAAAGTTACATTAAAACCTTTGTTCTTAAACATAAAGTTCTGCACAATAACTACTAAAAATTTTCTGACAAATCTTAATTCAGTATAAATACCCCTAATTTCTCAAACAAGACTCACTTCCAAGACTTCAACGGACCCCAACAACAACAACCATGCGTCGTAGAAATCGATCCCCTTCACCAAGCGAGAATGCCGCTGGAGATAATTCTCAATCCAACAAGCTGCTCAACAGTACTGCAGAACTGGCAATCCTTCTACAATACAAGAACTCCAGAAACGTTGATGCCGTTCACCTCGACCAGCTGGGTCGACCTCCCATCCAAAAATGTCGAAGAAATCAAGAAATGCTTCGAGCACAGAAGCATGGCAAATAAAAAAAAAGAGATTTGCGCGGTTGAAGTTGTAGCAAATCTTATCAGTTATCGGTATGATACCGATAGATTCATACAGTCGCATGACCTCCATTGCATGGATTGGCACTGAAGGGAAGTCATTTATCCCTAAGAAAATATATGGTGGAGGCAGAGTAAGGTCACAGACGCCACGAATATTGGAGGAGGCTTGGGTTTCGTTTGGCTCTTTCCTGGATCTGAGGATGTTGGCGGAGAGTACTAATGATGAGAGCAGAGCGGTGAAACACACTTTATAGAGGGAACGAAGCTTAGAGATTACCGAAAAACAGCAAAGGTCACAGCAGTGTACTCTCACACACATGCATCTAGATTTGGTACTAGTTGGCGTAGAGCATTTGGAAGGATGGCACAAACCCGCGACAGTTACAATAACATTACGTGTGGATGGTATGGTGTCAATGCCAGAAGCCTGAAGAACATGATCACAGGGGGTTTCGGGCTTGAAGATGTCTTAATTGGGAAATTTGGTACAGGCATCTATTTCTCATCAAGAGACCGGTCTGCCTTATGGTATGTACTCTTCCCAGGATTATGTGATATAGACTTAAGAGCTAATCGTCAATTTCTCAGACATACTAAGGTATTGGGAATATTTCATCCCTAAGACGTCCCCAATACCTTAGTGCATGCTTCTCATGCACTTTTTAACAGACAGGAAAAAAGATTTTACGAAATATATCCAACCTACGGCAACGAACCTAACACAAAGCGTAAGTTTGTTTTATCTTTGTTAAATCTATGACTGCTTCCGTCAACAAACAAACCATTCTGAAATTGGAACTTCATGCGAAGTTGTCGTTCGAAGAACCATGCACACAAATAAAAATTCATGGCTATACCTAGGCCTGTCCAACAAAGAAATGGAATTTTACTGCCGTCGAGCATAAGAAGCGTTATTTCAGAAACTAGGGAAGATAGTAACAGAACTAGAGCAGATAGTAGATATATGTATCAAATTGCATAAAATTGCGGTTTCTTCTAAGTTGACAGTTGTTGCACAAATGTCATGGGCTAGCTACGGCCAAGGGGGAAAGATGATATAACTGTAGTTTCCTTTAGCTACTGTGCCAACTTATCTGGGGCACAGCAGAGAGGGTTACTCCCAGATCTAAACGATATGGCCCAAGCAGAGAAGGTTATGATAACGGCGTTGATGCCCCCATTGCATACAAAATATGTCATTATTTGGGGTGCAAATAATGAGTACCCACATAATTCCTCGATATCTAGTGAGTTTCAAGATCTCACAGCTTATTCAAGGTAACTATTCTTCCCCCCGATTCGCATGCTAACAAGACCTTTCTTTCCCACTCTTGAACTCGATTTCTTAACATCAAAACCTATTGTAGAACGCTGGAGAAGGGTGCATCACAACCAAAGTTTGCATCTGCAAAGACTTCCTATGCCCATCCTACTAAGATCTCAAGTAATTAACAACTAAAAAATATTCAAATCAACTTATTTTATAAACCATTGTTCTGTCCGTGATTTTTAGAGCCTGCTAAAAGAATGACCATCTGCTAGTTTGTTTTCTCAAGCAGACCTCTCTTCCAAGGGATCCTCAGTACAAGGAAATATACCCGAGAAACAAACAATTTTTGCTAGGGGTGAATGTAAAAGCTATTTAATAATAATGTTTGTTGAAATTGTGTTTGTTTTAAGGATCATGGCAGTTCTTTTTGGAGGGATCATGATATTTGTACAAACTTTCAAAAAAATGATCATATTATTGATTTCTTAATGTGTGAAAGAACAAAAAGAACTAGCAGATGGGAAATGCTTCATGCCGCTAATAAGATTCAATACTGAAGGAATTAAAAGAGATACATGAAACCAGTAATCCGAAAGTAGTATGAGCGAAGAGAAAAGGTAAGTGAGTGGAGAAAATGGCATAGAAGAAGGTGTTGAACAATAAAGAAATATGTCTATTGTCTCTTCTATATTTAAAATCTTAGGAGTTAATTGTATCTTAGATATATGTTTGTCCCAGTTGTGGTCTGCTGATCATAAAAATTAGGCTACTACCTTTTCAGGGAGAGCCTTCAAAATATAACCTTACTAGCCCCTGTACAGGAGGCAGCTGCCCCCACAAAGAAAAAGAAATCATTAAGACATCCAAAATATTGCTCATATTAGAAGATTCTCTGATACATTAGTGCTTGATATTAACTTCATTAAAATATGGCTTTGAGCAAATTTTGGGTGAAGCTTGTCCAGCACAGTAGAGATGCGATATCTAGGAGTTCAACATGTATATAGATATATCCAATTCTTTCCCCAATTGTAATAAAGTATAGAATGTAGATCTTTTCCAGAAACTTGCCGAGAATTTTATGTTACCGTGTAAGGAATAAGTTAGTGATGGAGAATGGAAAAGCATCGATAAAAACTCCAAGAAGAACATTAACGGTAACCTTTTCTTTTTTTGATGGGGAGGCAGATTAATTTGAAGAGAAAAACAAAAGAACAAGGATAATAAAACAATAAAGATAAATTTGGGCTTCACACCCTAGGTAAATCACATACCTAAACACATAAAAAGCAACTCACATGCTTAATCTCAACTCATATACTTCATTCATCAATGTCTATCTCGAAAATAGAGAACACATGTTTTTAATAAAGAAGCTTGACAATAGAAAATAAATTCAATGCCACAAATCACATCTAATGAAATAAACAAATTAACTAATGAAATAGAGAATCAAGTAACTATCTAAATATCTAACCAAAATATCAAATAAAAATCCGATAACATTATTCTAATCCTAACAATAATAACTCAGAACCCGTAAGATGTCCTGCATCAATTAGGATAGTATTATATTAAGTAGATTACATAAGAAGAAAACTTGGTGGAAAGCAAAGCATCACATAATTCGGAAAACTACATGGTAGAAGAACAGTGAAACGATGGGCTCAGAATTATTATTGGAGAACTCAAGGTCTAAGTGCTCCATTGCTGATATAGCATTAACTGCTATAAGAAACAAACGAAAAAAAGAGTACACAATATAAAGAGAAGATACTTGATAAGGCAAATAAAGAATCTTCTATTATAAATGACAGAAAAAAAAGAAAAAATTAACCGTCACTAAATGCTGATTGGTTCTGGGGGAGGTTGAAATCAATCAAATATACGGTGTTCATCAGACTCGACTTCAAGATTGTGCGCAGCTAATTCATGTTAATGGAGTCCTCATTCACCAGCAGCAATGCATCATATAAGAAACTTCTGCAGGGACCAAAATCACAGCCTTATGATTATTACCAAATGTTTTGATTAAGTTATTTGTGTATCTCACTCATGCATGTGGCCATAGCAAGTGAGGGGGGGGAAAAGAAAGTCAAAACATATTTGACGCAAACTCATATGCATATTCTATCTGGATGGTTGGCCAAAGAATCTCATCAATCTAACCATTGCCTTTAGCTCATTTTACACTGGACTACCTTACTCCTGCTCATGACCATTGCCGAGCTGAATTCTTTGCATTAAAGGTACTGTTGGCTACCCTTCATTTCGATCCAAAAGTTTTGGGCTAAACATTTAGTCAAAGCTTCTGCACAGATACTTCCCAATGCAATCCGTATGGTGAAAATATAAACCTATATCAAATAATAGCATAAATGTAAGAAACTAAATCCTTGAAGAGCATCGCACATCTCGAATAATTATTACTCTTCTCATCTCCAGAGCATGTAATCATAATCTCTTTCTCACTGTCTCCTTGATGCAAGTTAATTTAGATCAAAGTGGTGAAATTGGTTGCTACTTTGCTATATAAAGAAAAAGAATGATGCAAATGAGAGAAGTGCGAAATTGTAGCTAGAATACTTCGAAACTGAGTTAATGTGCCATGTATTTATAAGCTGTTATCATCCTTGTAGCCTATATATGCATATTTTAAAAAGAAATCGAGAGATTAAGGTTGTATTACAATTGCATTTCTTTTAGATTTAGATTCAAAGAGGATGATGCTAGCCATTTCAAATTTGAAGATGCTTGAAATTAAATGAATGCTTTATGTATATAGACAAGGGCCCCATGTTAAGAATATGAGAGCCAAGCAAGAGTGAATCCAAATTGAACACTAATGGCTTGTTTGGATTGAGGGGAATAAGGGTGAAGGGAAGTTAGGGGAACCATTCACCTTGTTTGGGAACATTTAGGAGGTGAAGTTATTCACCCTAGTTCCCCTTGGTTCACCCCTTAATAGTATAAAATTTGTTACCACCCTAGTTCCCCTTGGTTCACCCCTTAATAGTATAAAATTTGTTACCCCCAAATTGGGGTGTAACCAAAGGGAAGGGAACTCCCTTCCCTTCCCTTCTCTTCTCTCACCTAGTTTCCCTTTAACTTCCCTTAACCCCATTGAAATCCAAACACGCCCTAAGTTATCCCTTTAAATATTAATTTAATTTAATTGCAGATGCAAGTAAGCATGGTCATTTTACAATCCACAGGATCAAACATAAATTAGAGACCTAGGCTAGAGTAGAATAGAATTTGGCCAATTATATCCAATATCAATACAGCACAGTAGCAGTCATATAAAAATCAGGCCATTATTTTACGATATTTCAATTTTCAAACCAGGGCGAATGGTGCTAGAGCACCATAGACAGTAGCATCCTAGTAACCGACCACAAAAGAAAGTAAAGAAAATGAAATCAAACTGTGTCATCTATCTCAATAAATACAAAGAACATTAATCATGCCATTCAAAGTAAGCAAGATTAGATACCTCCTCCTGGATCGTCCATTTACTTTATAAGGCAACTCATAGTTACAGAAGATTTTCCACGATTACTAAAACTATGTGACAAGTCTCTAGTCCAGTATAAATATCAGAAATTTCTCAGACAAGACTCGCCAGACACCACCACTTTGAGACGCCCAGCTATTAATCCGTCTTCTAAAACTTCATCTCAAATCCAATCATCTCACCTCAACACCAATCATAAACGCACTCCACGTAATCCTATGGAGCCGAAAGCCAATATAGCCTTTCAACAACTGCTGGGGTTCATGCTCCATCCTACAAGTTGTTTAGCAGTCCTAAAGAACCGGCACTTCCAGCTCAACCGGCCGGGCTGACCTCCCGTCAGAAACCACGGAGGAGATCAAGAAATGCTTCGAGCATAGACAGGCATGGCGATAAAACCCCATCTAATTCCTAATTATACTACTGACTTGAAGGACTGATTTCAAAAAATAAACTCGAGAATTGAGTTACCTAATAAGCAAACCTCTCAGTCTTTTCTCCCTCCCCCCCTCTCCCCCACTTCTTCTTCTACAATGATGAGGACATTAGAGCCGCGACCAAACACCTAGGGCTCCCCCAGACCGGAAGATCCACAAGAACCTCTCCCGCCCTCTCCTCCTCGGCGTCGCACACCGCATCCACGTAGTCACACAGCTCCCTCGCCTTCCCTATTGCCGACTCCTGAGCCTCAACCTGCATCATACACGGACCATCAAAAATTAAACCCTAAACCCACATTTCGAACCAGAACCGAGAGAAAACCCTAACCCTAACCCTAACCCTACCTGAAGCAGGAGCAGTTCCTCGATCTCCGCCGAAGGGTGGGCGTGCATCCGGTAGAACAGCTGATGTAGAGGAGAATTAGGAGGAGGAGGAGGGGGTTCGGTGATTAGGGTAAAGTGGAGGAGAGCTGCTCCACTGTGGTAGCTTTTACCGTACTTGCCTCTAAGAGAGAGGAGGATTTTCTTCTCTCCGAGCTCGGCGGCTCTCGACGTCGCGGCTTGCGGGGGAGAGGGAGATGGGGATCGAAGAGAGCCGTCGGCGTCGCTGGGAGGGGCGGCGGCGGCGCTTGTACACGAACCCGCTGTCGTTGCAGATCTCCCACTCTTCGTGCGCGTCGCGCCCGGCCGCGCCGCGTTGTCCAAATTGGTGAGGAGAGCCATCGGAAAAAAGAGAGAATTTTGAAATTGGAGGAGTTTGGGAAGGGAAAATTTTCTTTCGGTTCGCTCTGCTTTGCTCTCTGTTTTTGGATTTCATCAGTGCTCCAATTGGAGGCCCTTTTACAATTGGGCCGATTGTGGTTTCTTCCTAGAGTTTTTCCAATTCAAAACAACCACAAAATACGGTGGTTTTTTCAGAAAATTATCGTAATTTTTTTTATTTTCAATAGAACCGTCACAAAATATACTGGTTTTTTTTAAAAAAAAATCACCAAGAAAAATTTATTTGAATCTTCTGTAAAGTCCCACCAAGTCATAACTTTACATTAGTATTTTGTTAAATAATTATATGAAATGACATAAATCTCCGTTATGACAAAATTTTAGAGAGGATGAGCGGGGTTTTTTTGGAGGAAATTAAAACTTTTTTGAGGGAGTTAGCATAGTTTTAGAGGAAAATAAGGTTTTTTTTTATATAATGTGGCCACCAAGAATCGAACCCAAAATAATGGGAGTCATATTGGAACCTCCCAACCATGTGGGTCATCAATGGTGCTCAAGTATTTTATTGGTTTGAGAAAATATAATAATAGATGGGTGGCTCCCACCATGAGGGTATTTTAGGGATTTAGCACATTATTTAGTTTAGCAAGATATAGATGCAAAATTATAATCCAGTAGCACTTTATTAGGGATGCATATTTTCTTGTTGGTTCTATGAAAATAAAAAAAATATGGCGGTTATACGAAAAACCACTATACTTTGTGGTGGTTCTATGAAAATGGAAAAAATCTGTGGTGGTTTTCTGAAAAGCCTATATATTTTGTGGTGGTTTTGTATAAAATAATCTATACTTCTTCTGTTAAGTATATTATAAAATAAAAAAAACTCACTTTTGAACTAGATACCCAAACGTATGTGCTAAAATGAACATGTCCCGAGTTCAATGAGTAGTATAAATTTAGGGTGAAATATAAAATATACGATCAAAAAGTATACCATGAAATTTTTTAACTAAACCATATGTTATCACAAGTGAATACACCGTGTGATAATTATTATTATATATATATATATAAATAATATATATATATAATATTAAATATATATTTATAATAGATATAATATAAGTATAATATATATATATATATATATATATATATTAATATATATATATGAATATAGAGAGAGAGAGAGGAGAAGAGATTGGTATACTTGTTACCAAACAATGACAAATGCGAAGCCTAGACGACGTGTCTACTTAACCTAGATAGCCACAGACTAAGCAAATAATATGATAGTTTTGTATGTGAATCTTGTGGGTAGTACATAACCATAATTGAAGGATATGATGAGTATAAAAGATCACAAAACCAACAAAATTAATACAACCCCACGAGGAAAGCCAATTAGACCTTAAAAGGCCGATATTAACTGACACCAAGCTCTTCAAAAAAAATGCCCATATAAACTGACACTAAGTTCTTCAAAGTAATTGCAGAATGCAATCATTTAAACTGCAGAACTCTACGCGAGAGAAAAAAAAAACAAAAAACTACAGAACTCTATTAATCACAAACTGAAAATAAATAAATAAATAAATAAAAATAAAACAGTTCAATTCGGTTGCTTTGAACTTAAATAGACCCCCGCCTATGAAACTTTTCGACTCTTCCACCCTCCGATAGACTCACAAAATTTTATGGAGGGCAACATTTGCCAAAAGAGCTTTGCTACAGTGACCCAAAATATGGGACCAACAGCGGGGACAGGTGAGGTGTCACTCTCCTATTGCACAATGAGATGGGCATCATTAATGATGACCAGCTCATTATGCAATAGGAGGGGGACACCTCACTTGTCCCCCTGTTGATCCCATATTTTTTATCCTTGAGGAATTTTTCTAATTAATTACTCCATCGTTGAACTCAACCGGAAAACAAATAGTGAACCAATCACAAAAACTTTATGGTACAAACATATTGATTGGAACAAATTTTCACTGTAGACCCAAATGAACTTTTAATTACCAAAATCGACCGTTTTTTTTTAATTACCAAAATCGACTCGTTTTATGCCACGTAGGCTTAATCCTGTTTCCTAATTAGTCGGGGTTGCCAACCCCGACTGTTTAGGAGTTGTTAAACCCCAATTAGAAGCCTTAAAACCCGATTTGTAATGTCCTAAACAGTCGGGGTTGGCAACCCCGACTATTTAGGAAACATGATTAAGCCTACGTGGCATAAAATGGGTCGATTTTGATAATTAAAAAAAACGGTCGATTTTGGTAATTAAAACTTCAATTGGGTCTACAGTGAAAATTTGTTCTATTGACTGTAATCTATAGCAGGATGCGCGTAACGAGATATTTTTATCTTTTTTTAAGTCTAACGTCTCTGTGTTTGAAAGTGAAAGACATAACGCAGATAAAATTGGGGCTTGATCGTAGGGAAAAAAATTAATCCTTGGTTTACAACGGTGGGTGTTTGGTGTGGTAGTGTTTGTGTGATGATGAGATTAATCCTTGGTTTTCTTGGTGAGAGGTGTGACTGTCGGTGGTGGTGATTGTCGACGATGAGTCAGAGTGGACGGTTAATTTGACCAGAGGAGAGGGAGAAGCTACACGATGTTTTGAGGGACGTAATGACGTCGAGGGTGTTCGAAAAGGCTTAATTTTTAAGCTTTTAAGTTACGTTAGCTTTTAATGGCTTTTGGCTTTTTTCATAAAAATACTATAAAAAGTGTCTGAGTAGAATTTTTTTTTTTTTTGTTGTCAAACCTAGCTTTTCTAAATGAGTGTATAAGTTAGTTTTTTTTAAAAGCTGAGGTATACCAGCTTTTTAAAATAGGAATTATAAGCTAACTTATTAGGCATTTTTACTAAACAGATAGAAATGAAAAATCTAGCTTAAAAGCTAGTTTTGCCAAAAAATAAGCTTGTTAATACTAACAAGTATTTTGCCCGTGCTTGCACCGCCTGTAGAATAAGTAATATGGAGCGGGTAGCCGGAATTGAACCCCACGTCATTAGCTAGCTTGCAAGGTTATGGATATGTTTTTATATATATTCTATTTTTTAATGGATATAGGCATACAAATGACTTATACCAATAACTTATAGCATATGGATTATTGAAAATTAGATAATCCGAGCTGAAGTCTCTTCTTCAAATAGTTTAAAACTTAAAAAATTCAAAATAAGGGGTGGATGAATTTTATTTAAAATTTTAAAACTTAGAATTTGATAGTATAATTATCAACCTCTTCTTTACAATATTCCTCTTTATTTGTAATATTCTAAGATACAAAGAGAAAAAGAAAAAGTCGGCTTACCATGATGGCATAGATAAATTTTATTTTAAAATTTCAAATCCAAAATTTAGATTGTTTACCATCAAACTCTCCTTTGTAAAATTCCTCCTTTTTTATAATATTCAAAAATAAAAAAAGGATATTAAAAAAATTCAGTGCTCCTCCTTTGATTACAACACTGGAAATATCTCTTCAATGTAGGAAATGCAGAGATTTTGTCAGCACATAAGGTCATTTTACATTGACATTTTATGACAAAAAAGCTTTGGAGATTTGGTATGAGCTGAAGAGTACATTGAGTTAAACCATGTAACATGAAGCCATCAAATAAAATGTCACAGTTAGATGAGATATAAAACATTCACATATTGTTTTAATCCCAAAAAATATCATGCTTAAGCCTCAATCTTGTGATTCTTGTATTAGAATTTTAACTTAATTATTTGGTTTCAAAATATCCATAAAATAATCATAAGAATCTAAATATTTATTCCTAGAATAATCTTAAAATCTCGTTAGAATTTCAATCTAGTTAATAGGAAAATTCTGTTAAAAGCACAGATAATTTGAAATAATATTTCTATTAATTTGTGTAAATAATTTATTTACTTTTTACGAGTGAAACAATAACCCCTCTTTATAAAAATCAGTAAAGGCAGGATGTCAAATAAGAAATAAAGAAAAAATTGACTAACTTATCAACTGTTTTAATTTGACCCTATAAATAAATAAGAAATAAAATTAACCCTATAAATAAATAAATAAAAATAAAACAGAATCCTCCTCCAACTATTTATAGGGTTAATTTTAGGGTACCCACTCTCAATTATGGTAGATGTCTCAAAAAATCCTCCTCCAACTATTTTAATTTGAGAAAAAAACTCTCAAGTTTGAGCATATTATAGATAATCTTTCTCAACTTTGAAAATTAGAGAAACATGAGCTCCCCAACCCCCAAAAAAGAATCTTTCATACTTTTCTCCCCAAAGTCCCCTAATGTTTTTTAAATGTCAAATAACTAAAACACCCTGTATCAGATAACTATGCCCCCAAACGTTATTTCGAAATGTCAAATAACTAAAACACCTGATTGAAAATTGATTCCATTAAGTTACAAAGAGACGTTTAACTGGTAGAAAGAAGACCTTGATCAATTTAGAATGTTTTTTCTTTCTTTATCCTCTCTTTCTCTTGTCGTAAAAAATTTAAAGTATTTTTTAATGATTGATGGGTATTTCATTCTTTTCTTAGTCGCCTACTTATCACGTGGCATTTGAGACCTAATGGTGTTAGCTTTCAAGGCATAAAGTAAAAAGAATTCAGGAGAATTTTTCGAATTTTCAAACTTGAGAGGGGTTATACACTATAGCCTCAAACTTAAGGGGGTTACTCAAATTAAAATAGTAAAGGAAGGTTTTCTAAGACACACACCATATTTGAGGAGGGTTAAGTGGTAAAACTTTGGGGGTTGGGGGGGCCAGGGGGTGTAAGTTATCTCAAATTTACATAGTTGCGAGGGTTATATAAAATGTGCTCAAAATTGAGGGGGTTTATAAAATTAAAATAATTGAGGGGGTTTTCTAAGGCACCCCTATAGTTGAGTAGAGTTTTCTAAAACTAACCCGTGAATTTATGTAAAGAGGCACCCTCCATGAGTTTTTTCTTAAATTTATATATGTAAATATATGACAATGAGATTGTTTTTTTTAATTATAGATTGTTAAGATCTGATAAGGATTACAAAATATTTGATTATTAGAATTTACTAAATATGGATAGTTCAATTTGATGAGTACTTAAAGGTATGTTTATTTGCATGGAAGTAACCATGAAGTAGCTGAAGTAAAGAAAGTAGAAGCTACTTCTGCTATTTCCTATCAAAAATTTGTGTTTGTTTCTCATGAAATGCTATTTTCGATACTTCTCATGATGGTGGCGTATATATGGCACCCCTACTTCCTGAGTCTTTTCCTATCCCTCAGAGCTCTAAAGTACCTCAAAAGTAGCTAAAATCTCCATCAATTTAGGAACAAAATCCAGTTTATTATTACAAAAAAAATTCTTCACTCTAAATAAAATCTAAAAAGTTCGTCTTCCTCTTTTCCTACTTTCAAAAGTTTATGAAACAAACAAACAAAAAAAAAAAGAATGAAGAGGAAGAAGTATTACTTACTACTTCTAAAATTTTGTGAAACAAACAAAAACAATGCTACTTCTACTACTTTCTACTTCATCTTTCTAGAAGTTACTTCTTTTATTTACTTCTTATTTCTTTTACTTCTATCAACAAACATACCCTTAGGTGAACCAAAGATTAGATATCCACATGTCATCTTCTGATAGGATAAAGGAACACAGGTGTATTTATGTTGTGATACACGTTAATTTTTTGTGATATTATGATATGACATATGTCTATTTTTTATGGCTCTATGAGTTCCGCCAATTTCTCTTGTATATAAAGTAGGGATTCTAAGTGATTAAAGATAGGCTAAACCTTTGCTTTTAAAGGAAAATTAAGGAGGTGTTCTTGGCCTATTTGAAGCAGTAACTCTAACTTGATAATGATAGATTGATAGGTTTAATTTAAACGTAGAAGCGCCAGTGTTGCTATGGACCACTCTATTCTAATTTAAGGTAGTACTTTTTTTTTCTTTTTTTAATGATTTAAAGTAGTACTTTCAAATTCATTGAATGGGAAATCATAACAAATATTACTATATAACTAACCCCACATTATATCCCTCTTTTTTTTTTTCTTTCCGATATAAAATTTAGAAGGACAATAATTGGTTTGTCCCCTTCAAAGCCAACTTCAGCTTTCAGCGGTTAAAACCAAACGCTTTATAATAAACGCAATAAAAGCTCAGGCCTCAACAATAATCATGCTAGCCTTGGGTCAACTCTCAACTAATTTGGTGGTTTGGAGAAATACACAAAGGGGCTTTATAGCAATAAAGGATTCTTCAACCTATAAATGTAGGGACACAAATCAGATCCACAAAGTTTAGACTGGGCCCCATCTTGATCATGAACCGTACCAACCGCCAAATCCAAATCAACAGGCAAAATTAGGCGTAGAACTCGGATTTCCTTTTTATCATAGAATAATTTTTTAACTCAATGATTATGAACTACGAGGGTCGTTTTTTTTTTTTTTTTTTTTTTTC
>NC_033801.1:125114483-125126866 GCF_001876935.1 Asparagus officinalis | reverse complement strand
TCCAACCTTGGTCCGTAACAAGTCAACAAAAATAACAAAGCTGCATCCATAAACACTGAAACAGCTGCCTAGTAAGTCTCGAGGACGGTCGATTGCAGATAGACCCCTGAACTTATTACCCCTCTAGTTTTTTTTTTTGGACTATAGACCTCCAACTGATTTTATTAAGACTCTTTTATACCCTCAGAGAAAGAATTTTTTTTTTCACTTTTTTCCTTGAACTTATTACCCCCTCTAGTTTTATTTTTACGTATAGACCTCCAAGTCATTTTGTTAAGACTCTTTTACCCTCAGAGAATAAAAGTTTTTTTTTTGGACAAATTTTCAAAACCATCTCATATGGATATTTAATCTCAAAACTCCCGTGAAGTTTCGGAAGTTTTCTCATAAAAACCGACCTGGTTTCAACGTCAATGCTAAAACCAGATCGGTTTTTGAAAATATTGTGAAAATGGATCTTTTTTTTGGGATTAAATGTGGAGAGAGGTCGTTTTTAAAATTTTGTCCTTTTTTTTTTACTTTTTTCCGCTACACTTAGGCCCCCCTGAGGTTGAAAGAGCCGACAAAATTTCACTCAGGGTTTTATCCGCAATTATACAAAACCACGTTATGCTGAAGACAACCTCACAAGGACAAATCAACAGCGAAGATTAGGTGAAGCTTGCATCTTTGGCAACAACACAGACTGCAATACACCACAAAGCACATTTAACTCAATCATGAACTTTTGAGGATTGCTTCTCGTCAACATGCATCAATAACAAGTTACAAGACCAATAAACCAGTATCCATCCATAAAACACTGAAACAACCACCTCCGAGTGCCAACCAAGCAAACAGCATAAACTTACAAAAGCCACATCAGAAGAACAAATCACAGCATACCAAATGGTTCAGGCAGCGGCTCGAACCTGTGATCAAACACAGGGCTCTGGTCGGACTTATCCTCAACGCTATGCAGCCAGTTCATGTTTTTCGAATCCTCCTCCTTCAACATGAAAGCATCGTATCGAGTGCCTCCATGGACGTCAAGCTCAGAGTCTCTTGCTGAAACGGAGTCTCTATCTGGGGACTTGGAGGGTGCTGCTGTGAAATCTCCATTCTCTGAGGGAGCGAAGTTGCTCCTGCAATCCGGGGACATTGTTCCGTTGTAGCTACCGCTATCAGCTATGCCGTCATCACTTGCAAGTGGGACCACAGGGTCGGATTTGCGAACGGGTCGCCCTTTAGTAGAAGCTGAGCGGATGCTTTGAGGGAAAAGAGATGAGGCTCGAATGCCACTCATTCCTTGACGAATGTCCTGAGGTAATAGGAAAAGAATGTAAGGAGTTTGAACGTGTAGCCGGTAATTGGTTCAACAGTATTCAATTACATTTTTCTAAAGCTTGGTAACCATGATGCACCAAACAAGCAGATTTGAATAAACGGGCATGCACCAGCAAGATGTGTAGTTTGGGAACCCCACTATCTGGTCGGAGTTATTTCCCGATGTAGCCTCTTAGATACTTAAGTCAGTATCTTTTATTCAAAATTTTGTTGATAAAAAGAAAAGGAAAATATTGGGGAGGTGTTTTAGCATGGGAATGCTGTTTTTACCGTTCTCTCTTTGGGGAGAAAGGAATATACTTGTTAGTTAGTTCCTAGAAGTGTGTTTACCCTTCTCTCTTTGGGAAGAGAGGTTCATACTTGGTAGATAGGGATTTTGTGGCGGTCTAGAGATTTCATCATGATTTGGATGAAAGTACGGTTACGGCAGCGGACTTTGTCGGTGGAGCCGAGTGGTTTGTCCCCCTCTATATTTGTAGTCCTCACTCTTGTATGCCTATCTTGTTGATTCCTAATTAAAAGTCATATTGTCATTCCAACATCTCTCGACCACTCGAGTCTACAGCCTCAATGCGCCATCGAACTCACTAGATTGGTTGGCAACCTTGTGGATCATTTTCTTCAGGTTATTCAGAGATATACATGTGGATCCAATTTGAGGGTCACGTTTAGATCCGTATTTGTATGGTTACTCTTTAGGGAATAGGATTTGGGTTGTCACAAGTGCTTGACTGCTTGGATAAGTTCTATAGAATTTATATAAAATCTGATAAAGTTTATTTGCATCATACTGAATTTGTTAGGTTGTTTACCAAAGAAATCTGTAATCCAACCAACATAAGATGATTATTGAATTGAATTAAATCTTTGCCACTGTAATACTGATGGGAAAAAAAATAAGTCAGGAGAAGTTGAGAACTTAAAAAGAAAGAAACCAGATTATGTATAGATCAAGGCATGGATATCTGTATGTCAAATAGCAATGATAAGAACCTTGATTTCAGTTGAATGTGGTCAAGCACCTTCATCTTTTAGTATATAAACCCAAGAAACATAAACGCAGCAATAATAAGTGATGTGGTCGACACATAGAAATATAGGAAAATGTGACCGTCTAAAATGCAATAAAATACTATGGGCATTAGTATGCATAAAAGTGAAATCAAGAGAAGGGATATTGGTATCACATTATGTATGAATAACAATTTTCGTTGGCATAAAGGATTTTAGCCAAAAAAAAGCCTTCAGATGCCCGTAAATGGAAATTTTTTTTAAAAAAAATCATACCATATGTCTCAATGCCATGTCAAGCGACTTCTTCGAAATGTTCCTTCCAAATCCAGTACTCTCCGTCGCAGAAACCGGTTTGATAGGCCTTCGCAATCCACCATCCAACGAGTTGAGCCTTTGAATCTCAGGTGCAGCACCAGCCTCATGGCCATTATTGCCATGCAATTTAGCAGTAGATCTTGATGGATTCTCAGGAAACCTTCCCTTACTCACAACTGGCATATAATTTCTCCGGTTTGCACCACCAGGAGCTGCAACTGGTGCTGTCACTGCTGCAGCAGAATTCGAATTTGCCCGAGCAGTTAATGACAATCCTGGACGAGTCCTGCCAGCTGAAGCTGGCCTTTCCGGAAGTTTCGTCCTCAAATTTGGTGGTGCATCAACAGGAAAATCAGGAAGATCAACTGGCCTCACAGGAGCTCGGGGCCGTGGGCCGGGGGAACTAGGGCGTGACGCTGGCCCAACCGGATTCCTGGTAGTTGTAGAGTTAATACGACCAACAGATGGGATTCTGCTACCAGCACCTGATGAAGTGGGTCTACGAGTAGGAGTTGATGGTCTAGAGCTAACACGAGAATTTATATTTGGATTGGAAGGAGTTTGAGGTCGAGAGGAAGTAGGGGTTGAGGGCCTAGAACTGTTAACAGGGCGAGTGGTTCTGCTGTCACCAGAAATAGGGTTTGGTCGGGTTCTTGTCGGAGTGGGCCCACGTGATGGAACTGAGCGAGAGACTGAAGATGGCCGTGTAATAGTGGAGGTTGAAGATGGCCTTGTAATGGTGGAGGATGAAGAGGGTCTTGTATTGGTGGAGGTTGAAGAGGGTCTTGTTGTTGAAGAGGGTCTTCCAGCTGTGGAGCGGTTGCCAGGTGTTGATGGTCTCGAAGAAGTGACGGAAGCCGAGCTTGTGTTTAGAACTGAAGTTCGGTTGTTGTTATTGGAGAAAGAGCTACTAGAATAGCTGCTTGAGATAGAAGGACGGGTCACTGAACTGCTTCGCACTGGCCTGATAGAATGGCCATTATCTGTTTGAGATGCTGACAGCTGCAATAACAAGTGGAACTTTCTTATGCCTTCTATGAGAAACCAGGAATATGATACAAACATATGTCAAATAGATTAAAAGAAAAGGAAAGGATAAGTACATCAGGAGAGAATCTAGCATTTGAAATCATAATCCAACCATGTTAGCAGAGTAACAAAGTAAAATGGGGGTTAAAATGGACGTAGTTTTAATTCCCATGGAAGTGGAAGAAGAAATTGTCACTTACCATTTATATCTGCTCATAAGTACACCACTATAAAATGCTGCTAGGAAACTATCTACGTGATTATTTTTGGAACATGAAAAAGTTTGTGTCCTTCTTCAATAAGCATTAAAGGGAGACAAAATAATCCTTTAAGATCTTTTTGGTCAATAAGCACTAAAGGGAGAAAGAAAACTCCTTGAAGAAACTTATTGATATTTTCCCTTTTTTGTTCTCAATGTCACCAAAGGCCTTTCCAGCAATTATATATAGTAAATGGCAAAAAGGAAAGTTGAATATCACACAACCACAAGAAAATCTGCCACCCCTGCATCGTTTCCATGCAACATGGTCTCCCTTCCATAAATTCCTGTGTTAGCGAGCAGCTTGTCCCAAACTATATAATATTATGGAGAACGAATCTTATAAGAACTCGTTCCACTTAGAAATGGTATACCAGAGCAGCCTAAGCCCATCTTCTGCAAAAAAAAATCTGAGCCTTCAGAAAACCTAGACGGCTTGTAAAGCTCTAAGTAACCTGTATGAACTCAAGCCATGGAAAGACAACAGAACTGAAACATGCCAGAAATGCAAGTCATTGCAAAACAAAATGTTCATTACTTATGCTAACAAACATTTTAGATAAAGAGATTTGCAAGTAAATAACAAAAGAAAAATCAGACATTTTCATCCCGGGCCCCAAAAAGAATCGAAATATTTAACCTTAGTGAATAACTACATCGAATGAAAAAGATAAGACATACCCTTGATGGTCGTGTATTTGAGATTGATCTAGCAGCTGGTCTGCCCCTTGATGCTGTTGATGATACTGGGCTCTCCCTAGCTGAAGGTGCTGTTGAAGATAGTGGACTCTCCCTAGGCACCACAGATGGATATAGAGGAGTTTCAGGGGGAGTGAGGAGCCTATCCATGTAGAATTTAAACCAAAAGATAATTAGGTTAAAAAATCCAAATAAAGATGAGACAAAAATTAAAGCTATAAAGACAGCAAATATGAGACAATTTTACAGAAAATTTATCTAAGAAGAAGGAAAACAGAGTTGTAAGTAGTTCAAAACTATTCATGTGGCCTGGACCAAATATTCACTTGTTACAGCCCACAACCAGGTCCTTGATAAGTTCGAACCGAAGTGAGTTTCCTCAAAACATTTAACGAGATACATGCATCATGGACCAAGCGCTGAAAATCTATATTAAGTAGTAACTTGGATTTTTAGTGCTCATAATCATCAACAACTATACTCTCCTATAAGGTAAGTCCAGGCTCCAGCATAGGAAGCCTACAAGAAGATGGTGTAAATTAGACTAAGTAATTGCCAGAGTTGATTGATTTCCCATATGAAGATAGCAATTAAAATTAAAGTAACTGGATTTGGTTAAATGGAACCGAAAGGAAAATCACCAACAATGAATTTTATTTTGCAAATAAAAAATCTGCATCCTCTACGTATTAATAGCACGATATGTGCCTCAATTACCTGATATTTATGCCGGCTTGCATAGTAAGACAGGCATCCTCGCCAAAGAGCAATATTAAGTATTGAGATTGAGGATGTCTCTAAATCATTGGGAGTAGGGATAAAAACAAGATTTGCATGAGAATTTTCAGCACAGATCAAATGAATAGGACTTACTACGTTGCGTACGACATTTTTTTTGACATAATTTACAATTTCGTTGCTTATATATAAAGACTGCAAATGACTTGCTTGCATTCCAATCTAGTTGTCCCAATTACATCAATTCAAATAATTGCAACAGGAGCTGTGATAAAGATGCTCCGGTGTCAAATTTAGTATGATGCGCATTGCTCAGGTTCATCGAAGTCATCTCCACAAAAGTATGTTGAAATACAGGAATATATAAAAGAGAACATGACTAGAAATGAATTTGAGTAGAATGTTTGTGGGATGAATGTCAGTACCAAATGGTCAATGAATCAGCAAGATAAATGAGGGGACACAGTTGAAATCATTCTGACATGTGAGACAAATAGGTGGTTGAGTTAGGAGGTATGATCATAATTATTGGTAATAAGGACTAGGGTTAGATGTGAACTTGGAACAAGACAGTAAAAAAGGATTTGTATGACAGCTAGTTTAGTGGATGAGATGTCTCTTAACAGCACTGACTGAAGAAGAGGATGCATGTACTTGCCCTCAAAGATTAGCAACTAAGGATTTATCATTATTATTGGTCCAAATATTGAAAACTCTTAATTCAAGCAGGTTAAATGGAAGGATCAATTGTATATTGAACATCAACATAACTAAGTATTATGACTTGGTGAATCAAGAAATTTATAATTATAGTACAAACCAACTTCATACATATATTCTGAATCCATGTAATGCTCAAGGTTGTACTAGATAACAAGAGATAAATTAATTAAAATGGAGCATAGCCATCAAATTCTATCATCTTAAACCAGTTCCTTTTTGGACAGTCTTCGAAACAATTCTAACAGAACCCTAGAAGAACTCACCCAACTCACCAATTAGTAGACTCAACAGACTCACCATTTAGTCAATATGAGACCATGTGGACCCTCGCATACCACAGTTGTCCCAAGTCCTGGTGTCCACACGGTCTGGCTTTGCACTAATCTAATATTGTCATACACTGCAATACCAGTGTCATACCTTTGGGTTTACATGCAACTAGTCCTGATATTACGGACCTCGGCAAACTCACCCCTGAAAGCTAGCTGTTACAGGGAGTGTACTCAAATCTCTAATAAACCCACAATGGACTCCCTAATCCCTATTTAGTCGATGTGGGACTAAATGGATCCGAACAAATTCATTTAACCCAATTAGGGATGGTACAAGCCACACCTAATAGCTACAATATATTGATTACTGTCTCATCCGATTATCCAAAAGAAGTTACTGCTGGCACTTTCCTTCTTTACCCTCCTAAAACAATTAACAGAGTTTACGAATTTATGGCCATAAATTAGCTACACTTAAGTTGGCTACCGATATTCCGTAGTAAAAAAAAAAGGAATTTTTCACACTGAGGTATAAAGAATATCATTAAGAACACTGTTAAATTGGAATAAGAACAGTTATTATCCACAGCATCAAAGATGCTTGAAATCAGGAAACACTGTCTGAGTTTATAAAGAAATTACCAATCGTAGTCGTGCTTCCCAATCTCGGCGTCGAGTAGGTCTTCCATTCCTCTCCCGATCCTCGTTGACCCCACTGCTATCTTTTCCAACCTAATCGGGTCTGCGAAAACAAGATACACGAATTATTCACCGTCGAAACCCAACCAAAAGGTTAAATTCTACAAGGAACTCCACATTCTCATCCGAAAGATCTAAAGTTCAGACCTTTAGGCAAAATTCCCAGAAAAAGGAAATCTTTTCATAGATTTCCATATAGCTGAGTCACTCTTATCCAATAAATCTACAGTTTAAACTTGGACATAAATTCTTATAAAACCGCTAGAAACAAAAGAAAACATACCAAAACAAATATTACATTCATCCAACAAACAAAACGCCAAAACCTAATTCACCGACATAACAGCTAGAAAGCCTAAAGCAGATAAAGACAAAACTGAACCGGGTCACCGCCGGTGAGCTTACCGCCGTCAGATCTACGGGTCCGCGAGAAGAGATCTAAGTTCTCGTCAGAATCTCCGGTGATCTTACCTCCGCTCCTGAGCTGCTGGAGCTGAGATCCGACCGATGCTCTCCGGCCACCAGAGATCGAATCGAGAGCGATCCTGCTCATCTCAGTTCACCGGCATTGGATCGAGTTGAGAGAGAGGGAGAGAGAGAGAGAGAGACAGATGGCGTCAAGGTCCGAGATCTGAGACGGAGTAAAATTTGGGGGTTTTCTAGATCTATTTCCCCTTTTTTTTTTCTTCTGATGTTGTTGTTGTTGGATTGGATTTCGAGCTTCTTTTCTAACTTGCGCCCTGCGTTTGGTTCTTTCAGTTTTGGTCCTTAACATGTTTAGTAATTTGAAATCAGTCCACCGTTAAAATTACTATTTAGTCCCTCATATTGCTAACATAGGTTGGGTTAGTTATTAAGCACATATTGTAGTTACATTTCTACCTCAATTCATCGCCCAAAACATCTTAAAAATCGAAATAGATTTAAATGGGTTTAGGAACTCCTGGCCTTGGGTGTAAATGGGTTTACAGATTTGAGTTTAGATTTAGAATAACTTGAGTGAGATATAACTGGAAACTCACGATAAAAGGTTAACTGGAATATTCTTTTAAATCACACAATAACTTACCGCTGGGACTACTTTGGAATAACTAATTGGATTTGAGGGATTAAGTATAAATTTTAGCAATTTGAGGGACTAATTTCAAAATAATTGAATCTTAAGGGATTAATGTAGAAAAAAACGTATTGAATAACACAACGGAACACATCTTCGCGGTCCACGAATAGAATTGTCGGTTTTGCCCTTCTGTCCTTTCCGTTCCCTGTTTTTGGTCCATCTGCGCCGAAATGCAAAATTTGGTGTTTGAATGAAGAATGGACGTAATTAGTTTTTTATTGTACAGTTTGAACTCGCAAACTGTATAATTGAAGTTCTAGTGCTATTAGTAGCATTTTATTGTATTTGTTAGTAAATTACAACGCATTTATAACTGCATTCAGCTTCATTAGCGGGTAATGGAAATTGTTTGATTTTGCAAGTAAATTTCAAACACAAAATATATATATATATATATAAAAACGAAATAAAAAAATATAAATGAATGGGTGTTTCTCATGAAAATCCCTTTGAACTCGGTTTAGGGCCCGTTTGGTTGGTTTATTTTGAAGGGGAAAACTGTCACACATGTCTCATCTGTGACAGCTTTCTGCCACTTTCCCTCTTAAAAACGGGAAACTAAACGGGCCCTTATTGCATTAAGCCCCAAAAATTTTGGAGGTTTCGCACAATCTCTTTCACCTTTTAGTTTTTTCTAACTAACATATCTGACTGTAATAAGAGAAAAATAATAGAGACATTTTAGACAGAAAATCTCAATTTAGTCATTTGTAATTTACAAGCAACAAATTTAAAGTTTGGGAGGACTTTGATTAGAGGGGAAATCACATTTAGTTTCTCTTCTTTTTTTCCATCAATTATTTTATTTGTCCTCTTTTAATTCCATTGATAAATGATTATTATATTTATAAATAACTTTTCATTTTTTTAAAAAAGGGGGAAATTTCCAATAAAGCGGATGTTTTGCTAGCGTTGGCCAAAAAGAGAATGAGTTTTTTGATTAATAAACTCATATTTCAAAAATCATCAAGTTGTGTTAGTCCAAGAGTTTTCACACTTGGGTGTTGATAAAAGAAGAAGAAGACGATAAATTTTGAAAACAGATACCTTTACAAAATAAATTCAAAAAAAAAAAACCGTTTCCACTTTATTTTTTAAAAAACGACCTATTTTTAGCCTCATTGCTGAAACTGGGTTGGTTTTTGGGAAAAATGTTCCCAAACTTCACGCGAGTTCAACTCCCGTGAAGTTTTTTCATAACAAAACTTCACGGATTTTCAACTCCCGTAAAGTTTTGTTTTGAAAAAAAAAACTTCATGAGAGTTAAACTCCGGTAAAGTTTGGGAATATTTTTCGCAAAAAACGACACAGTTTTAGCCCTGTGGCTGAAACTATGTCGTTTTTTGCGAATATTTTCAAAACAGTTTTTTTTTGAAAATATTTTTGCAAAGGGGTCTGTTTTAAAATTTTGCCTAGAGGAATATTCATACTTTGTTGGATGAATCCGATCCATTTGATGTACTTTCTCCCTTTTCCAATTATCGTACTTCACTTCAAAGTTGTCCAATTTATAAAGCATCATAGTTTACTAGTTGGAACTGAGTTGTCGCTATAAAGTTGAATTCAAAAGTGGAAAAAAAAATATCCAAATTTATCCCACCGTTATCCTGAGGCTAATCAACCTAAAAATTGGTTTGAAAATTCTGTTTACTGATAAAATATCAAGTTGGGTCTCTTTGATTGGCACAAATACTCATGCCGTTGGTTGTTATTAATTACATTGTGACGCCACTTTTTAAAAATCATGAATCCCTCGTTGAATATTATTAGTCCAAGTCACATAATGTATATTTGGTCAGAAATGCGAGTAAAGATGTACAAAAAGGCTAGCCAAAAAACTTATTTATTTGATACTTTGAACTAAGGGGGTGTTTGTTTCAAATCCTATAATTTTAGGATATGGATTTCACCATGGGATTTGAAATCCATAGGTGTTTTGTTATCGGTTATGATTTCTAAAATGTTGTTTGTTTCATTAATATTTTGGGATTTGGAATACTAAAATTTGTAATATTTTGTTTGTTTCAAGCTCAAATTGTAGCATTACCAAATGCCAAAATTTTGTAATATGATGAATATACTATCTTGGTGAGGTTACCTCCCACAAAAAGATAAAATTAGGATTTGTCAAATCCTCTCCAATTGAGAGGTAAGCACACACATTTATGGGATTTGTCAAAATCCTCTCCGGTTGGGAGGATTTGACAAATTCTAAAAAATTTGGCATTTTTTGCACGTTTAGGATTCAATATTCTAAAAATTTTCTTAAAACAAACACCATATATGGAATCCCAAAATACAAAAAAAAAACTCACTTTTTGATTCTAAAACTTATAACCCATACCAAATGCATATATAAATATTTCACATGCGCTCCATCTCAAATTGTATGCATCCACCGAAAGTTTTTTTCTAACCGCATAACTAAATCTCATCTAGTGACTCTGCTAAATCGAATGCTTTTCCTACTAAATCTCATTTGTCAAATCCCCATTTAAACCAAATGGATGCGAGGCGCTCTTTATGCATCATGAATTTGATGTATATATCTTGGTATATATATCATGTAATATAATTCTACTAGTGTGCTGTCCGTGCAAAGCACGCCGATAATTTCTTTCCACGCTACAGTAAGCATGTTTTTAAATGCTTGATTTTTTTTAATTGCTACAGTATCCCACGTTTTTTTACATTATTACAGTATACTCGTGCTACAGTATTAATGCTATAGTATTTTCAAAGAACGCTGCAGTTCCCGCTTCTGCCACAGTAAGTTTTTTAAGCGCTACAGTATCCCGTGTGCTACAGTAGTAATGATGTATTAATATTTATTGTAGTATTAACTGTAGTATGAACAATGAATCTTGGATTCTCCCGTTTGTATAGAGGAGTAGATTTTCTAAATTTTTTTATTGCAATCAACTTATGGCTGATAAAAGCATACAGTTTCTTAGGTTATTAACACGGTATCAGAAACAACTAAATTATGAAAACTAATTCCTCACAACAAGAACCCCCCCCCGCCCCCACCCCCGCAACAAATTCGTGAGCTTAACAAAACTTTAGGCACTGTTTGGCAACAAGAGACTGTGGCTTATCTAAGAGATTGTGTCTTATTGACTTGGTCAATAAGCTAGTAGAGTTGTTTGGTGACCAAAAATAGGAGGAGATTATTTTGGAGATTGTGTCTTTTGCAAATAGCTTTTGGAAAGCTACCTCAAGTAGCGTTTGTCTTTGGGAAGGAGCTGCCAATTTTTTTTCTTCCGTTTTTGCCCCTAATAATTCTAATTTTATATCAATAATATTGCATGTCCTTTTTAGTCATTTAACAAATTTAAGCTAGTTGTACAGCTATTTTTGCCAAACAGCTCTAGTCAATCAGCTAGTTACACAGCTATCAACTTTCAGCTATAATCCCGCAACTTTTAGCTAGCTTAACAGCTTTCAGCTATAATCCCACAGCTTTCAGCTAGTTTTGCCAAACAGAGAGCCTTAGACTGATGACTTGCTTGCTTCAAGAAGAAGACTTCATCCACGGTAAGATTCCTTCAAGAAAAAAGACATCATACACAATGAGATTCCTTCAAGTTTCCTCCTCCATATTTTTATTGTTTCTAAATGGAATATATGTTTTATTCTTGTCATACTTTTAAACTAGTAATCCGAATTCCAACAAGGATGATGATTGGGTTTCAACTCAAACTCAAACTCAAACATCAGGGCGGATGATTGGGAGTAGCTTCGATAATCTGATTAAGAATCCTAACATTAGTTCTAACCTAATTTAATTAGAAAACTCAGTTGAGAACAAATTGACTAGTTCGCTATTAACTCTAATCTAATTAGGTAAGTAAATACAATTCTAGCTTAGTTACGACTCAGGACACCTGATAATAGCCGTCCAAATAAGTGAATTCCAAATTAAACCACTGCAGGTTGAATCCCAATCATTATTGTTGTTGAATTAGAATTCCTAATCTCGGTAGGACAAGGAGAATTAACGCGTTATTCCTCTTTAAATTCCAGGCTTCAGCCTGCAATTTCACTGTGTTCCTCTAAACATACGGACACAAAGATCATCTCCATCAATGGCTTCCAATTCTCAAGAAACTCACACCTACATGTTACCTCCTTTCGAGTTAACCATCAACTCCGAATCCTCATCGATCGACATCTCCGCCGTTACACC
>NC_033801.1:125109533-125114473 GCF_001876935.1 Asparagus officinalis | reverse complement strand
GTTACACCAGCAGTCGATCTTCTTATAACATCTTCCGCGAAGAAGACGTCACCAAAGCAGCCACCACCTTCACTGGTAGGATCATACCGCATCGAAGATCAACGTCACTCGCCAATGCATCTAACGTTCCCCTTCGATCGAGTCCCCACCATCGTTTCGCAGGCCAAGAACAAGATGGTAGACAGCGTGATAACCCTTTATGTCCATCGGGCTATACAGCTGGCTCAAGAAAAGGGAAAGAACCTGATAAACATAGAGGTCGATATAAGTCGTGATACAAATATTTAGAGCGCGCAAGCTCAGGTTTTTGTGACAGGGAGTCTGGTTGTAGTTTGATAATCTGAGTACCTTTTATTTGTTTCTGTGAGTTTTTGTGAGTAAACGCTTGTAGTTTCTCTTTGCTACGGGAGGTTGGCACGCCCCCCCACCCCCCGCTCCCCCATCGCCGCCTCCCCGACAACCTAAGGAATTACGTCGTAATGGGGATGTCTTTTATGAAAATAATTGAGCTTTCAAGGACACAGTTAAGGTACTTGCAAATTTCAAGCATCAACAACCAATCTATACAGAAAAAAGTTTCCTGCATCTCCTATACACCTGCTTACTCAATTTACACTTCGTATCTGCTATACAATTATGAACGACCTACAATTACACACTTCTTGCACTACTAAGTATATACGCTTCACAAAAAAAAAACAAAATTAGCATTGTGAACGTCAGTAAAAAATTGTACCGAGTGAAATAAACAATGTCCCTGTGAAAATTCAACTTTAAAAAGGCAATGGCTATGATAAGAAGCATGAGCAAAAAACCGCAAATGATAAACTAAAACAACTACATATTGTCGTGCAAGCTATAATCTTATAAATAGAATAGTGTTTTTAGAACAATAATTAATATATAAAATAAAAAAAACTAATGAGGTCCGTCTTAATTTAAAAACCCCCGTTCTATATATATTTAGAGGACAGTGAAAACCACATTTTACAGGGGAATTTATGCACAGAAAATCAAAGGTGAAAAAGAAAAATTCTACGATGTATGGCACAATGTATTTATCGGTGTGACATCAACTGTGAGATTACTGGAAGCCATGTAAAATATAGCTCGTGAGAACTCTAGACACACAACTAGGAGTCAGTGACAAAGAAAAAAAAAAGGATAAGTGGGCTAAATTGTCGATTTAAGAAAATGCCGCAGGAAGTTGGCATGAAATAGCATTGGATAACTTCAAAGAGAGTGCACACAAACAAATTTGTTTTGTATTCTTATTGTAATTTGCAGGATAATGTTTAATTTGCATCTTATAAAGCATGGAACTTAGTAGTTCTAAAGGAACTACACCTGCCGAGGGAGCACATACACTTTCATTGCAAACATGTGTCATGTTTACTCGTATTAGGCGTGACGCTTCTAGTTGTGTTATTTTCATTGCAAACAAGCGTCTATACAGGAAGATTTTATTCATGTTGATAATAGTGTATTGTAGTGGGTTTTAGTCCCACATTGCTTGGGAGAACAAACCTCACACTCCTCTACTTGTATAAATATATGTGCACACTCAATATTCAATTCAAGGGAAATTTACCCAAGATTCTCTCTCTCTCTCTTACTTTAACATGGTATCAGAGCTTAGATCGAGCCTGTGGAGAGGGAGCCTGTGGAGAAGTATAATTCATAACAGGAGCAGTGACAGGTACAGACAAAACAGTCTCGAGTGAAGAGGTAGGAGTGTCTGTTGACAAATTGAGTCGTGCTGTCTGCTGCCGGGTCTCATAAGCAGTGAGAGCTCCCATAACTGAGGCCAAAGTCGGAAATTGAGGCTGGTGAAGTAGTTGATCAGCCATAGTTGAATATTCAGGAAGGGACTGAAACAATTGATGCACCTCATGCCGTTCGTACCAGGCTAGCCAGTCTTCATATGTGGAATTACGTCCAGGAAGCATGGAGCGTAACTCTGTCCAAAAAGCTTGCATTTGTCCAAAATGGGACTGCAGAGATGAACTACCTTTGCGTTGTAGAGAAATGCGTTGCAGAAGATATGCCTCCCGTGCACCCGAGCACTCAGTGAAACGCTCAGTGAGACGAGTCCACATGGCCTGAGCAGAGGGAAGCGAGCCAATCTCGACAGTGAGACCAGAGCCAACACAGCGAGTGAGATAATCCATAACACGAAATTCCTGCAATTGCCACTCTGAACTCTCCTTGACATAGAGAGCACGAGCAGTCTGAAGATCGACATCACCACTGCCAGAGGCAATAGTACTGGATGAAGCAACAGTGCTGATGGACGGTGGAACTGGTCCCGTACTGGTGAGATGATCAAGCAAACCAGCGCCACGCAAGGCATTGGTGACAATGGTGGACCACCCTGCCCAGTCACTTTGATCATTGAGGGGCAAAGGTGGTTTGGGAATCTTCTCTGAAGGAGCCATAACAGCAATCTTGAGACGTTAAGATGTCGAGATGCTGTTACTAATGTCGTTCGTTTGAGGCCGAGAGACGGCTTGAAACGACGATGCCGTTAATTTGAGACCGAGAGACGGTCTTGAAACGACAATGCCGTTAAAATAGAACCCGAAGGTTAGAATGAAACCCGAAGGTTTAAAATAGAACCCGAAGGTTAGAATGAAACCCGAAGGTTTAAAATAGAACCCGAAGGTTAGAATGAAACCCGAAGGTTTAAAATAGAACCCGAAGGTTAAACGAGAACGCGAAACGCGTTAAGAGGCCGCAAAACGACAAGGCCAAAATATCTGGCAGATGAACGCCAAATAATTAAAAATAAAAATAAAAAAAATAAAACATTAAACGGCTGCAAAGCAATAAGGCCAAGATTTGGCAAAAGAACGCAAAAGCGTTAAAAATTTTATTGAAAGGGAAATAGCCCTAGCTCTGATACCATGTTAAAGTAAGAGAGAGAGAGAGAATCTTGGGTAAATTTCCCTTGAATTGAATATTGAGTGTGCACATATATTTATACAAGTAGAGGAGTGTGAGGTTTGTTCTCCCAAGCAATGTGGGACTAAAACCCACTACAATACACTATTATCAACAGCAAAGATAGAGGGCCCATCACTTAGAGCAGCTAATATAAATTTGAAGGTTTATTTCTCAAAGTATTGACAGTGTACTACATTCATTTGCTACAAAGTATAAACAATATCCTAACGAATCAGTTTTCAAAGCTGGGTTGTTGGACACGCAGTTTAGTAACAAATTAAGGTAGCACATCCTGATTTACGAACAAAACTATTCATAACAATTTAGAGACTCGTAGGCCATTGAAGTCTGGATCACTTGTACAAGTGTTGGTATAGGTTAAGAAAAGTTCTAGGTTTAACTAAAAACTTAAAAGATGACGTCTTTGCCTTCTCATTAAGACTTTGTTGGACTGCGAACTAGTTCCGGTAGAAATGATAAAATGAGTAATGTTCCTTTTCCAATAAGAAGGGCTATTGAAGGAATATAAGTGCTATCAAGACACAACACACACAAGCTGATTTTTCTTATGCATGCTAGGGGCCATTGAAAATCGTCAAATTGTGCACTCCACACTGTCCGCTTATTTGTTCTTGTATGGATCAACACACATGAAATCAGACTTTTCTGATGCATACAATCAGACATGAAAATCTCCAAGTTGTCCTCTTATTTGTCATTACTAGTATTTAGACCCGTGCAAAGCACGATTTCCAAAAGATTTTCTACAAATATTGAACATCTTACGAAAATAAAGTATTCTGCTTTAGATATGAAGTATAGTGATGGAAGTGAACCGAATAATTAATAAACTGTTCGGTTATTATTCGTCCAAATATTCGCAGAAGTTTATTTCGATAGTTCATTTGTGGCTAGAGGTTTTACTCAGCAACAAGGTATTGATTATGAGGAGACCTTTGCTCCTGTTGCTCAGATGCCCACTGTGCGTACTCTCCTTGCGGTCGCTGCTGCTCATCGTTGGCCCTTATACCAGATGGATGTCAAAAATGCTTTTCTTCATGGCTCTTTATCAGAGACCGTATATATGCAACCGCCTCCAGGGTCAAATATTCCTCCGGGACATGTATGTCCCCTTCGTCGTGCTGTTTATGGTCTCAAACAGGCACCCCGCGCTTGGTTTGAGTGTTTTCGCGATGTTGTGCTCAAAGCGGGCTTTATAGAAAGTCATCAAGATGCTTCTCTGTTTGTTCGCACTACATCGCGTGGCAGGGTTTTATTACTCATCTATGTAGATGATATGATCATTACAGGTGATGATATGATAGGTATACAATACACTATTATCAACAATTCATATCTTCATTGCCCTTTCACTGACGAAACGTAACTCGTCTAATACAACAGCAAGCAGGAATTTTTCTGCTAAACATGATAAAAAGAATGCTTATTGAACTCACCTGAAAGGTAATTCAATTTCTCTGTCAAGTCTACCAGGGCGCAGAAGAGCAGGTTCTAGAGTATCTGTTCTCTTATTCGCCATGAGAACTTTGACATTCGCCGCTTCGTCAAACCTGTCCATCTGCAAACGGAACCGTTTTCCACACAATAATATTTGAATATTCAGAACATACATTTGTTAACAGGATAACAATTTAGATCGGTAAGAAATTTCTTCAGAAGGTACTTCAAGGTTATCAGTAGTTATTTAAGATGACATTTCTCGATTAAGATGGTTACAATTTTCCCAAATAAACAGGCTGATCTATCAGATGCTCCAAAGGAATATAAATAATCGCATTTTTTTTAAAGGGAAGGGGAAAAAACGCAGGGGCAAAAAAAAAAAAAAAAAAAAAAGAATTCACCTGGAACTCAATAACTGTGCGTGGAAAAAACAAAATAATAATGTTCCATACTGCTCATCATGATTAATTCCACCCATAAACTAACCCCAAAAGTCCCTCCAATCGAACAGTTTAACTTCTAAACCATTGCAT
>NC_033801.1:125096368-125109523 GCF_001876935.1 Asparagus officinalis | reverse complement strand
TGTATCCCAATAAAAAATAACTGAACTCTTAAGTTAAACTAATTCGCTTATGTACCTGATTTAATAACTCCATAAGAATACGTTGAACTTCCCTGTCAGCTCCAGTTTGAGCAACACAACATGTTACAGCCATAGCATCAACCACATTCATAAATATAAATGCAGAGGTGCTCTCCTTAGCAAGACGAAAAACCTACTGAAGCACATTTGGGCCCTGAATTAACCAAAGACGTTATGGTATCCGAGTTGAGATATGCGAGGAAAGCAAGTACTAGATCATGGGTGCTTGCAAAAGTTATCAAAGACTAAAAACTCTTTCTGAAAATCAAGGCATGCGAAATAAAGAAGATGAAAATGCTGATCCAAAGGATGAAAGTTTATCTGTAAATAATCCCCAAAGCCATGAATCTTATACCCACAGTACTGACCATCATATCTGCTTCATTCCTACAAAGGAGAAAGGGAATCACTGATGAAAAATACATAAGGTAGCCAACAAACCTGTTTCAGGTTGCTTAACAATGAGGAATATTTTCGTAGGATTATGAAAGAAGAAGAAAAAAAAAGGAAATTGTGATGGAGATGTAAGAAATGAAACAGAAATGTTTTGCATGTGCACAGTATGAACTAACACTTCTAATAGTCCCTCCGACAAAATAATCTTCTGAAACAATCCGTGTTATCAGGAGCACTTTAAAGAGCATAACCACGATTATCAGGAAGTACTAACTCTCATAAGTTTATATCGAACATGTAAACATGATGCTGTTTCGGTCACATAAACAAATATATCTGAAATATGACAGAGTTCAGCCAACCCACAATAATAATATCATAATCTCCCGATTGATCATTGACAAAATTGCTACTTTAGCAAGAAAAAAAATCTATACAGAAAATACATCTCCATCATTTCAGAAATATCATCTCAACAGAAAGGATGTGCATTCCTGAAAAACCCGAAATTTCAAATAATAATAATAATAATAATAATAAGACCTCTAAAGTTTTTTAATGTCATACTGACAAAATCTTACAACAGAAATAATACCAATTCAGTTAACAATATGCACAATGGAAAGATTATCAATGCACCGAACAGACATTACAGTTTTACTGAAAAGGGAGAGTTATATTGAAAGCTCTTGACAACATTATTCTCAATAAAACTCCCATCAGCACAACTCTGCATGCCTCCTTTTGCACTTTCAAGGGCAATTTTATAAGCGGATAAAAAAAATAAGGGTGTGTTTGGCAACAAGTTAAAATTGGGGTCCAATTTTAACTTGTTTTTTGTTTGTTAAATTTTCAGGCTAGAGCTGACCTAATTTTTTTAGCCTAAGTAGTACAACTAAACCAGTTTTCTTTTGGGCCAAGGGGAGTCTGGTCCAAAAGAAAACTAGTTTAGTACAAAACTAGGCCAGGACCAATCAATGCCCAGTTTTGTTCACTTTGCCAAACACACCCTAAGTGTCATGTCCAAAATCTCAACAAGCTGTTACATCATCCACTATTAATTATTTGTTGATAAACTGGATCCCTAGTGGGATTTACCGTATTCAACTGGGAAGAAGCCGTCGGTCCAACTAGGGAGGAATTTTTTTGGTCATTTGCATATATACCCTTTACATCATGAGTACTTGCAAAAGCACCCCCTCAAATCATCAACTTTGCTAAAAGATACCCCTAAATTAAGTCAACAAGTTATCATCTTGGTGATAATTTTTGCCTTGTGATTACAAATTAGTTTATCAAAGTTGATGATTAATTGCTTTGGGTATATTTTTTTCAAAATTGATGATTTAAGGGATAGTTTTGCAATTACTGAGTTTTAATGGTATGTTTTGCAAATTTTCATGATTTAAAGGGTATATATACAATAACCTTTTTATTTTCAATTTTGTTTAATTTCAATAATCCTCCCTCGAATCTTCAATAATCCCATATCAGTCACTCAAATATCTGAAATTGCTCATATGACCAAAACACCCCTCAGAGTTTTTTTTTTAATTTAGTAAAGATGTGGTTTGACCATTGATTTGAATTGCAAGACCCCTTAGAATCTTTCAAGGACGTACAAGCAATTCTGAAGAATTGAAGACCTAATATGTAATTGTTGAAAATTATATATGTTATACCCCTAAAAATATACTAAATATTAATCTCAACAGAGCAGTTGACATGTGTCTTACACAATACATAACCTGACTAATTCAAGACCAAGATAATCTCCGCCCCAACTTGGCGCACTGTTCAGCCAACATCTCACGTAGCCAAATCAAAAGGTGATACTACTCGGCCAACCCCTCAATTGATTCCACAAGCGACCCGACTCGGCCCATTGTTCAGCCGACATCTCGCATAACCGAGTCAAAAGACGGTACTTGTCGTCCAACACAACCGATCGCCCCCTGCGAATAACATCACTCAGCCCGTTATATCATCCATCAACATGCATAGCCGACTATCAGCTGGACGACTAAAAAGGTGGTAGTTTTCTCGAACGTTACGCCGACAGCCGCCTGCCCTTGCATTAACTGCTCTTACAAAGTGATTATTATTCCAGTCCACAAAGTCTTTATGACTTATCAGACTTCGTCAGCACCAAGCAACTGTTGTCGCTTAGCACTAATCACCTGGATGGTCTGTCTTCGCCGGTGACTGACACCTATCAGCTGTCTGTTCACTCACCTGCCTAGCTGGACTCAGCCCAAGTTACATTCTTACCCCTCAGATCCACTATAAAAAGAGCAGCAGTGCATGAGATAACCCTCTCTGACCTTTTTACACAATTAAGAGCTAACTCTATATTTCCCACTCAAGATCATCTACTAACTTGATCGTCGGAGGAACAAGCGGTCTTACGAGTTCTTTCGTGTGCAGGGAAGAACAACATGCCCCAGAACTATTCATCAGGAGGAGTTAGAGGACCCTAATCACTCCACAAACTCTCAGATAACCCCTTGTTTAATAGCTGATGTCAACGATATATTATCGTGATTAATTTCCATAACATATAAAAAAATCATAAATTATCACGATTACTTGCTAATTTTTTTAGACATCCATATTGTAGAAATTCCTAGCTCTGCCACTGATATGAGGGGGTAAGTTTAGCATGTAGTTGAGTTCCTGCTGCACCTTATTCATTTCCATCCATTCAGATTAGAACTAATACTGAATCAATGATCCCAAAACTAGTATTTTATTGATGTATAGACCGTACTATTAAAACCAGAAGAATGATTATTTGTTGACCATATTTATAGAGAAGACAATGAGAATTGAGTAAATAAACCTGAGATCAGACGGTGGGTGGCTCTGGCGTTTATCCCCGGGCTGGGAAATGTGTGGTCAAAGCATTCTGATGAACTTGATACCAAAACATAACAAGAACAAATTGAAGGGTTAATTAGGTGTTAGGCCCTCAATTTCTATGTGATTCCGTATTATTCCCTCAAATCTTTGAAGCTGCTAACTAGTCCCTCGTACCCTAGTGGTCGTGCAACTTGGTTCCTCAACAAAATACACTCGACCGATATTTTGGTAGTCCGAGGGATCAAATCGCAAGACCGTTTAGGATTTGAGGGGCTAATGGGCAATTTGAAAGGTTTGAGGGACTAATATGGAACCGTTGATGATTTGAGGTACTAAAATGGAATTAATGAAGATTTGAGGGGTTACAATATAAATAACCCCAAACATATAAATACGGATATATAGTGAAACATCCGAGTTTCGAAATATCCGAATATATGTTGGTCACGCGGTTGCAATAGTTTTAGAGCTTTGCTACAGTGACCCAAAATATGAGACCAATAGAGAGGACAAGTGATTTGTCCCCCTCTTATTGGATAATGAGTTGGTCATCATTAATGATGGTCAACTCATTATCCAATAGGAGGGGGACACCTCACTTGTCCTCCCTATTGATCCCATATTTTGGGTCATTGAAGAATTTTTCATAGTTTAATCATTAGAATTAGACTAATGAATTTAATGTTAATTTTGATGATCAAGATATCTAATCTTAGGGTTTTCAGATGTAATAAACATATTAATGAACTCTTTTGTATCGTATGAACTATGTTTACTCCAATATTATACAAATTTTTGTTGGGATTTTGTCTTTGATTCTCTGTGTAACTTCATGAGAATTAGATAGGGTTAGAGTTCTATCATGATTACGAGTTTGAGTTCTATCATGATTAGGAGTTTAAGTGTTATCATGATTAGGAGTTTGAATCCTATTCTAATTAGGAAGTTAGGCTAGAGATAGAGTTTTGGTTTCCCTATATATATATATATATATTCTTTTATTGGTGGAGGAAAAACTATGAAGAAAAAAAGTAGAGATGTAGTAAAGAGAGAGCCAATATTCTTGTAATCTAAGGTTAGCAGAGGGCGTAGCCTGATTCAAGAATATTGTGTGAGAGGCAAAGATTTCGTGGTCTTTATCCGTGCAAAAGATTACAAGGAGTGGGCTTTGGAGAGAATATGAGAGTTGATTATGTATATGAGGTTGAGAGATTGAGAGACGAGAGTTGAGTGGTTCCTCTTGTAGTTCTCCCTGATACATAGTGAATTTCTCGTATTGTTGCCCCGTGGACGTAGGTCGAAGTTGGTCGACCGAACCACGTAAATCTCGGTGTTCTTTTTCTTGATTGTGGTTATTCTATCTTATTGATTGGGGTTGGTTTCCGAGTTGCGCATATCGTGGTAGGCGGGGAGACTGAAATTCGCCAACAATTTTCTCATATCTGTTTTTGCATCCGCATGTATATCTGCATATATATATATATGCACATGTATATTTGTATCCTCATCTGATTTTAGCAGATATGGATATGAGTTTTTCTTATCGAGGCATATCTGTATCCGTGATTGGCAAGTAGATATGTATATTTAAAGTATCATATTTGAGTCGTATCTGAACCGAATACACTCTTAAATGCAACTACCGGTTGGTTTTGCAAGGGTTGTCTGGATGTTTGGAGAAAAGTTGTATATGTATATCACCAAACGGAATATCGTCATCTCTCATCATTTTCCATTTGGGCCTTTACATTGTTTGGTTCGGATTCCATTGTGAATCGGATTCCATTGTGAATCCTAATATGGTAGTATTACTTTGTTTAGGTTGTATCATGTAATCTTGAAAAGTGACAATTATGTGGACCCATTCAAGATATTCATCTTACCTTCATAAAAATACAAAAGAATCCCAAACAACTCAATTGATCTCTTAACATATATGTAAAACAAGAAATTAATAGCATAGTCAACTGATATATAAGGGTTAATTTTAGAAAAACCTCTCTAAAGTGCATCTTAGAAAACCCCTTTAACCATTTTAATTTGAGGGAAACGTTGTAAAATTTGGGCATACTATAGATAACACCCTTCAACTTTGAAAATACTCTTTAATCATTGATAACCCCTTTAATCATTGATCGTTAACACTTTTTTCTCACCAAATCCTTTTAAAGTTATGATTTCAAAATATAAAATAGATGAAATACTCTTTCGGGAATCAACCAATTTCAGTTATGAATCTTCAAACTAGTAATTAAAAAAAAAAGATTCTTTTGCTTACATAGTAATAAATCGTGGTAGGATGCAGAATACTTGATTTAATCTGGATTAAACATAAAATGGAATCACAAACTTTGACAATCTAATCATGGCACATAAAATACCCATCTCGAAAAAATTATTAGCTAGGGAATTGATACACCAGGTAACATCTATAACCACCTTCACCCTCTCAAGAACACCGCCTCCATAAAACTCTCCAACCGCCTACTCTCTCCTCAATAGTAGAGTTTGTTGAGTGGTGGGTGAGATATTAATTTCCACAACTTAATCTAATAAATTTGGTTTACTAGATCAAATTTTAACTTGCAATATTTAGATTCTTCACCGCATTGACACAGCAGAGTCTAGTAGAGTTGGTAAGCTGTCTACGAGTACTAAGGTCTCAGGTTTGGGGATGATGGCTGAGGATTTTGAGAGAGCAGGCGGGTTGACATGTTTGTCGTCGTTCGCGGTAGTATCGGATGCGCGGCTGATAAGCCTGAAGACTAGCTTTCCAAGTTTCAGCTTTTTGCTACGCTTCAAGCTGTAGGATGTTTGTGAGGCACAAAGAGTTCATTCCTCATGTTACGGAGTCTGTTTTTTTTTTTTTTTTAATTGAAGGAATTTAATTGATTATAATGCCCTTCATGAAGGAAAAAATTGGTCCTCAAATTAGACTAGTTTTCAGGCTTTTTAACGTTGTTGTTTCAAATCTTTAGATGGGCGACGAAGCCGATTGCGGAACAAATTTAAGTTGTAGGGGATGCGCACAATAAGTTTTAAATGACTAAAATTATAATGAGCGATTCAAACAATCAATGCATAGAATAACCTAACACGTTCACAAAATGTACAGATGCCTTCCCGAGCGTAAAATAACATCTTATACAACATAAAAATACAGCAATCAATACGTACACCCACAAGCAACCATCCCGAAACATCTTGAAGAACTGAAGGCGAATTTATATATGAACAAAATGTTATGCCCATGCTCGTAACGGATAGATCTACATATGATTTCTTTATTTTATATTTGTTTCTTCTTCGGTGATGTCCGTACTTCTAAATTCAATATTATACTGAAAAATGAAAGTCGCGTAAACTAGGTAAAACCACCGTGACTTGCAAGAAAGGCATAAGCACATAATTAAGAGCATATACTACCCACCAATAAAAGAAAGAATAAAAGCAAAACCTTAAATTACATGATCATCACAAAAGAGAGCTTTAAGAAACTAACTGATGACAATGAATCACACACACAAACATAGTTCCAGATCCTTCAGATTACAAGTTAATATGGTTCTGTTGTCGTACAGTTTCATACTTTTGGTGATAAAAGGATTCCGGTGCTAAACGAAACAAAGCATGTCCAAGAACATAACGATAAAGATTTTGGAAGCATGGGCACTGGAGAAGGTTAAAGACACATTGGAAATTTGAAAAATAGATTTAACTCTAACAAAGTTCAGACGCCCAGCTTCTGTTTCCTTGATTAATCAGAGAACCGATGACATTTGGATCAGGTCGATGTATGAATAAACAGCGGTGGTGCATAAATAGACCCCTGAAGCCTCTTCACTTGTAGAAATCAAAGTCTGTGTCCGGCTTCTTGACATTCGTCCTGTAACCCTTCTCGAAATCCTTGGGAAGGATAACATATCGGTTCTTTCGGACAGCGTGCATCCCAGCTTCCTGACATATAGCTGAAATCTGTAGAAATAGTTCAAAAAGAAGTAAGTTGCAAACTCCGAGAACATATCAAAGAACGATGTATAAAGAACATTAAGCAAGGACAAAGGTAGAAACTAGCTATCAGTATGGATAGAGCCGCTGTAGTATCGATGTTTTGCACTTACTATCCTCGTAGTTTCATTGTTGCAGATAGACCCTATGGGTTAACATTTTTTTCAACTCTTATACCCCTTTAAAGCTTTGACAGATATTGACCTTGGGAGAAATTAGTTGGTCTATCTAAGGGTATAATAAGTCAAAAAGAAACCAGGCTCTATGTGCAATTAAACCAATACTAATAAGTAACAAATTGCTAATTCAAACAAGAAAAAACTGCACACAGGAGACAAAACAAACATGCTTCATTATCCAGTTCTAATGCCCTTTCATGATGCTGATAACTCGAACAATTACAAGAGACAAAATGCTAGAACTAGAAGCATTAAGGCTACAGAAAAGATCGATAACGGAACCCAATTTCCTCATCAGGCTTGAAATAGATAAGAAAAATATTGCAATAAATATAGAAATTTATACACAAAACCAAATTGTGAGAGGCAAAAGCCTATGTAGCACGGACACGGATCCGACACGGTCATCCGACACGTCGACACGAGGCAAATCCTAAAAAATACCTATGTAGCACGGACACGGATCCGACACGGTCATCCGACACGTCGACACGAGGCAAATCCTAAAAAATACATAGGATACGTGTGTTCGACACGTGTGTCCGACACGGACACGACACGACACGACTTCATATTATGCGTGTCCGTGCTTCATAGGCAAAAGCAACTAACCTCTGCAGCGCTAATTTTATCTGGTCGAGAGACATAATCTTCCAAATCTACCTCATCACTCAGATTCATTTTAGCTGTGCATACCTGAAAATAGACAGTCATAAATCATAAGGTGCATCATCCAGCTAATTCTTTACATTTAACACAATTAGCAATCACCCAAGCAGCAAGGCGTATAAAAAGCAAACAAAATAAAACTAAACCATTTGCAAGTAGTAACAACATGAGTGCTAGAAAATTAGCAATAAACAATAAAACAAAGTAGAACAAAAAATTTGCCTTGAAACAAGTCATTTAGATACAACGAATGTAACTTGTCACAAGGCTATTTAGAACCTTACAATGCTGACCTAAAAATTGTTGGCATGGGATGGGATTCAGTACAGAATCTCCTAAAGCATAATGATGAGTATATGGACTTACATGTAAGGAACCATCACTTAGGCAAACTATTGGTAATCAAATAAAGCAGAACCTTGATGGCCTCATGAAAACAAACTGTTGGTTGTGAAAAATTGTCGACGCTTTCAAGGACAGAATGTTCACGATAAAAGTTCATGAAGACTAAAGGTAAATCAAAGGCTACCAACACTTGAAAGGAACGCAATGTTCACGATAAAAGTTCATGAAGACTAAAGGTAAATCAAAGGCTACCAACACTTGAAAGGAACGCAATGTTCACGATAAAAGTTCATGAAGACTAAAGGTAAATCAAAGGCTACCAACACTTGAAAGGAACGCAAAAGGTACGTCGAGATAAAAATAGACTTGCATGTTTCTCGAACTATTTACGTACATATTACTTGGTAACAAAAATTGTTCCAAGTGAAATATGTTCCTGTAAAAATTCACATTTAGGACAGAACGGTTACGCTAAGAAGCATGAGCAAAGATTCACGGTAGAGACATACCAATGGTGACACAACATGAGGTCTTGTCCCAACAAGGTACATCAAAAGGATAAGTCACGATAAGGTGACTGATGAGAGTTAAGGTAAGTGAACTGATATAACAATTAGAAAGAGACACCGACTTTTTAAGAAAACCATAAGACTAAAACAACAGCACATTGTCATGCAAATTATAATCTTATAAATCAGAAAAGGTGTTCTTTAGAACAATGATTGATACTGAAGGACAGTGAGAAACCTTCTGTAAATGTTTATTATTACATATCTGGAGGACAGTGAGAAACAACATTTCCAATCAGACTTTATACACAAAGTTATAAATGAAAAAGAAGAATATTCTAAAGTTTAGTAACCACCATTTATCTGTGTGACATCAACTGTGAAATTAATAATCGCACGTAAAGTATAGCATGTCAGAATCTACCCACGAAAACGAGCAAATGAAAAGAAGATAATAAGCAGCACAAAATTTTTATTTTTAGGAAAATGCCGAAGGAAGTTGGTGTAAAAATAGCATTTGATAAGATCAAACAGTGCACACAAACAAATTTGTTTTGTATTCTCATTGTAATTTAATGGATAAAATTTAACATGAATCATATAAAGATGCAGTTACCATTTCTAGAAGAACTACTATCGCCAAGAAGCAGAAACCCTTCTATTCCAAACCAGTGTAATGCATCTCGAACAAGTACTGGGTATGACAATTCTTTTCGTGTAATTGTTATTATTTTCAGAGGAAGTTAGTAATGAGAGAAGTCAGTGTTTTTAGGGGAACTACAACAGAGAAGCAATCACACAAGGAATCACAAACACTTCTATTCCAAAAATGTCTTGTCGAACCCGTGTTAGGCATGACACTTATTGCCGTGTCATTGTCTTCATGTACCTTCAGAACTTACCCTGTTATCAATGTGACATGTCATGTTCTCTTAGTGTAAGGTTATTTGTGTCAGTGCAACATAAAGGACTGCAGATCATTAGGCAACTGCCGAGGGACGACATATGTAGTAGCATGTAATCAAAATGCTAAACAAATGCAGTGTCTATACAGGCAGATTTTATTTGTATCTTCACTGCACTTACACTGACGCAACGCAAGTAGTCTTATACAAAGGCAAGCAGGCACTTCTCCACTAAAAACAATAGGAATAAGCACGCTTAACGAACTCACCTGGAAGACCAGCCTTTTCTGTCGACGGTCGGGCAAAGGGAATTCAATCTTTCTATCAAGTCTACCAGGACGCAGAAGGGCAGGGTCTAGAGTATCTGCTCTATTAGTTGCCATAATGACTTTGACATTCACCGTTTGGTCAAACCCATCCATCTGCAAAAGAAACAATTATAAGTACTGATGCTTTGAGACATGAATATTTGGAACATGCATTGGTAAACAGGACCATGTTTTAGATTGGTAAAAATATTTTTAGAATACAAGGTCCCAAATAAAACAGGCCTATCTATCATCAGCTCCAAAGGAATACAAATTATCTCACTTAAAAACAGCAAGGAAAAGAAAGGCAAAAAGAAAGAACTAAGAGAAAAGAATTCGCCTAGAACTCGATAAATAATTGTGCATGGAAAAATAACAATGTTCCCAGACTGTTTATCGTAATTTATTCCACCCATAAAGTTACCCCAAGAATCCCTTCAATCAAACAATTTAACTTCTAAAACTGCAAGGAGCTTCCTATGAAAATCCTTCACTTAGATTTATTCAGCTACACTGTATCACAATAAAAAATAACAGACCTTTAAATTAAATTAACTTGCTGATTGGTACCTGATTTAATAATTCCATAAGAATACGCTGAACTTCCCTATCAGCGCCAGTTTGAGCATCAAAACGTGCTGTGGCAATAGCATCAACCTCATCAATAAATATAATTGCAGGGGCATTCTCCTTAGCAAGACGAAAAACATCCCGAACCATCCTAGGCCCCTGCATTAAACCAAGAAATTATGGTATTTGAGTTGATATATGCCAGTATAGCAAATATTAGAACATGGATGCTTGCGTGGACAGTCCTCCAATACTAAAACTCTTTACGGAGATCAAGAGATACGAAATACACAAGACGAAAATGTTGGCAATAGAATGAAATATTATCTGTAAACAATCCCAAGTTCAGGAACATGCTAAGCATGACTACAGCTGTATACACAAGAGGATATTGTGTTTCTCAGTGCAGACAAGAAAATATGAAATAAATTATTTTCTGTTTTAATCATATCATACCTAGGAACAACAGATAAATCCATCTCAATAGAAATGGTATAGAAAATAAGTTTTTTTTGGCAAGTATCAGTTGAAAGAGGAAAAGGAATGGTGCATGAATGAACGGAGCATAAATTGTTTAGTAAACCTACCTCACCCAAATACTTCTGAACAAATTCTGATCCGACGACCCTAATAAAAGCAGCGGTTGTATGATTTGCCACAGCCTTAGCAAGCATGGTTTTGCCTGTACCAGGAGGCCCATAGAGAAGCACACCTCTTGGAGGATCTATACCTATCTGTTTGTAGAGCTCATGGTGTGTAAGAGGCAACTCAACAGCCTCACGAATTTCTTGCTTCTGGATATCACAGCCTCCAATATCCTACGAAGCAAAGGGAGAGTCCATGTAAGAACACTTTCTTCAGGATTAAAGTAATGGTAAAGTAATGGTATTAAGAAGGGAAAGAAACTTATAATTGAACACATGACAATCAATATGAGGGTAGCAAAATATATCGGTTCATAAAAATATTGTATCAAATAGAAATTTTATCAAGCATCTGCATGCAAAATTGAGTCTAACAGAGTAACATAATGATGTACACTATTTGAGGCGACAAGGAACTGAAAAAGTCAGGTAAAAAGACTAAAAGGTTAACAATGTCCCACCCCCCACCCCACGGGGGGTGGGGGGAGGGAAGGGGGGTAACACGTAGCTTCTACAATAGCATGTCCATCCATCGCAGCACAAAGTGAAGAAAGGTGGTCTATGTTAAGCCAGACATGAAGATTTGAATAGAAGTTGTAATTGCTGTTGTTAGTATTGTTTTTTATGAAAGGGACGTAATATCAAATAATTTCCCATGAACAGACTACTAAAATATGTAAATGTCATGGAGAAACCTTAGTATAGCACTTATTATTCCTTGGCTAGATGATTGTTTCAATGAACTCAGAATGAGAGAAGGTAGAACTGCAACTATGCAATGAAGAAGACGATTTCTTCAAAACACAAGCTTCACGTTCTTGGGTTCTTTAAGAGCAGCTCCTGCCTTAAGGAACAAATTGAAATTCCTCCCAGGACAGTTGTCTGACATCCTCTATTACTTCCTTCATTCTAAAACACAATTTCAATGCTAACCGTTATTGACAATCAGAAGTACAGGGTTAAAAATAATCAAACTGTGGTCAAAACCAGCTTTTGATACAACAATATGCTCACCTATAACCAGTAATTTTTTTAATTCAATAAAAACTAAACGAAAATATCCAAATCTTACACTTCAAGAAACCTTAAAAGTATAGTTTCAACTTTCTTACAGCCCTGAGGCAGAAACCCTAGATTTCTATAACCAGTTTCAGAAGAAAACTGATTCCAGAATTCGTTCATTTAAAAACCAAGACTCCACGAAACCGAGACAATTATGTCACCATGCGAACCCTAGATCTCGCGAAAACCCTAAAACCAACAACAATCCCAAACAAAAAGTTAGGGTTTGAGTTCCGAAACTTACATTATAAGTGACATCTGGCTTCTCGCTCTGACTCAGCAACGAAATACTCGAGTCGGCCTCCGGCGGCAGCACATCGACCAACGCGTTCGAGTGCCGATGAAGCGCCACCGAGGCGCTCGGCTTCAACAACTCCCGATTGATCGTGCTCAAGATCCTCACGTAGTAATTCGATCCAGTCGTCGACCCGACGATTCCGTTGTTCTGATCGACCATCTCCATGAACTGGCCGATGACGAGAGGAACCGACTGGATCCGCTTGACCTCCTCCTGGGCGCGGAGATGCTCGCGCTTGAGGTTCTTGAGCTCGTCCTTGACGTACTCCTCCTGGATGTCGATGAACTCGATCTCGCGCTGGAGGGATTTGAGGACGGAGTAGAGGTCATCGTCGGCGGTG
>NC_033801.1:125066839-125096359 GCF_001876935.1 Asparagus officinalis | reverse complement strand
CCATTAGAGAGCTCGATCGAGATAGGGAGAGAGAGAGAGAGAGAGAGGAAAAAAGGGCTTTTGATTTGGGTTTTTTTTCCGGTTTTGGGGAAAACAGCGATTTGGGGGTTTTAAGGAGAGGAAGCGTTCGGTGCGAATCCTGACCCGACCCGTCAACCCAGCCTAATTCTAATTAACTAGGGTGAATATTGTGTAATGCAGCCCATATTTTTTCTTTTCAGTAATTCATGTTTTTAATGTTACAAAAAATTTTGAAGTGCTACAATATCCGTTCTGCTGCAATGTTTTTTGAATTGTCACGGTATCCCGTTCTGCTACAGTGCTTTTTAAAACCAGGCCTTGTTCCAGTACGCTATAGTATTTTTATCAAAAATGCTACAGCATCTCGTTCCCTAATAGATACAGTAAATGATATTGTAGCATAAATAGTGAATCTTGGGTTCTCCCATTTGTATAAAGGAATAGATGTAGGGTCTATAATAAGTTACTTTTACATAGAAGTGGCTTATATAAGCGGTTGAAAATAGGTAATCAGATATGAAAAACTCTTTAAATTTTAGTTAAGATGGCTAGTAAAACTATGCTTAATGATAGTTATTAAAAAATACAACAAATATATGGTATATAAACTAAAAAAACAGAAACTGTGTATAAACTAAAAAAACAGAAACTGTTTCTAAAAACATCCTTAAATTGCTTCTAAAAATACCTCCTTAAAAACATAAGCAGTTTTAATAAGCATAGTAAAAATTTTACCAAACACTATTATTGGCTATTTTTTGAAAAAAATAAATAGAAACACTCTGATTACAATTACAACCGTATCAAATTGGCCATTAGAGTTTATAATAGAAACATGCTTTGGTTATAAGCATTACTTCGAATTCAACCTGTTTAATTAATAATTGTGTTGTATCCTCTTTAGTCTTTAGTGTAAAATAGTAATTAGTGAAATTCATATAAATGCGATAAATATTACTATTCACATCAGAATTCTTGTCGCCAACAAGAAAAATAGGTCTTAGCGACAAAATAAAAAGTGTAGAAATAAGATCCCTTAATCTAGCTGGAGCATTTTAAAATAAAAAATAATAATTTGGTAATTTAGCCTTTTTAACAGTGAAGATACGTAAATCTACTCCTCCATACAACTAGAAGAACCTAAGATTTGGTATTCATGCTACAGTAAATGGTACATTAACAATTGTTGTAGCAATAGCCGGCGACCATACCACTGCAGCAATAAAAAATAAAAAACATTACTGTAGCATTTAAAAATTGAGATTTTCGTAGCAGAAAAAATAATATGCCATGTTTGGGATTTTCGTAGCAGAAAAAATAATATGACATGTTTTGTACGGTGTTCACGACTAGTTAAAAAAATAGCAGAATACAAATAAGAAAAACATGAAAAGGGGGCGGAGAAGAAAAAGAATTGGGCCTAAAGTTTTAAGAATTATACAAACGGCCCAATAATTTCCAGCCTTATCTACTGGCTTGAGCGCATGGTCGGCAGAGGAATAGCTTTCTTTTTTCGCCATGGCTGCCTCCTCTTCTGTGTGAGTTTTATTTTACAATATTTTTTTTATTTTTTGATATCTCTGTTCAAAATCTTCATTCTTATGTTCTAATGCTTGTTAATTTGGCCTCTTTCACCTCCTAATTGAAGTTTAGCTTACTGGGTCTCCAAGATTTTTTATAAATTTTGTTGTGTTGTTTCAATAATTGTACCATTCGTAGCTACGTGTGTAGATTATGATAGAAATTGGGGGAATATTGAATCTTTTTAGGGTTTTTTTGGCTCGTGAGGACTTCAAAATTTAGGTAGAAATATAAGATAAAAAGATGAACTTAGAATTACAAAACGTATGCTTCAATTTCATTGGCAGTATACAATGAGATAATACTCCAAAAAGTGGTTTCTATTTCAGCTGCCCCTCTTTGATTCTTATAATCACGCTACCATGTTGAAACTGGTCAATGTTTAGTAATAAAATGATCACTTTTAATCATTTTGTTGGAAGGATATGTTCACTATTCTCTCATTTTCTTCATAATATTTGGGAAGTTGCATTCCACATTCCATTAAAACGCAAGTTATATTTCTGGTGATTCTAAACCCTTTTGGCCTCTGTCTCTGAAGCTTCTATCTTTGTTTCTACTTTGAAGTTATTTTTTATCTGGGTCTAGTCTTATCAATTGGGTTCGTATCATTATATCATTTGCAAACAGCACAAATCGGGGAAAATTCATTCTGAGTGTATACATGGCAAATCGATTTAAGAACTAAAGCAAAGAGATATGTACCAGACATCTGGATATTAATGCAGCTTTCCTTAACATAAAGCCTCAGTTTCTTTGGATTTGAAACTTCACCTTATCTGTCTCGTTGCACAACAGATCATCAATTTATGTACTCCCAATACTTCTCGCTCCTAGTGTTGTCACCATGTTATTGACAGATAGACAGTTTCACTCAAAATCTTAAGAGTGGGAGATGAAACCAACAATGTGTTAACAAAATTAAGTTGTACAAGAAGGATCCTAAGAAACTGCATTTTTTTCGACCGTAAGCTGAGTGCTGCGAGGAAACTCCTGGAGATTTTTCTATGTGTTTTATCTTATATGCCTCTCATATAACATCTAAGTGTAAGTTTTGTTTTTGTAGAACTCATACTTCTGCTTTTTTCTGTCACAGACATCAAGTTCATATCCTTTCTTGCTATTGCCAGACCTCGGATCCATTTCTACCTCCTTGTAATGTATACTTAAGGCTAAAGCCAGGTTTGTTACCCTCTTGAATCTTCTGTGTATATGGATGTTTCGAAACATCAGGAGTTATTTACTTAACTTTTGAACTGATGAAGCCAATGTTCTTCACTGTTTAGTACTTGTAATATGATTATCCAAGTGAAATTCTGTATGAACTCCTGTCAAGAGGACCATTCAAGTCCTTGATGAATCTTTATCAGAATAGTTGATTTTTGTGATACCATTCTTCAAATATTTCTTCTATCTAGTTTCGTAATTATAATTAGTTAAATTGTAGTTTTCATAAATGGTAAAGCTTTCTTCCCTTAACTTGTATACATTTAGTTTCTGATCTGATTTAATTGATTCACACTAGATAATGAGATTTTTTTAAAGCAAATAATTTGATAAGATGATGAATACAAGGAAAGAAATTTGCTTCCTATGTGTACCATGACATAACCATTGGTGATTTTGTCGCAATCCAAGATGACAAGGTTTTGGCTGCACTGGCAAGTCATTAAATTGAATACTATGCTCCATGGACAAGCTTTGGAGGCTCCTCTATCCATGTCTGACATGTATCTAGACACGCGCAAAGTACTTGGTGGACAAAATACGACAAGTTCAACATGTCTAAGGTCTTGAACTAGCTTAGAGATAGTTGGATTTTTGGCTTAATGGTGGTTAGTTTGCATGGCTATTGTTAGACCCTAGAGGGGGGTGATTAGGGTCTTATGCTAATCTAATCCGATTGTATGCCAATTAAAATTAATTAACAAGTTATCCTAGCAAGTATGAAATACAATAATATATGTGAGCTAGGATAAGCAATATGAACAAGGGATATATCCTAGTAATAAGATATACTATGAGTTATATACAAGGATATGAAACTAAAGGTGATAAAAACATAAACAAGATAAACAAGATAGTGGATAATATGAACTAAGAGCAAATGACAAAGGCGATATAAACAATAAGCATGAATGTAAAAGAACGCCAATGACAAACTCAAACACACGATATGATCACGGAGTTCGGACCTTCTGTCCTACGTCTCCGCTCTCCACTCCCGGGGAGAATTCCACTATCACAACCGGGTTTTCTACGTTCACCCGAACAACGTTTACACCTCACAATACACTCACTATACAATCACACCTCACACACTAAGTGTTGGTCCTAGCCCGTGTCCTCCTCCTCAAGTGTTCGGTTACAACCTCTCCCTAGGCACGTCAACCGACGCCACTCCTCTTGGATTCGACCCCGTCTCTCACCACACACTTTTCTCGGTGTACAAGTGTATTACAAGTGAATCCTCACAATTAGGCTGAATACAAAGTGTTTGTTCTCTACAATGAATAAGAACAAATTATAAGCTCACTCTTTAAGTTACACAATCCCACAACCCAATTATACTATGAATGTAAATACAATAAGCTCAATGGTTGTGTGTGTACAAAGAGATAAATAAAATCAATTAAACTAAACTCAATATAAATCTAGCTTATGGAAATTATAATCAAAATAATAAATTGCTAGATGAGTTTAGAAACACTTCTCTAAAGATGACAAGAGAGAGGGAGAATAATGAATGCTCAAACACCAAGGATGATCTTCACTTGCTCTTGTGAAATTTGCTCCACAAATCAAACTCTTGTAAATGCTTAAAAGCTTTTTAAACAAACACTAAAAACAAACTTAAACCCTTGATTAAAACTTTCTTAAACTTGTTATTAAAACTCTCAGCCTCCCAATACCTCAAACAAAAGCCCAAACCAAAAGACCAAAAACCCCTCCAACGGATACAAAAAAATAGCCGTTATGGGCATTCTGGGAGCTGGGCGGTCGATCGACCTTTTTTTCGGTCGACCGCTCGCACTGTACAAACCTGAAAAAGTTCCAGAGATATTTCCGGTCGACCGGAGTTACTGTAGCAGTGCGCAGCTGTTTTGTAAAATCAATTTAAAATAATAAATGAACTCCAAAAAGTATGAAATTTTGTGGAAATGTTCTAGACATGTAGAATAACATGTCAGAGAAAGAATTTCTGAAAAATCGTTTCCCAGTTGAGAGAAATAAATGTTTGAACACAAAAATACAGTTTCTGAAAATCTGCTGTGATACACGATTTTGTAAAATCAATTAGGCACAGTAAATCAACTCCAAAAATAGTAAAATTTTGTGGAAAGTTTCTAAACATGTATATAAACATGTCAGAGAAAGAATTTTTCAAATATCACTTCCCATTTGCGAAAACTCATCAGTTTTGTAAAACATGCACGAACATGTGCACGAACGAAAACGTGAATTTGTAAATTCCTTTAAACATAACAAATCAATTCCAAACTTAATAAAACTTTGAGAAATGTTTGCAAATGATATTTTGAACATGTTACAAAAAGAATTTTCCAATTTGCATTTTCCAATTGTGAAATCTCATTATTTTGCAAAACTGTTCAAAACATGAAAAAAGTGATATACATGAAGTAAACTTGATGAAACTTTGCGAAATGTTTGTAAACATGAAAACACACATGTTAGAAAAAGAATTTCTCAAATTGAAATTTTTATTTGTGAAAACTCATGTATTTTGCAAGTGTGTCCAAAGCATGAAAACTCAAAACCATGCATGTATATTGAGAATACAATATTTGAGCTTAGAAACCAAATACGTGTGTGTATATGATATTGAGCTTAGAGTATCTAACACACATAATATAAAACCTAAACTAAATATACCAAAGCTTGATCTTGATCTTCAATAGGCTTGACTTGATATAGCTTGAACTTGGATCTTGAACTTTGAATAGCAAGGCTTCACCGACATTCCGCCAACCTCCTTTGGATATGATCGTTGAAGCTCTATTCCATCCATCCTCCAACCACGTTGTTTGTCTATAATAAATAAGAAAATACAAATACTAGACAAACAACATTAGTGGTAAATTGTTTGTTAAACATCATCAAAACAAGAAGGCCAACAATCTCCCCCTTTTTGATGATGACAAACAATTTACAAAAAGGAATATGTGCATGAAGGAAATGAACGTATACAAGATAATACACATGCATATAAATGTATACTCACAATATTTCTCCCCCTTTGACAACATCAAAAAGGGGACAAAGGAATTAAGAGAGCGAAAGCTCCCCCTATCAATGAGCATAGGTGAGTATATAAAAAAAATATATAGGGATTTGCTCCCCCTATCAAAATGCCATATAGAATATACGAAATGAAGATCATGGCAAACATATGTGAGCAAGCATAGATGAATATACTAAGCACTCCTCACATACGAAAAAGATAATGAGAACACATATGAATATATCAATGTGAAAGAAGTGTCACCATGTATAAGAATAGATTTATGAAATTCAAAGAAGAGGAACATGAGAGTCATGCAAAAAGTTTTCAAATGAAAACAAATCAACCAAAAGAAATCATAAATCAAGATTTGAGTCCAAAACCCATGTTTGATCAAAAATAGAATCTCCTTTGTGGGATTTGATCAAACCACATATGGAATACATTATAAGGCACGAATAGATGATCCATAAGCACAAACATATAAATATCATCATATAAGTGAAATATAATGAATTCAAAGCAACAAATCAAAACAAAATCTTTAACAAAAGAATTTCAAGAGAGGCAACAATATATCAAGCTCTTAAGCTTGTTCTAACCCATATAATCATTCTAGCATCCGGTAAACATGATTTGGGAATAAACACCCAATAAACCCGGAGGGTTATATAAATGCAAACCTCTCATTAAAGCAAAACCAATGATCATGAAAACAAAAAAATTTAGCCAATAAAAGGAATTGTTTTCATAAAAGTTTAAAATGCATTTTTTAAAACCAAGAAAGAGAAAAATAAAAATACTAAAATTCTTGGTTTAAAAATTATTTTGGCACCCAAGCATTCTTGGTGTCGGGTTGTTTAGGGACATGACCCCTATCAATAAAGCTCAAAGCCCTAGGGTTATGAACCCTCTTAGGCGCATATGGTGCACGAACACGATCATAACAAAAATTACTCAAATGACCCTTCCGATTGCAATAAGCACAATGGAAAGGAAGCATTTGCTTATGTTGACCAAACGGTTGTGCACGGGAAACATTAGAAACATTTACAAACATGGATGGTCTTTTAAAATTGTTTTGCAAATGTGAAACTTTTTTTAAATCAAAACAAAAGGCCAAATGACCAAATCTACCATAATGATCACATCTATACACATGAGCATGCTTGTGATGAACTTTATGAGTGTGTGCATGTACATGTGTGTGTGATGAAGAAGCCTTATGAGATGCACAAGAAGCATTGATATTACTATTTTTAGATTTTTGTGCATCATAGCAAAATTTAGATAAATGGCCTTTACGACCACAAATAGAGCACTTATAAATTTTGCTATACATGTGTGCATGATGTGTGATATGTTTAGGTGTAGTAGCATGAGACTTAGCACACATGTTCATAAGCTTATCATGGTTTACCATACATGTTTTTAAGGTTGAATCTAAACAAGATATGCGATGTTTAACTTGACTCAACTCAACATTTTGCATACATGTATAGGAAATAGAAGTAGATGAAACATTATCATTTCTAAAAGAATTAAACTCATTTCTAATAGTTTCTACTTCTATCATGGCATCATTATTAGCATGAGTTAAGCTAGATATAGATGAAGTCAATTTTTCATTTTCCAATTTTAACATATCATTAATTTCTTTAAGAGCAACATTTTCTTTAGAAATAATATCAAAATTAGAAACTAGCTTCTCATGATCGGATTTTAAACTAACATGCTTGTTTTTAAGATCAATAAAATTATTTTGTAATTTTGAGTAGGCATGCGATAATTTCTCATATGCACTAGCGAGTTCATCAATAGATAAATCATTATCGGAATCGGAATCGCTTACTACACAAGAGTTATCTTCTTGTGGCCGTGTGCATGATGCTCCATATGAACTTGAAGAAGAATCCTCCAAAGCTTGTTGGATTGCCTCCAAGTCCCCTTGATGTGCTTCAATAAATTTCCAAAGTTTGTAAGCACTATCAAAATGAACAAATTTGTTAGAAAAGGATGAGTCAAAAGCATTAAGCAAAAATTCTAACAAAAGCTTGTTCATTGAAAACATTTTCTTATCATGATCGCTCCACTTGGATTTCTCCAATGTGGGCACAATATAAGCACAATCAATAATTTTCCATAAGTCGATATTTCTAGATTCAATAAATAGTTTAAATCTAGAAGCCCATTGAGCATAGGGAAAATTAATGAATTTAGGAGCAACATTTGATTCATAGCCTAAACGAAATACATTTATATTCATGATATATATATGAAAATATGCAAGCAAGACAAAAGTAATCATAACTAGATTAGCACAAATAAGATAACTTGGATCTTTAACTCAAGGTGGTTAGAAATGTAATCATAACTAGATTAGCACAAATACAATAACTTGGATCTTTAACTCAAGGCGGTTAGTCCTTAAATCAAAGAGCACCAAGCTCTGATACCAATTGTTAGACCCTAGAGGGGGGGTGATTAGAGTCTTATGCTAATCTAATCCGATTAAAAAGCACCAATAGAAGAACTCCTCAAGCTCTTGTGAAGTTAATTTCACAAACCCAAACACTCAAATGCTTAAAAGCTTCTTAAACAAACTTAAACAACACTTAAACAAGTTTAAACCCTTGTTAAACTCTTTCTAAAACATTCTCTTAGATATTTTGAAACTGAGGTATAAGGGGGTATTTATAGCCTCCCAATACCTCAAACAAAAGCCCAAACCAAAAGACCAAAAACCCCTCCAACGGATACAAAAAACTAGCCGTTATGGGCATTCTGGGCGCTGGTCGGTCGACCGACCATTTTTTCGGTCGACCGCTAGCACTGTACAAACCTGAAAGAGTTCCAGAGACATTTCCGGTCGACCGGTCCGGTCGACCGGAGTTATTGTAGCAGTGCGCAGCTATTTTGTAAAATCAATTTAAAATAGTAAATAAACTCCAAAAATTATAAACTTTTGTGGGAATGTTCTAGACATGTAGAATAACATGTCAGAGAAAGAATTTCTGAAAAACCTTTTCCCAGTTGAGAGAAATAAATGTTTGAACACAAAAATACAGTTTCTGAAAATCTGCTGTGATACACGATTTTGTAAAATCAATTAGGCACAGTAAATAAACTCCAAAAATAGTAAAATTTTGAGGTAAGTTTCTAAACATGTAGGTAAACATGTCAGAGAAAGAATTTTTTAAATATCACTTCCCATTTGTGAAAACTCATCAGTTTTGTAAAACATGCACGAACATATGCACGAACGAAAACGTGAATTTGTAAATTCCTTTAAACATAACAAATCAATTCCAAACTTAATAAAACTTTGAGAAATGTTTGCAAATGATATTTTGAACATGTTACAAAAAGAATTTTCTAATTTGCATTTCCCAATTGTGAAATCTCATTATTTTGCAAAAGTGTTCAAAACATGAAAAAAGTGATATACATGAAGTTTGATGTTTTAACATAAACAATGTTTTGAAACTTTGCACAATGATTATATAGACTTGATAAAATATGTATATGATGATTGTTAAGTCTATAAACTGAGAATACAATATTTGAGCTTAGAAACCAAATACGTGTGTGTATATGATATTGAGCTTAGAGTATCTAACACACATAATATAAAACCTAAACTAAATATACCAAAGCTTGATCTTGATCTTCAATAGGCTTGACTTGATATATTTGCGGATGAAGCTTGAACTCGATCTTTAACTTGAATTGCATAAGCTTCACCGACATTCCGCCAACCTCCTTTGGATATGATCGTTGAAGCTCTATTCCATCCATCCTCCAACTCGTTGTTTGCCTAGAATAAATACGAAAACACAAACACTAGACAAACAACATTAGAAGTAAATTGATTGTTAAACATCATCAAAACAAGAAGGCCAACAGCTATATGATTTGGATTTAGAGCTCACATAAAATTGCATTAGTACAATGTATTGTGGAAAACTTGCGGTCACATTTTTACCCTCCATTTTTCTATATTTTCATATAACATTATCGGTCATGCTCATGGTGTAGGTTTCAAGATTTTATGTATCCGTGTTTGTGTCTACATCTTGTATTCGTGTTGTGCAACATAGAATGAATATAAGAAAAGAAATTTGCTTAGTTTGAGTATCAAGACAAGCATGGATACAAAATAGTTGATTTTTGTGATGCCATTCGTCATATATTTCTTCTATCTAGTTTCCTAATTATAATTCATTAATTGTAATTTTCATAAATAGTAAAGCTTTCTTCCTTTAACTTGTATATATTTAGTTTCTGATCCGATGTAGTTCATTCATACTAGAAAATAAGATTTATTTTAAAAGCAAATAATTTGATAAGATGATGAATACAAGGAAAGAAATTTGCTTCCTATGTGTACCATGACATAACCATTGGTGATTCCCAGATGACAAGGTTTTGGTTGCACCGGAAAATCATTAAATTAATTTGATAATGTATTGAATACTACGCTCCATGGACTTGGAGGCTCCTCTATCCGTGTCTGACATGTATCTAGGATACGTGCAAAGTACTTGGTGGACAAAACATGACAAGTTCGACATGTCTAAGGTCTTGAACTAGCATGGAGATAGTTGGATTTTCGGACTAATGGTGGTTAGTTTGCATGGTGATATGATTTGGATTTAGAGTTCACATAAAATTGCATTAGTGCAATATATTGTGGAAAACTTGAGGTCACATTTTACCTTTCTATTTTTTATTTATATTTTCATATAACATTATCGATCATGCTCATGGTGTATGTTTCAAGATTTTATGTATCCGTGTTTGTGTCTGTGTCTTGTACTCGTGTTGTGCAACAAAGAATGAATATAGAAAAGAAATTTGCTTAGTATGAGTATCAAGACAAGCACAGATGTCATTCTTCAAAATTTCTTCTATCTAGTTCCCTAATTATAATTAGTTAAATTATAATTTTCATAAAGGATAAATTTTGAAAACCATCCTATTTGAGAAAATAATTGCAAAAATCGACCCATTCACAAAATATTTTTAAAAACCGACCCAGTTTCAACCGTCAGGCTAAAACTAGGTCGGTTTTGAAGAAAAATCTTCCGAAACTTCACGGGACTTCAAATCTCGTGAAGTTTTTGTACATTACAAAACTTTACGGGACTTGAAGGCCCGTGAAGTTTCGGAACATATTTTGTCAAAACCGACCCAATTTTAGCCAGACGGCTAAAACTAGGTCGGTTTTGACAAAAAATTTTAGAATAGGTCGGAATTTGCGAATTTTTTGTAAATAGGATGGTTTTCAAAATTTGTCCTTTCATAAATGGTAAAGCTTTCTTTCTTTAACCTGTATACATTTTTAATTTCTGATCTGATTTAATTGATTCACACTAGAAAATAAAAGCAAATAATTTGATAAGATGGTGAATATGGGGGGGGGGGGTTTTTCTTTTTTNNNGATTTTGCTTCTTATGTGTACCATGACATAACTATTGGTGATTTTGTCCCAAGCCCAGATGACAAGGGTTTGGCTGCACTGGCACATCATTAAATTAATTTGATAATGTATTGAATACCATGCTCCATGGAAAAGTTTTGGAGGCTCATCTATCCATGTCTGACATGTATCTAGACACGCGCAAAGTACTTGGTGGACAAAATATGACAAGTTCGACGTGTCTCAGGTCTTGAACTAGCTTGGAGAGAGTTGGATTTTCGGTCTAATGGTGGTTAGTTTGCATGGTTATATGATTTGGATTTAGAGTTCACATAAAATTGCATCAGTACGATGTATTGTGGAGAACTTGAGGTCACATTTTACCTTTCGTTTTTTTATTAATTTTCATATAACATTATTGATCATGCTCATAGTGTAGGTTTCCTGATTTCATGTATCCATGTTTGTGTCTATATCTTACATTCGTGTTGTGCAACATAGAATGAATATAAGAAAAGAAATTTGCTTAATATGAGTATCAAGACAAGTTCAGCTGATGCTGTTCTGAGCCCAATTAGAAGAGGTTCACTTTAGATGTTTGGATGACAAATGGGTGTAAAAATAAAGCTAAAACAATGAAACTGGTTCTTAAATCTCTAGTAAGTTATTGCTTTTGGTTGTTTCCACTACCTAAATAAGAAAAAATGTATATGGTTCTCGCACAGTGACCAACTGTCTTATTTGTGCTTGTTATTTGCAGCAAGAAGAAGATTGGTGGGTTTCCCCTTGAAGGCTAATTTCTGGGATTCCATCAGATCTGGGTAACTGAAAATGTACATTAACATTTTCTGTCTTGAAAATAAATTGCTAAAACGTCATTATTTTATAATCAGTTTGAACCATATTGCTTATACATGGTTTTGCATGCATATATTTCATCACTCAAATATGATGACTTGTTTTGGATTTTGTATCTCTTTAGGAACACAGTTAAATATGATTACATTCATTTTAGGTATTTAATGTTATCTAGGTCCTCTGGATCTTTTGATTGAAAAGGTTTCGGATGCTGATGACAATGTGCATATGTTTCTGCTTTCAAACGTTTCCCATCTTTTGAAACTTATCATAAAGCATTGTTTTTAATGTTGCAGTATCTTGAAGAATAACAACAAATCAGAAGTTATCGAACCGTCAACAGTATTAGAAGAGGAAGAACCTTTGCCAGAAGATACTGTGCTCCTAGAAAATCCACAGCCTGATGGAACAGTTGAGCAGATAATATTTTCTTCAGCTGGTGATGTTGATGTCTACGATCTTCAAGCTTTATGTGATAAGGTGATGGGTTACTACTTGTAAATTTTAATTTAATCATCTATGACATATTATTAACTGTGGTGATTGATAACATGAAGAGATGCATAAGTTAGAGTATGATGTGTAACATGTGTAAATGTTATTCGCGTAATCAAACATATTATATTTGTGATACCAATGAATTTCTTATTCGCGTAATCAAACATTAGGATATTATCATTTTGTAAAGAGTAACTGTTAGTTGACAATTAGAGTTCTTATTTTTTGTAATTTACATGAATTTCCTATTTCCTTGTAGGAATATATGATATTATTTTATATCTGGACACGTTTCCAGTCTAATGGAATCTGGACTTGCTGCTTAGAATATTATGACAAAGAATTTCTATTATGATATCGATAGCAAAAGAAGATGAAAGAATCTCCTTTTTCTTTCATTTCATAATTAGACTCTTAAATATCCGTAAATGGTATTATGGTAGCATGTTCATGGGAACGTTTATATCTGATGCAGTATTCATTCATAGTCATCATGAGTACTACGAAATGTTTTGACAGGTAGGATGGCCTCGGAGACCACTATCAAAAGTAGCAGCATCGCTAAGAAACAGCTACATGGTTGCCACTATACATTCAGTCTTGAAATCTCCGGATGCAGGTACTTACAATGCCTTATAAATCATATCATTTGTGATTGTTGTATAAGTTAACATCACATGCCCCTATCATAGCTTCATCATTAATTAATTGATGAACATCTTATTGTACTTGGAGAAGTTATTTGACAGAAGGGAATGATCGAAAGCAACTTATAGGCATGGCTCGTGCTACATCTGATCATGCCTTCAACGCCACCATCTGGGATGTTCTCGTTGATCCTTCGTATCAGGTAAACTCTCTATGTAGACCCTGAGTGAATTTTTTGAACTCTTTTGACCCTTGGGGGTCTATTCTTTAACCCAAACAAAAAGAAAAAGGAGGAAAAAAAAAGAACAATTTTATCTTTCTCTGAGGCTAAAAGGGTCAAATAAACTAACCCAGAAGGTCTATCTGCAACAGTAGGACTAGAGGGGTAGTAAGTTCAAAACAACCATACTGCAGGGTGTATATATCCGCAATTAACCTTATTGTGAAATAATTAGGAGTACATGGTGTAGAATTTTTATGGAGAAAGAGTTGTGAACATTACGACAATGCTTGATGTAAGTTTTTTATGCATTCCAGGGTCAAGGTCTAGGGAAAGCTCTTGTTGAACAACTAATACGTAGATTGCTACGAAGGGATATCGGCAACATTACATTATTTGCTGATAGTAAAGGTATATAAATGCGAAACACAGTCCTCCTATTTTTTGTTCATGCTTGGTAATACTTTTGACTCCATTAACATTTAACACATTTGAATTGGGTTCATCTCCCTTTTCCATACATATAAAGGGTGAAAAACGATAAAAATGCGTGTCGAAAGAGATAGCTGCCTTGGAGATCTTTTGATCTTTTCCTTTGAAACTCCCAAAACAAACAGTTATGAAAAGTTGATTATCTACTTATATGGAAGGGAGAGGGAGGAGGGAGGGAATAACTCAGTAATTTTATTCATTATCATCTTTTTTTTCTTTCTTCTTCATTTGCTGGGGAAATTTTTTTTGAGCATATTGACTAGAAAAATGAGACATTGTTTATAGTCCAGTCATTTTAGAATTTCGAACTTAATGTGGAATAAGTTCATGGTTCTTAATATTCTCTACATATTAACAGTTGATATAATTAGTTCTAAAGTTTTTTCTACTGCCCATATACTTTATTATAAAAGCATTTAAATCTCTCGTATGAAAGACTAGCATCATTGCTGCTGCATTTCAATTGTCGGTTTTATGACTCTGTTCATATTAAGGTTCTTGAACCGTGTCCTCTTTAATTATGCGCAGTTGTGGATTTCTACAAGAACTTGGGGTTCGAAGCTGATCCAGAGGGTATCAAGGGCATGTTCTGGTACCCGAGATATTAAAAATCTCGGCTTTACCTTGTTGTTAAATTTCATAATTATACGCCATGCTTTGTTGTCTCCCAAATTATGGGTTTACTGTGGCTTTGTATATTTTCAGCAACTTTCAAGCTCGGTTTCGAGCTCTGATAATGTGAGACGTCGGTTTAATTGTGATTTTGTTACCAGTATAGAAAACTGAATCAATTTAGTGTTGGTAGGGATCTTTTGCTTCTTTTGTATATTGTTTTGCCTTTGTATTTTTGGTTGTCAATTGGACATGTTCCTTGTCTTTTGATCTTTTCTATCAGTGAAGCTTTCGGTTTGAGTAGGAAATGCTCATAGGAAAAGTGTTGCATCATTATCATTCTCATAGAATGGAAGGGTCAATCTCTTAATATTCTGTGAAAAATATTTGTTCTTTTTATTAGATTGATGTAAATTTGGTATACTTTGTTCTTCTACCTACATTCCAAAAAATATATATTTATCTGATGAGCATGGATATATTTACTTGAACATATTATTTGAGCTACTTTTATGTTCTTAATTTTGTTATGTGACTATTTGTGGAGTTAATTTGAAACTTTAAGAGGAGCCCGTAAACGTGGCTTTTTGATTAATTTTATTTATTACATATTGACTTTATTTATTTCGTCGCGTTCACTGTATATTGACGTTAATTTTTCGTATAATAAAAAAGTAATAAAGGAAATGTTTTAACAGGTTAAGAGTTTTGAAGTCAATTCCTTTTGTTGTAGAGAGTCGGAAATTACAACATCATCCCGTTACGATACGTTGAAATCAAATATAGGAAACGTTCTAATTAAAAGTTGGTAAAAGAAGGTGAAAACAACAATTAATTTTTAACTAAATTTTGCTAAAATGAATTAGTAAAAGGAAGCCAACATTTATTTTGTTTTATTTTATTATTTTTGTTAGCTTCTATATTTTACACAAAATTAATTTAGAAAACGAATCGCAAGAAAGGCAGCAGGAAAAAAGAAGAAGGAGAAGGGTTTTGTCATCTTAGCCCCCTACATATTTGTTAATTTTATAGTAAACACAAAATTGCCATATTTCTAAATTTATTAAATTGTTTGAAATGAGATCCACAAATCTATTAAGTTGTTTTAAGGATTAATTTCACATAACCCCCCTAAGCTTGGTGGTCTTGCACATAACCTCTCTGAACTTTATTTATCTCATATAACCCCTCAAACTTTAGGGTGCCACACAAAACCCCACAAACTTTACCTTATCCCACCTAGCCACCCTAAATGTAATTTTAAAACAACTAAAATATCTTTGAGAGAAAAAATTAACTCCGTCATCTATCAATTACGGGCAACATACTCCTTTTCCTAAATTTTGGGTTTTTTCTTCTCAAGAAAATTTTAGTTATTTATAAATTACATATAGTGTGGGTTAGTGAGAAAACTTCAAAGTTAAAGGGAGTTCTGTGAGACAGCTCAAAGATCTGGAGGGTTATGTAAGATAAATAAAGTTTATGGGCGTTAGGTGCAACACCGCTCAAAGTTCAGGGAGTTTTGGGAAATTTACCCTTATTTTAAATAAACTAGTTGTATTGCACGTGCAATGCACGTGGTAAAATTTGTAATTTTTATTTAAAATATAATATTATTTATAGCAAGATGTTGCATAAATTTATGAATTAAATGTAATCAATATAACTAAGATATGAACATAAGCTTTAAATTCACAAGGTATGAACAATAAAATTATATTTAGTATGATTTTAATGCTCGAATTACTGAATCATGTTATATGTCTCAAGAAGCTTGCTTTGCACATTTGTCTAGCAGCATTGAAATATTTTAAGTATGGTCACTTATAAACATAATTTTTGGCTATAACTCATTAAAAAGATAAATGTATCAATTGATAAATGTGCATAATTAGCTAATTTGCTGTATTTCACCAATCTTGTAACCATTTTGTTCTTTTAAATCATAAACAATTAGTATTTGAATATACAAACATCCATTGTTCTAGATAGAAAATCATATTTGAATATACAAAAGTCTACTATTATAGATAGCCGATCAATTTGTTCCTTGAATCTTGTTGTAGTTCCCGCAGTTGATAGAGTTGTATACATAACATTTTCAATTCATAAAGCAGAAAATCAAGATGTCATAAGTAAAAATTTTTCCTTTTTTGCTGGCCTCATTGTGAAGAATTTCCTCCCAAGTTCTCACTTGCGGCAACAGGTTGATCAGAGTCAGATGATTCAACTGGATCAGCATATACATAGATCTCCTCCACATGAACACAGGCTTTTGTTTGAATTGAGAGTAGGTGAAGTGTAAGATAATAACAAGGACTGGAGTCTGAAATCTCAGTTGTTGCGTCGTAGTGAATCTGCAAGCATTAACTTTTCATTGAGTAAAGTAAAAAGAGCTAATAAATACAAAGATTTAACAGACAAATAGGCATATGCCACACTTCCTGCATTTTTGTATTTTCCGTGACATTATCACAGCTCTTTGACACGGAATATTCCTTGCCATCTTGCATGACGGTATTAGGAGCATTGACTTGTACCCAGCCATCTTCATAACTACTATTGCTATTATTCCTAGTAACGTTTTCTGGTATTGCCACAATTCCATTACCAAAACTTTCCTTGCATCCGTTAGTATCTATGAGAGTAACACCGTCTGCTAGCAATTCTTTTACAGCAGCTCAACAACGAACAGTGCACATGTACTCCTTATTACTTTCCTTGTGATCAGAAGAGTAATACGTGCATCAACGTTCACGGTAAAGAACAGCATAGAGACACAGGATACACCTTCAGAAACTTCCAGTAAATTCCTCCTAGCCATATATTATTATTTATGAAAATTTGCATGTAAAATAGTTAACCTCTCTAGAAGTTGAATACAACTTGAATAATTTATAATGATATTGATGGTATCTTTAATGTAATGGTGTTTTCTCTGTCAACTATTTCTAAAACTTACTAATCTCTAAAGGCATCAAATTTGCATTTTACAAAACCACCTGGAATGTAATTCTTCCTAGCAAATTGAGAATCTTCACTTGGTTATTATCTTTTAATAGACTGAACATCAAAGATAACCTCATGATCAATGGATCGCAGGGAGATACAATTATAGATCAAATCTAAGAAATTACGTGGAATCGTAGCCCAGCCAATACAACACTATGACTCTCACTTCCAGAAGCAACATCCTCATAGCACTCGTACAATATATCCATGCAAGGATAGTATGATGCACTATATGCAGCATTAAATTTTTTATTCCCCTCCTCGGAGAACTAATTGTACACAGAAAGCATGCCCTTAATGGATAGGTCACTTTCATAAGTCAGATCATGTAATATGATAAACTTAAACTATAAATTAGTTGTACCTTTGTCTAAATGGTCCTTGATATAATCCCAGTAATGCACTCAACATTGTTTTTGTAAGCAAGTTCCTCTGTCATTCCATTCTTTGTGTATCTTCTGAATAAAAACTCCACAATTCCATGAACAACACCAAGCAAAATACCTGAGCAGTAAGTACTCAGCACATGCAGCATAGTTAAATAAGAGATAAATATTGAATGCCACTGTGCTCACCTCGCTCTCCGAAGATGTCTCTCTTATACTGTTGCTCTAAGGTAGTGGCAAATGTAAAGGGAGAACCTAAAGCAACTGACCATTTTAGATGTAAAATGTTTTCAAATGTAAAATGTTTTCAAATGTTTGATGATACATTTATGAAACATAAAACAATACATGAACTTAAAATTGCAACTGACCGCAAGAAATTAATTAGGTTAAACAGTTCTAATTGTTAACAAAATTTAGCAAGTGTTGTTTAAAGGAAAAGTATTGACTTGACGTCAGATGAACTTACTCAAATTTCAACAAATTTGAATCCTCTCTTGCAGTTTCTAGTGGAACATCGAAGACGATGAACTTAATCATCCACTAAAAGTTTATGACATAAGTTGAATGTAACTTCTAACATACTCCTGTCCATTGCACTCATTTGTATTTTAGGAAAAACATACAACAACACGATGAACATTTGTGTATCTGTGATATCACGTTGGACCCTCATATGAAAAGATGTAGATGAGGATATGTGCATTGGGGAGTAATGGAAATAGTCCAAGACAATGAAAGAAAGAATTCGGGTTGACAACAACATCTGTTTCTGGTCTTGAAGGATTATGCACCCACAGAGAAGAGTTAGTACCATCTATTTCACTTTCAAATCCAAGCCGTAGGAGAAGGTTTTACCTTTTGGGAGGGTTGTAAATGCATATGAGGGGTTAGTACAACCATAATATCTTCTACATACAAACCGCATGAAAAGTAAGGTTTACAGTTTACCCTGTTGTACAAAAAGATTTGTTTATTTACTAATATCCACAATTATAGCAAGGAACACACAGAGTGTTTTAAAAAAAGATTTGTTTATTTACTAATATCCACAATTCTATTAAGGAACAGACAGAGTAACGAAAACGCCATAAAGGAAAAGCTGTCAAAAAAAAAGGAAAGAAATACTGTACAAATCATTGGCCCTATATTAAAAGCTTAAAGAAAAATGTAAATCAGATTTACGGATAAAGAACTGAAGACCTAGAGATGGAAAATGAGAAAAGCACTAAAACTCAATAGCCTTTAGACATGACTAAAAAGAAATTATTAATCACTAAGTTCCTTACTCGACATGTTACGATCTTGAAGGAATATGCTGAACATAGGTCTGGAAGAAGTTTATTTCTTACAAGAAGAGTTAAACTAATCTAAGTTCCTGACTTGACATATAACAAAGAAAGTAAATTTACTCAAAACATTACATGCAGAAGGTACAGATGAACTTCAAAATTAACCACGTTTATTATTTATTATCTACTAACCTGTGCAGCATCTGAAATCAGTAATAGCACAAGGTCCCTGCCTGAGACAGTTTCCCAGATATCACCCAAGGTTCCACTCTCTTCAATAAATCCAGCATCATGTGCCTCCTGAAAAGAACGTGAGCCCTTCCTCAATCCAATCTGAAAAAACAACAAAAATTGCCCAAAGAATCACAAAGCAAACCTACAATATAAGGGCAATCAAGAACTCAACTTTCATCACAAGGCAAACATACAATATAAGGGCAATCAAGAACCTAACTTTTGCTTGAATATGAGACAGTTTTAAATATCAGTTCATAAAAATAGAAATCTCTGGTTTTTCACATGCACAGAATGACATTCCGGCCACCGTTCAACTTTATTGAAGATTAACTTTTAACATCATTCTTAATTATAATGACCTAGTCACAGTTGAAAAAGTAGGAAATAAGCATGTTTAAGCTTCTAAATGTTGACATCATAGGCATACAAAAGGTGGTGTTAAATCTGAAAAACATCTCCATTATCCTAGGGTATCTTAATTCGGAGATCCAGCTTTAGCAATAAATTTGAGAGGTTATTTCTTAAGTCTTTCCTTTGTAAAGTTCATAATTTGTACAGTGCTGCTCCTTAAAGAAATCAGTTACCTTGAGGACGAGCTGATGACAGTGGAGGTGTAGTTGCTTGCATTGATTGAAGGCTAACTTATTGTTTGTCATAAGGAGGATGTTTCTGATCAATGACTTGATATCTGTATTTTGCTGAAGGCTCTGAAGACATAGGTATAGAATGCCGCTATTCTATGAATTGTATTTGCTCAGCACACTTGTTAGATGAGATAACTGCAGATATATTGATTTTATTAATTAACCATTTATCTATTTAAGAAGAAATATGATTAGATATACAAATTTTTGAAATTCAATTTGATATTTACCTGCCATGATTAAAGTTGTAATATCATCCTATCCAGACGATCAATTTTTGGTATGAAATCTAGTAGTAGGCAATCTTCATTGATTATTCTTTTAAAAAACACTGAGAACCTGGACATGTAAAAAAATAGATATAAATAAATTTTGACTACTTAAAGAAATAAATTAGAATAACAATTTTGTGAAATTAGCTACCTTCTCTAAAGAAAGCTATTGTTTCCTCTCAACAGGTTCAGGAAGCTGTGCTTGGTCATCATTTTTCTTGCAAACGACTCATCGACAATATATTTTGTGCAGTATAGATAAGTTAAAAATAGTTGACATGAAAATTTAAATTAATAAAGTGAACTATTCTATGAATATGTATTTTGATTCATATAATTAAATGTTAAATTTAAGTTAATAACTGCAATAACAATCAAAGCATGCAATATTTATCAAACAACTATATGAGCATATGCGTATAAATCATAAATTGTCCTAACAAATTTAACTCATCAATTAATAAAGTTAAAAAGCCTATGAAAAGCACATGTAAAATCCTTTAACAAATTTGTAAATGTAATTAAAAATAAAAAACATTAATGTTTATTTTTTGTTGGCCTTTGATCAATCCTTTTCCACCTTGATCTTCTTTTTTGGTAATTCCAGAAATGAATCATCATCTTCAATGTTGATTGTGATGTCCTCTTGGTTTTGGATTTCTTGTGCTATTATCTTTCCTTGTGCACGTTCATCCTTTGACTTCTCATCCAACTTTACAACTTGTGCACGTTCATCCTTTGACTTCTCATCCAACTTTACAAGGAACTTGTATGTCTTTCCGATGTTGAGAACAAACTTTTGAAAGAATGAACTCTGATTTTTTTTCTGTTTTAATGAGGAAAAAATTAATATCTTATACATGAAATATATTGTTTTATATGTATAAAATGTAATAAAGTTAGAATTTACCTCTTTTATATCATCCAAGAATTTTTGAGCATCGCATCCTATCAATGTTTCTGCTGCGTCAAAAAGTGTGACTCTTGCACTGTCTTTTTCGTCTTCCACTATGATTTTGACAACATATCTACATTTTGTATTATATTGTGCATAAGATGATTTTTATATATTTAATCTTTATAATTTTATTTCATGAGAAATTGATAGTACTTTACCTTGGTATACTGTCTTCATTGTTCTTTTGACAATTTTGACATTTGTCATAAATATTTTTGTCAACCTTTTTATTGCAGCCTGTGCATGAGTAGTACCAAGCCTCATGTCTATTTAAGATATTACTTATTTTTCCAATAAAGCTGCCATATTTAGCCTGTAGATTTGTAAAAATTTAGTTAGTTATAATTGTAGTTTACATATATTTAGATAAATAAATTATAAATTTTAAAATAATATAAAAAAATATAGTAAACAATGTATTTTATAAAAATTAATGCAAAAGTAATAATTCTAAATTTATTTGAATCATCAATGAAACAATATCCATTTATTTTATTTTTTTTAAAACTTAAGCTCTTGATTCATGACTAATTTATAGTATGAATTTTAATATCATACCTTTGATGAGTCTTGTGAAGCTTGCATAATGTCACCAATATTCATTTCCGTTGCATTTTTAAATAGCCTTGACGGAGCACCATTAGTCTTGATCTTTTCTTTTGAAAGAGCCCTGCATATAATTTGAAAAATATTTAAATTTTAATTTATTAAGTTACCTTTTTTATTTGAATTACCATTCTCGCATGTCCTTAGCAAGTTGTATATCGGGGTTGATAAATAATGTTGATGCAATTTGTGAAGTCAAGCACAACTCTCCTGCATATATAATAGTTATAATTAGAATTTGATATTATTTGATAATTATATCTACAATTCAATTTAAAAAATGATACCTTTGTACAATGATATTTTGAAATCTGATAGCGCTATTATAGTTGTCTCATGCATATTTCCTTCAATCATTGAGCCTTCATTGACCGCTAAATCTCCGAATAAAGTTACAGACACTGTTATGTCACTGTATAAGAGAAGTTAGACAATTTTAGGTTAATATGTTAAATTTTGAATAAATAATTTATTGTGAAATTAAAGCATGTGTGTATACTCTTTGTCTACTATAATGATGTCCCGCCTTGTGTCTGCCTTATTATATCTTGTAACGTACTTGATCATAGGCTTGACATTTGCTATCATTGCAAGAACATCTGCACATTAATTTATAATAAGTTAAAAATTATTTTATAAATTTATAAATTAAAAATTAAAGATGTTTACAAATACTTACTTATATTCCTTGTATCCTCGTTGGAAATTGCGTCTTTGATTGAGATAAAGTTATTCAATACCTTATCAAATTGAAATTCTGCTTTTGACTCTTTGATAGAAATGTTTTTAGTCAATGTCAACTCAATTGACTCATGTACATTTCCATAAAGCGGGTTTATTGGTTTGACCTCTCCATTTGAGATGTAAAGAACATTATTCTTCTGAAGCATGTGCTTATACATTTCAATAGTTTCTCCAAACATAACACCTTGTATTTTTTTCCCCTGCAAATATTACTAATATTATCTCACAAATATCAACAAATATCAATAACCATATCTATGTGGGAAACTTTTAAATAAAAATTCCCTAGGTTTGATTGAAATATATCCATTAATTTTGGGAAAAAAATTACATTTTAAGTCATCAACAAAACTAACCTTATTTATATAAAGTCAAGTAACAAATTTAATCGTTTTTATGGATTAGCTCTTTGTAAAAAATGAATTACATGTTGCTTAACTATTTAATAAACATAGTAAGGTGATAATATTTAATATAAGAATAAGCATCAACAATTATAATATAATTATTATAAATTTATAAAAATTTGAGAAGGCTTTGCATAGATTTAAAATAACGATTGCTATAGCATGATAAAAAGTTATGCATATTGTACTTGAAAATTGTATGTATTACTTTATTTAAGAATAAGTATCAACAAATATCAATAGAATTATAGCATGTAGAATTTTGCTACATTACCTCTGAGTCTGCAAAAATTAATTTGAGTAGTTTTCCTGATCCTTTGTTGTTCTCATAAGATGACTCGATAGTTCTTAGGATAACAACAAGAATAGTCCAATCTCTTTGAAATTTTTTTAGTTGGCGTATGTGGATGTGTGGAATTGTTGCTTCGTTAGTGGATGCCATCGTTCCTGCAAGATTTTGAATAGTTTGTTATATGTAAATAACAAAGCATTTGAAGTACTAAATAAACTCAAAAGAAAATTAAATGAGACTATTTCTATATCAAAGATGTGAAACTATTTATAGTAATTTGAATTTATTAATTAATAATTTTATTTACAATGTTTAAAGTTATGTTAATTTTAATTAGTACATTAATTTGAATGAAATGATTGAATGATCTAATAATGAATTGTAAGTTTTTTAAATAATTTTAAGAATAAAACTTTAATAAAAATTGCATCTACTTATTATATAATAAATTACTAACCTTCAAAAATGTTATTGGTCATATGAATTATTCCTTGTGGTCGTTTGGATGGAGAACTTCCTTGTATACAACATTTTTTGTGTATTGTCCCTCTTCTGCACATTTTCCATCTGATCTTATTAAGACCTTGGTTGTCATCATGGAAGTACCCCGCGATAAAGCAACATATAATTGTCCATGAGAGAACACTGGTTCAGGTAGATAAATACCTACGTTAGGTATTGTTTGCCCTTGGGATTTATTAATTGTCATTGCAAAACATAATCTTATGGGAAATTGTTTGCGTTTGAACTTGAATGGTAATCCTTCATCTTCTGCTGGTGACAATGGTATTCTTGGCAAGAAAACTTCTTTCCCAGCATGTTGTCCCATTGTGATTTTAATGGTATTCTTGGCAAGAAAACTTCTTTCCCAGCATGTTGTCCCATTGTGATTTTAGCTTGAATTATATTGGAGTTAAAATCTTGACATACCATTCTTGTACCATTGCATAGTCCATTAGTTGGATCCAAGTTCCTTAGTAAAATAATTGGACAATATTTTTTCAACAGTAGCTTGTGTGGCGGTAGTCCATTAGGGAGCAGAGTGTTCAAAAATTCTTCTTGGTAATGATGATTAGTGTCATCAACTGCTTCATCAAAGCTATAGAATTCTTTTCCTTCTCCTGGAAACCTTTTTATTAGTCTATCATTTAACATGTCAACATATTCATTTTTTGTTGCAAGGATAGCTCTATCTTTCATATAGTCAATGGACGTGAAATTTTCAGCTAAAGATGGAAAAATTGAATTTATGAGAGAATCTTCCGGTAATTCATCACCTTGATTCTTGATCAACATTGCAGTAGGCAGTTTTATAAGATCCTCTGTTACTGTTGGTTCATCTCCATTCCCAATTCTAAGAAGAAATTCACTGAATGCTGTGTCTGATTTTGCTCTCATATTTTTTGAAAGTTGTAGTTTGATCATTTTTCTCCATAAATGTGAGCTTACTAAACTTTCTTTGATAGTTTGTGATCTTGTTGAGCGAGGCACCACTGGTAAAACTTGTCTGAAATCACCACCAAATACAATAACTTTTCCGCCAAATGGTTCATCTTTATCCATTAAATCTCTTAGTGTTCTATCCAACGTTTCAATTGCAACGCGTTTAGCCATAGCAGCCTCGTCCCAAATTATTAGACGAGCTATTCTAAGGAGTTTTGATGTTCCATCTTGCTTTGATATACCGCACATAGATGAATCTGTTGTTGGGATTTTGATTTTAAATCTTGAGTGTGCTGTTCTTCCACCAGGCATTATTACAGCTGCTACACCTGATGTCGCTGTAGCAAGAGCTATCATACCTTGTGATCTTACTTTGGCAAGTAGAGCGCGATATAAATAAGTCTTTGTAGACGGTAAAAAATACCTCTATGGGTCTACAGGAAATTTGCCTACGAGAAGAGCTCGCACGCCCAGTTCTCTGGCACGCACCTAAACCGCGTAGACGTCGACTGTACTCAAGTCCAGGTTCGCCTAACGGTATACTCGCCAGCACGAGTTAGGGTCGATCAGGATGGCGGAAATTCGCTCTTCGCTCAACTCGCCTGCCCGAGTTCGGAGTCGAATCCGCCAGCAAGCCCCAAAACCGTCAGTACAGCTGGGTATCCACTACCCCACATGCTGAGATGGACCTTCCCATCTCTCTCGACCCGAAGGGAGAGAGAGCACAGTACCCCAGGACCGTCAAACGGCCGCCCACAGTGCACACAGCGCGAAGGACTGGACAGGCGTCGAGTCAACCTGAGCATTCATAAATGCGACTCACCTCGGCTGTCTGAACCAAGAGCTGGATCCGTCGGCACTCGGCAAGCTGGCTAGACCCACTCGAGTACTGTACACCTACTTCACCGCCTCTCCTGACCGGAAAGGAGAAAGCGTCGTGCTCAAAGCACGCCGGGCGGTCACGCACAGTACAAGTGATCGGACAGACACTTCATCGATCTGCGAACTCATAAATGCGGTTCATTAATGCTGGTCAAATCCACTCGGATAGCAGTCGTTTGTTGCCTCACATACAAGAATGGGCCTTCCCATCGTAGGTGACAGGACATAAAGCACAATCCCTGGAATGACCATTCATGGTATCGAGGAACGGCGAGACGTCTCTGAAGAGGATGTGGTCACATCCCACAATTCAAGGAGAAGTCAAGCTGTCCTTCTTTCATTTAAAAACCCCTTCCAGCACGATGGAAGAGAGGTCGCAAAACTTGGAGAAAAAAGAGTTGAGACCAAGCTGTTAGCAAATCCTTGCATTACAGCACTGCTGCCTAGTTCCGAGCTCCGATCGCCGACGAACTAAGCAGACCCGAACTCCATTGCCCCGAGCTTCTACTGCGAACTGAAGCTCTCCAGCAACCTCATTCAAACGGTCCAAGGGAAGCAGACTCGACCCGAGCATCGAGCGAAGCGTCCTATAGCCACCTAAAGTCCCCACACAAAACAAAGAGGGCCTTCCCTCTGCTTCTGTTGTAAACATTTGATTTGTTAGTTTGTAATAAGCTTTCTTATAAATACAAACGAAACTCCTTTCTTCGGAAGAATCAAATTTTCACCCTACAGAAGATGGCGACCACAGTGGGAGCAGCTGTTTCATCGAGTGAAATGGTGGTGGCTCAGTTTGATGAGGTTACTATCGGGACGACAGTAGAGTCCCTCGAAATCGAGTTCGACCAGGCCAAGTACGAAGAATACTTGTCCTCCTCCTCCTCGGGTGGCAATGCGTCCCGCAAACGCCACAGAGCTGTGCGCCGAGGCCGACCTCAGACGGTCAAAGCCTCCGCACCCGAGGGTTCCAACCGAGTCTCATCGGAGGAGCCCACTCCCTCGCGATCGATCAAGGCCAAGCCAGAGATCGAGCGCAAGAGGCAAGGGTCTGCCAGATGGATCGCCAAGCGGTCCACACAGACACCTACCTCGGAGGAAGCGCCGGTTCACTCCGGCACAAACCGCAATGCCACAACCCACGGTGACGTTCTCCCCGCTGGGAGAACTAACCAACAGCGACGGCAAACACCCGTCAGACAGGGGGTCCAAACCTCCATTTCTCATAATGGCCTGAACCATCACACAGGCCCGAGAAACACTAGACGGGAAGGCAAGCTGCCCGACCTCAGAAGGCCCTCCAAATCAGGAGCGTCAACCGAGGACAGCAGAGCCATCCGCTCAGGAGGACTTCGCTTCTCAGGTCATATCCCTGATGCGAACAAACCACACCGAGCATACGAGCTTACCCAAGTAGGCGAATCCTCGAAGGCTGGCGAGCCTCGCCATAATCATTTGGCGGATAAACGTAAAGGAAAGGAAATAGGCGGTTCCTCCCGAACCCGCTCTTCTAAACACGGGGTCGAAACTCGCCCACATACTGGAATTCGCTCAAACGCGAAGACTCGCCAGTCAAGGCGAGATCGCCTGACTCCAACACCAAGGCGTTCCACCCAACACGCGCCAGAGAGAGCGCCCAAAAATCTCTCGTCAGCTCACCAGAGCGACTCTTCTGAGGCCCGGGGTTGTCACCAACCACCCGTAGAAGACCTCAGAGAATTCTTGACTCGCAAACGCACTATTCACGAGGCGAATCCTCAGTGTCATTGCGAGAGACTCATCCACACGGTCCTCGCCGACTGCCAATGCGTTGGAACGGCGAAACCTTCGGTATTTGAGAGGCTTTCTCAACAGGCCTCTCGACCGAGGCCCTCCCGTCGAAGGCGCCGTCACCAGAAAAGACGCGCTGCTGACGACCTGGAACTCTCATCCGCCACAGTCAACATGACGGATAAAGGGAAGGCGGTACTCTCCGACTCGCCAGACTCGGACTCCGTCTTAAGACCTAACACCCGGTCTGCCCGACGCCGGCAGGAAGGCATATTCCAGCGAACCCGTAGTCGCCGGGGGGTAAGTATTGGGTTTGACTATTCCACCCTAATACCTCCCTCCTGCGGCGAAGATGAGGTTCATTCGGCGGCGGCCACATCCCAGACCTCGCGCTCAAGTCAAGACGCGCAGGCGAGGGCGCACATGACCGATACCAACCACGAGCAGACAATGGCTCAAAAGTTGGAGGCACAGCAGGCGACCATCGACTCTCTAAGAGAGATGATGGAGCAACTGCTGAGCAAGAAGAAAAAGAAGGGAACCCAACGTCCCTTGCCCCGGCAGACTAGGGATAAAGAATGGGTACCACCTCACCGTCCAGCGGCTGAGACGGAGGATGATCGACAATCCGATTACTCCTCCAAAACATCGATAGGAACGTCGCACACCGCGGATAGCACCCGTGACAAAAGATTCGACGAGTTCCAGGACCAACTGAACGCGCTGAAGCTTCAGCAAAACATGAACAAGCTGGGGGTGGTACGTTGGTACAGTTTGATGGCAAGGGGTCACCCTCGCAGCACATCTATTATTTTATGGCGCAAACCGGATTCCTTACCGGGAATGACGCCATTCTCACTCGACTGTTCATAGGTACCCTCAAGGGGGTGGCCTTTGAGTGGTTCCGCAAACTGGAGCCTGGCTCCATCAAGGCATGGGCCGACGTCGAAAAGCTCTTCCTCGCCCGCTTCTTCGACGACGACACGGAAGTGTCAATGGCCACTCTCCTCGCTGAGAAGCAGCGTAAGTCGGAGTCAGTTAACGACTTCGTAAAGAGATTTCGAAATCGATCAGTCCACTGTCGAGACCAAGTTTCCGAGGCGATGCTGATCGAGATGTGCCGCAACAATCTGTCGATCCACATCCTGTCCAAAATAGGGGCAGTTGAAACCCGGACTTGGAAGGAACTTGTTCGCCAAGGCGAGCAAGTTGAAAATATGATCAAGAGGCTGGAGGCCGAAGAGCCACAGTCCAAAAAGGGAGCAGCAGAACCAGCGGCGCCAAAGAACCCTCCTCGATCGAAGGGAAAAGAGGCTATGGCCGTAGACTCTGCCGCGGCGCCAAAGTTCGTTCAAAAGCCGAAACCCAGGCAATTTGAACCACGCCCCCAGCGGCAATATGATTTCAAAGAAGACCAGGTAGTGGCGACTCTCGACACTCTACTCAAGAGTGGGCGAATTAAGTTGCCAGAAGCCGCCAAACCGGAGGAGGCGGACAAAACCGGTGACCCAAGTTACTGTGCATATCATAGGTTCCTTGGGCATCACACAACCAAGTGCTACGTCCTCAAGGACAAACTCCAGGCCCTCTACGACGCGGGGGTCTTGAAGAAAGAGAAGGTCCAAAAGCAGGTGACGGCGAACATGGTCACTTTGAGCTTTGGGACGGGTCTCCCGGAGGTTCAAGCTCTGGCGGGGATAATTCCTATCCCCAAGGCGGTTTTGAAGATCACTAACGACGATCCTCATAACCAGCGGGAGAAGGGTTTGGTTCCACAAACTCTGCCATCAGGGCAAGTGATGTGGGTCCATCCGGGCCTCCTCGACGACGAGCAGTGGACCGCACAGCCTTCCAAGGAGGCTAAGAGGAAACATTGCAACGCGGTCACCGCCATCCTGGATACAGACGACGCGACGATGACTGCCTTAACCGACTCTGAAGAAGACACCAACGTCTTCGCCACGAGAGTCGGAAAGGAGTTTG
>NC_033801.1:125033705-125065839 GCF_001876935.1 Asparagus officinalis | reverse complement strand
TTAACTGCTTTTACCATCTTAAATATGCCACCCATGTGTACTGAACTACTGATATTAATGTATACTGACATTGGTCTCTTGTTGCAGGATGATACGGATTTTGTATGAGTGATGAAAAAATAATGCTCAATTCAGAGACGATGTGCTTTGAAGACTAGATGTAATTTTATGTTCCTTCAGCCTGTGATTTCTTTTCATGCATTTACCAAAAGCTTCCTGGCGCTCAGAAAAAAATCTGGCTAGTTTCTATTCGATGCTTGGACCATTTGAAATCAATTTGTTGGGTTGTCTTTTATGTTTTGGTCTCATCCTCTCAGTGGCCTTTGATGAAAGTTGGTTCTGAACTGCATTGATTGGCGGTAAATGCTTGAATCTGAGATATTCTGTGGAATTTCTTTTGTTTGAATCTAAGATATTCTGTAGATCTCACATCGCGTCATTTAGCGGAGGTTTCAATGAACGTAGATGCAAGATGTTATTATACGTGCATTTCTGGATCTTTAGATTACATATGCAAGATTGAAGACAAACTGCAGGGACGATATGGGACGATAGAGGGGCAATGTCTTCCATTCACTTATTGAAGAGACAATTTAGTTGCTTGATTCGCGAGGGAAAAGCTTATGCTGTCTTTTACTTCGTCGAGATCCATGGTGTGGTCCCTCGTCAATAATTTTTAAGAAAAACTTTAGATCCAAAAAAAAAACAGGTATCAAGCAACAGCTACTATTTGCTTTTGCTATTTATGAGGAGTTGAAGGCACACCTCATCTGAATTAAACAATTTTTTTTTCCTCCCCAGAGGATCATCTGAACTAAAAAAAAAAAAAAGACGAGCATTTCCCTAACAAACAATAGATGATCCTGAAAGGACTTAGTCACATGTTATGTCAACAAAGTTTTGACAAATCTTAAACTAGAACTAATTTCCAACCGTTTGAGATGAAGACATGAGCTCAGAACTCTGTGTTTATTCACGGTGAAGAAATTTGTGAAATAAAATGCAAGAACACGCTGATCGTATTTCGTTACGCAAGGATTTCATACAGAGCTACTCATGAATTGCTGCTAGGCAATAATGGGTAATCCTCCATTTTTTAGGTTGCAGATGTCAAAATTATCCAAATAAGTATTCGTCAGGCATACAGCACATAGTTAATAAAATCATGGAAAAATTCTCGAATTTGTCGATGGAAGTAGATAAATTCTCACTATCCTTTGCAAGGTAAATAGCGACGCCATACTGGTATGAATAAAATTCAAGACTAGAAGCTTGACACAATACTTTTCGGGGTGCTGACATTTATAGCGAGGCAAAGCAGTTAAAAAAAAAGGCAAATGCAATTTACAACATTTGCGTCTACCGTCGATACCACAAAGGTAATCCAGCCAGCTAAATTAACAAAATGGTTGTTACAGAAAAAATATACACCCCCCAACCAAGAGTGTGTATTAACGTTCATAATATATTTCACAAAAGTTGATACGGTCAAAAAAAATTCACTTGCTTCGGTTGTAAAGATAGCAACAGAAACCACAAAGCAAAACCAAATGAATTCACGATAGAATCGAAGAAAGTGACAGGCCAGAGAGGAACTGGCTAGAATGAAATCGATAAAACTCTCAGCTTTATTTGCAAAGACAAAAATCAAAATACACCACCCGAAAATATCATTCTAGACAATAAATCAAGAAACACATTGAAAAAAAATAAAACAATCTAAACAATGATTACTGTGGCTAACCAAGTGCTGCAGAAACAAAGCTATGGCTACAAATTGATGCTGTACATATCAAACACTTGAAAGAAGGACTTGCCAAGCTTTGCTCCTCAAAAGCCATCAAATCTTCATCTACATGTTATGTAAAGATCAATTACGCCACATACTCATTCTCAAGAACTGGTTGAGTCCTAGTCCCTGCTGCAACCGGAGCCTGAGCCGCCCCAATTCGAGCCATTTTCAACGATTCGCCCAATTCTGCCCTTCTCTCCATGCCCACCACCTTCTTCTTCTTACTATAATTTCTTATCCACACCAAGACCAAAGCCAAAAGCACCAAACCAATAAAACCTCCGACCACAGAGACCACAATTTTCCAAACCCTCGATTTACGATTCTTTTTAGAGCTAATTCGGTAGAATTCACTACTATGGAGAAATGCCCCTGTCTATATGTAGAACAAACATCTTCGGATCGTGATTCTAAATCCCTGAACTCGGGTAATCCATCCAAATCGAACCAAACACACTGAGCAGTTGAGCCACTCGGGACAGGTCTCACATTATCGAATTTGATCAAAATGGGTTTCTCTGAAGCAATAATATCGAGCTCATTCAAATTGGTAGCTGTCAAATTCGAAGCTTTATAAGCGAGCAAACCTAGAACCGGAGTGAGATAAGTGAAGCCAGGTAAAGGGTAGTAGAAGGAAGACCAGTTGCCTAAGTTTTGGTGAACAAAGGCGAGCCTAGTGACATAAGGCTGCACGATAACTCCAACGGGTATTTTGAACTCTTTGTAGCTGTCGAATCCCCTTGTTTTCAAACTCCCACTTCTTAGCCTTAGAACAGAAATTTTGATCCCGGTGAGGTTTGAAGGGACACTGGCATCATAGATTGTACCGGTATGGGGCTTATTGAAGGCTCGATACGCATAATCTTGAAGGAGTGAATCCAATTGCCTCGAGGAAGTAGATGAAGGATTGGGCAATTGGGCTTTACATTGACAAGCAAATATAATTGCCACAAATGCAATAAGGATCATTATATAGTGATTTTGCCAAATGCAGGCCATTGATGATAAGACAAATTCTAAAGGGAATGAGTTATCTCAAGAACTAGATCCCTTTGTTCCCTTGTGAAAATCAACAAAGGAATCTCTTCAGCAATTGATACTATAGCATGATCAATATCTTGATTTTCTCTTCAAAATTATTTCAATGAACGAGATTTCTAGTGAAGGTACATTCAGCAAAAAATCACTACATAAAAGACTACAAAAAAAAAGTCTGAAATTTCTCCAAAATACCTGGAAATTGCTCCCAAAGACTCCAAATCTTCAACAATGCCTCTATTTCTAGATCCAAATCTCCAAAAATACTCACAAAAATCCCTTAATTCCAGCAAAAAAAAAAATCTTTTCCCCCACCTTTCCTCCCAAGCATCCAAGCAAGAAAACCCACTAAAAGCTCTCAAGCTCCAACCTTTCTGCTAATAAACCCTCTGCCAGCGCATATAAAACCCTAGACGATTCAAATCGCCGACAAATCAGCAGAAACATCGAAATCTTTCCCCAAAATAATAATAATAATAATAATAATAATGGCGATTTAATCGCAACAATGCTAATCAATAGAATCGAAATTGGGGCACTTAAGACCGCAGATCTTGCGGCGCATCAACAGAAATTTGGAAAAATATCGGTAATTGGGGATAGAGATTGAGAGAAAACCCTAGGGTTTCAATTTTCAGAGATAAAAACTTTAAAGGGGAAAAAAAAAATAGAGAGCGAGAATATAATTCACGAGGTTGAAGATCACTGATAAACCCCGCTGGCATTTTAAATGACGAAAATGCCCTTGGTTTTGGGGCATGTGGTCGGTGGCACCCCTGTCTAGCTTTAACGGCGGTTAGCTTTTCGCGTTGGGGAATTTTGCTTTCAAGCCCTTTTTACAACGTCTTGATTCCTTGTTGGATCTTTTCGTGAAGGAGGGCTTGGTATATTTTGGGAAATTTAGGGGTTCCGTTGCTAAATTTTTGTTAGATTTGTTGGTCAATGTTCAGGAGTATCTCTGCCTATCTGGCCTTTGACCTGGGGCCACGAACGCATTTATTATTTTTCAAAAATGTGTGCATTTATTTTATAGAGGAATTTTCTTTTTATATATGCATTATACAATGCTCTGAAGAATTTTCCTTTTATATATGGCTCTCTGAACTTTCTTAAAAGAAATTATTGCTTACGAAATTATTTAAATTTTCTATTTTGTAATTCAGAGGCGATTTTGGGAGAAAGCTGACATTTTGGCCGCTTTCCTCCTAATTTTCGGGACAAAATACCACATCCAAACGGGCTCTTACTTGCCATCTTTGTTTGGTACGAATCATTTAGATCATACAATTTATGAGTAATCTTATTCAAATAGTTACCATCTTATATAAGGTCTTGTTTTATAATTGGTTTCTTGTTTTGATTTTTCAAAAAAAAAAAAAAAAGTGACTGAAAATTTATCAGCTGGACCCACTTTTTATTGCACCGTCTTTCCACCATCCCAATTTGGTATCATGACACTACCGATTGATATGGAGTTAGATATTTTTCTTACTACCCATTATTGAGGTCTCATTAAATCTTGCCATTAAAGTTTCCATGAAACTTTTTAGCAATTTTTTTTTTGTTAAACAATCTTTGCTGTTTGTTACACCAATCTTTCATAATGTATTATTATATTATGCACCCACCAATTATTTTATCCTTACAATTGTCACGTAAGATGGATATGAATAAAGATAATAAAGTAATGTCAAATGAATCCTTAAATTCAAATCTATTAATTTAGTACGAATATAGTTTCAATTATTCAAATCCAAGCAAGTATCTGAATATTTGTATCCAGTCTTTTTATCATAAATATCCTCCAAATACCTTGTCGTGCATGACTGTTTCAAATTTTGAACTAGTTGTTTAATTTCACTATTTTTAGGTTAGAAATGTGGTCAACTTTATGTTATAAAATGAATATATCCAATAAATATTAGAGGAGTCTTTCAAGCAACAGAAGCGCTTGATGTTGACAGAACGGATGGTTCAAGCAATAGCCTTGAAACGAAAGCAACAGTATGTTGATATATAAAAGGGCGATGATGGTGCAAATCATTGTTGTCCTTTATTTCTAAACTAATGTAAGAGAAAAAATAGGAGAATTTTTTGAAAACAACCTTTCTAAGAAGAGTATTAGCTAAATCGACCGTATGTGGAAAAAAAGAGCAAAATCTACTGTATGTAGCTCACGTCCGTCGAAAATAGTCGATTTTGCTCAAGGGAAATTTTCTAACTAAACTAGTCCCGTGTAGATAGTGGTCGTTAATCATGCGATTAACAACTGCCAGGAATTGCACTGGACTAGTAGTCCCGTACAATTCCTGGATAATTCGGAGATTTTTTTGGGGAATTTTTAGGAGAGAATTCCATTGATAGGAGTCGCCTTGCGAGCACCTTTGATCGCAGAATTATCAAAGGTGGGTTTTGAGAAGAAGATTGGCGAAGAAAATACCTTCTCTAGATTATGAAGAATAAAAAATTACAAAATCTCTCTCTCACAATCTCTCTAGAATAAAGAACAACTTCTCTATCCTCACTAAACTCTAATCTCTTGATTAGAATCTCTCCTATGATGTTTAGAAACTCTAAACAATCCATATTTATAGGTTAAACAACGTGGATAACAATTTTGTAAATAACCAAGCCCAATAGAACTTGGAATCTGTGTCAAACAGAGTCCAGGTCAACCCAGGAAACGCGATCCGATCGACTGACCTGCTTGGTCCGATCGACCAGTCAGAGAGAGGGTTTTTAACCCTGCAAGATTTTCTAATATCAGTCGATCGATGCTAATTTCGGTCGACCAATCGGTCGACCGATGATGGATCCTGGTCTACCGGACAAAACACACGACTCTCGCCTGTAGCGTGCACGTCACCGGTCGACCGACGCTGATCATGCGATCAACCGGCCAGAGCCCAAATGCTAGTTTTCTGAGTTTTGCTATTTTCCTGCTTTTGACTACTTGCGAGGACTCCATCCACGCCTCTATTCTCACTCTACCATGAGAATCATCTATCCCCAAGCTCCCATGAGGATCGCTAAACTCCCGAAACAGACAGAAGATACACACGTATCATAGATCCCCCCTTTAGGAACTTAAAGTCTCATTCAAGTTAGAACTTCAGTTGAGGGAACTCTCGAGCCCCTCCTTTGTTGAACCACCTGACCTTGACGTCTAACCAAAAATGATTCCTTCATCCCCCGTCTAGTCGTAGTTACCTTTCATTCCTAAATGCAATCCTCTTTCAGTGGCTTCTCGTAAGGCCTAATGAACAGCGAGACAAACTTCTTGCTTTGCATTCACTAGCCTATTCGCCTGGGTCTCCGTCACCAAGTTTGTCTCCTTCAGAAGAGACGCTGAACGAAATATGAACTTCTCACCGTCTTTAGTGAATGTGTACTTCTGAGCCCGCCTTTCGTAGATTGCATATCTATCCCACAAATACGGATTGCCCAACATAACCTGACAAACATTCAATGGAACTACGTCGCACATGACCTCGTCAATATACGACTCGTGGTGTACAAATCTGAAAGTGCATTAATTAACTACACTCAGCCTTGTCTCCTTCTGAACCCACCCTAATGGATAGGGCTTCGGATACTTGACCATCTTTAGACTCAGCTTCTGAACCAAGGTCTCAAATATCAAATTTTTCTCGCTGTCCGGATCAACTATGGCATCTACCAAACTGGTCTTTACCTATAACTTAAGAACAAAGAGCTACTATCTGGGATCTTTTTCCTCCTCCGCGACATGCTTCCCTGACATAAGGTTGAGACTGTTATTGGTCTCTGTCATTACCTTATGCTATCACATATGCCTTTTCTCCTCCTTTTTCTTCAACCCCTTTGGTTTTAGATGAGGATACTTTTCCCAGTATTTATCAGCTATATGTCACGTCTTTTCGCAATGACTACATATCAGTCCTGCTTTCCCTGGATCACCCTTCTTCGTCGTCTCCTTCTAAGGTTGGGAGCCACTAGACTTGCCCCCCGCTTGTTTGACATCCCCCTTTGTCTCGTTGCCTTTCTTTTGCTTGCCCTCAACGACAATAACCTTCACGCCTGCCTCTGCAAAAACTCAACGTGAATAGCTTCATCTCCTTCCGGATATATTCGTTCAAACCCGCTATATATTTCATAAAGACCGAGTACTCCTCTGTCGCAATGTTGATGACCATTGCTTGTTGTTGAAACTCAGTCATGTATTCTTGAACAGTTTGATTGAATCTTTGGCGTAAGCCGTACCACTTGTACCAACGCTCTTCAAGAAATCTCACTGGGTAGAACTGCTTTCTTAACAAATCAATGAACTTATTCCACGACACCGTTTTTTCTCCTACTTGCAATTGGATTTCCACCACGTCAACGCGTGACCTGAAAGCTTCAATATCGTAAAAACAATCTTATCTTTTGACGAATAGCCATAAAGAGTAAAATAAGTCTCATACGCTCGATCCAATGATCAAGGCTTTCGACGTTAACACTCCCATCATAAACGAGAATCTCTACTCTAAAATCAATCTTCAGATTTTAGTAAGGACCCTTACCCCTTTGATGTGGAACAGCCCTGACGGCCTCGACCTCCTCATCGGAATCTGAATTTTCACTCTCCCCACCGAACTCTATAGGTTTCTTCTTGGACTTTGAAAAAGATTCCCTCTTTTTATTCCCTCCATGGATGAGATCAACAAGTTGTGTGAGAGTCGACCCGATTGTTTTGATCTGTTTCTCTATTGCATCGAGCCTCGCTTAGTTGTCGTTATCCGCCATCTTCTTCTTCCTTGATTTCTAGACATCTTCCAAAGAAATAAGGATCTCGTCTAGCTTCTTGTATTGCGATCGAGTAAGGACCATGCACATGACACCCTCCTTCACAGGATCTAAAGTATTTGATACCAACTTGATACGAGTCGCCGTGCGAGCACCTTTGATCACGGAATTATCAAATATGGATTTTGAGAAGAAGACAGTAAAACACACAAAACAATTCAATTGGTGAAGGAAAATACCTTCTCCAGATTATGAAGAATAAAAGATTACAAAATCTCTCTCTCACAATCTCTCTAGAATAAAGAACAACTTCTCTATCCTCACTAAACTCTAATCTCTTGATTAGAATCTCTCCTCTGATGTTTAGAAACTCTAAACAATCCCTATTTATAGGTTAAACGACATGGATGTCAATTTCGTAAATAACCAAGCCCAATAGAACTTGTTATCTGCGTCAAACAGAGTCCAGGTCAACCCAGGAAAAGCGATCCGGTCGACCGACCTGCTTGGTCCGGTCGACCGGCCAGAGCGAGGGTTTTTAACCTTGCAGGATTTTCTGATATCGGTCGACCGATGCTGATTTCGGTCGACCGATGATGGATCCCGGTCGACCAGCCAGAACACACGACTCTCGTCTGTAGCGTGCACGTTTCCGGTCGACCAACACTGATCATGCGGTCGACCGACCAGAGCCCAAATGCCAGTTTTCTGAGTTTTGCTATTTTCCTGCTTTTGACTACTTTTGCCGTCTTCGACGACTTCATCCACGCCTCTATTCTCACTGTACCATGAGAATCATCTATTCTCAAGCTCCTATGAAGATCGCTAAGCTCCCGAAGCATAGAGGAGATACACCCGTATCATCCATTGGGGGAGGTCTTCCAACAACTGAAGTGCTCAAAGAAAAGACTCGGCACCGGCGATGGCGAGCAGCGCCTCCAAATCTTCGGTCCCAACAAACTCGAAGAAAAGAAGGTATCTTCGCAATCAAAACCATCATTAAAGCTTGCACATTTATCAATTATATTTACTAATTTTGATCTCGATGGTGTTTTCAACAGGAGAGCAAGTTCCTCAAGTTCTTGGGTTTCATGTGGGCCGAGCAGGATGCGGCCATTCGTGTCCCTGGTGACATCATCAGCATCAAGCTTGGCGATATCTTGCCTGCAGAAGCTCGGCTTCTTGAAGGAGATCCTCTCAAGATTGATCAGTCTGTGCTCACTGGAGAGTCTTTGCCGGTTGTCCAAGAATTTTACGGGACTACTAGTCCCGTGCAATTCCTGGCAACTGTTAATCACATGATTTACAGCGACTAACTATACTGGACTAGTAGTCCCGTGTAGTTCGGAATTTTTCCTCAAGCGACAGTCGATTTTGCTCTTTTTTCCGCATACTGATCGGTTTAGCTAATACTCTTCTTAAAAAGGTTGTTTTCAAAAATTTCTCTAGAAAAATATTAGTGGAGTACTTATATATATGGGACCATGGCGCGCTCATTAAACATGGGCCCTGTCGATCAGGGCCATATCTTTTAGTATCAATGGTTTGGTTGATTTAACATTACAATTTTCCAATTTAATTACATTAAAGCTCCTTTTCAATGTGATATTGTGCGTATATATATATAGAGAGAAGAATGTTTTATAGAACGATAACGTCAGTGTATTATTCGATACAAACCGATTAAACTGATCAAACAAACTAAACGTTTTAAAAAAAGTTCGATTCGGTTTTGGTTTTGGAATTTTTGAAATCGAAGTAATCTGACTGACTTCTCTCACCATAATTGTTGGAAACTCATGTTTTTTGAGGCGAACAGATATTTATACTAATATTTTATTTATTTTGATCTCATGAAGGTTTACTTTTACTTTGTAATGTAGTTGATTTAATGAAATTTTCTTTTCAACTTGGGATGTGAGATGACTGAAAGATTTGAATGATTAATAATATTGTTTTTAAGCTAAAATTTCTCTAGCTTGACATGTCTAGTCTCAAATTGAACCAACGAAACTAAACCGTACCCAACCAACTCTGTTTGGCTTGGTTTCGAATCTAATTCTGTTGGTTTGACAATCAAATTTTCTTTTTAGTGCTGACCGAAATTTTTGGTGAAGAAAAAGAAGATGTTGTCAGATCTTCGCATTCAAGTTTCCAACCAATAAAGGCAAAACAAAAATTGAAAAGATTGAGATTTGAAGAATTTTGATTTTCATTCGGAAACTCAAAACCAGCTTCTTATGTGTTACAAACAACATACAAATATATAGATGAATCTAAAAAGAAACAATTCATACTTTCTTTTGTGATCAACAAGTATCACAAACTACAATTGTGAGGGTGTGCTTGGCAAATTTTTAAAACTAGACCATATGATTCAATTTTGGATTTATTTTTATTGGCAAAAGCCGATTCAATTCCAGCTCAATTATTCTTACGCTAAAAAGTGACCATAAAACCAGTTTAATGTTGGAAACACTACCCCCGGTCCAACTCTAAACTGATTTAGAGTATACTTGGTCAATATGACCCAATTTTTAGGTGATTGCCAAATACACCCTTAAAAAATCATCAATCAATTTGAAAACATAATGGATCACCAGTCGCAATCCAAAGTCACTCATCATATTTTTCTAAGTACGCAAAGGGATTTAAAAAAGAAAAAAAAGGCAATCGTTGGGATGTAGCAATCAGATATATACATGCACATATTTTTTGGTCAATGACAATCAGATCTTTTAAGTAACCCTTAAATGTTTAATTATATTAGCGTCATGGTTGGCCGCTATGCTTTTTTCGAGGGGAAAAAAATGGAAGATAGAAACTTTGAACCGAGACTTCCTTGCCAATCTTGCACAGGGTTGTCAGCGAGTTGTAGTCATTTTGACGAAACCTCCGGCTGATATTCTCCCCTTATTATTAGATTATTATTAGATGATATTAGTGGAAATCCCAATATAAGATTATAGGCCTTTCAAGGCCTCTTCTGTACAAAAAAAAATAAAACTTTGAACCGAAAACAAATTTCTGAATATTAACTGATTACAAATTTCTGAAATGGGGACACTGAATATGATCTGATAACTCTTATAGCAAAATGAGTTTTCAAGAGATAGAAATGATAAGATTTGTTGGGGATTCGTCCTATCGACAACCTGTCAAATGAACCCTCTCGCGGAACGTGCCCTCCGGGTCTTGTGTTGAAAGAAGGCAAGAAGAAACCACAACAAATAAAAAAACTTTGCAAGGAAAAAATAGAAGAGAGAGCACCAAAAATTTAACGAGGTTCGGCAACTTGCCTACGTCCTCGGGAGCCACACAAAAAATTTCCTTTGAATATTAAAGAAGATTACAAAGCTTGCAAGAGATAATCTCAAACTCCTTGAGATCACTCAAAAAAGAACTCTCTTTTTATTTCTCAAGGCGCGAGATTTTTCTCTAAAAAATCGCCGCCAAAATCGCTACAGGAATTGCTCTGGAAAACTCGCGTTTAAGTGGCGACCAGAGTTCCCTATTTATAGGGAAACCCTAGGTCAAAACAGATTAGAAATCTGTTTTCTGCGAATTCGCCTGACTGCGAAGCTCGCCTGTATGACTTATGTTTGCCTGAACATAGTCAAGCTCGCCTGAACTACTTCGCCTGCACTTGGAGCTCGCCTGCACTTAGAGTTCACCTGAACCTCCAAAGCTCGCCTGATCTTCCAAGTTCGCCTGAACTTCCAAAGCTCGTCTGAACCGCAGGTTCGCCTGAACTCAACTTCGAGCTTCGCCTGAACTTCCAAGTTCGCATGAACTATCAAGTTCGCATGAACTTCCAAGTTCGCCTGATTTCTTAACATAGAGAAATCTTTGTTTTGCATGTTTGTTCTAAGGTTTGGGTCGACACCCGAAACCAACAATCTCTCACTTGGAGACCAAACCTTCGTCAACAAGCTCTCTTCAACTTAGCAAGCACCTTCTCCTACCCGGAGAATCTCTTTCTTTAATTTAATATCTTTCTCATAGTGTGGCTCTGTCCTCATCTCCTACGCATGAAGGACAACTGAAGTTGCGCACAACTCTAGTTTCTGAATGGTCACAGCGACATACTATGCCTCACTCGTGGACAAAGTCACTATCTTCTGCAAACGTGAGACCCAGCTCACTGTTGTCGACCCTAAGGTATAAACATACCCCGTGATACTTCGCCTCGTATCATGATCACCGGCAAAATCTGCATCCACGTATCCCTACAGTACGAACTTCTTTCTCCCAAAGCACAGTGACATATCCGTAGTCCCTCTTAAGTAGCGTAATATCCATTTCACGGCCTCCAATATTGCTTTCCTGGGTTGCTTGCAAATTTGCTCACAACTCCCACTGCATGGGCAATATCCGGCCTCGTGCAAACCATTACGTACAAAAAACTACCATTGTACCACTGTCTTGGAACCTGTTTCAAACCATACAAGCTCTTCTTGAGCCTGCACACCGTCTCTTCTTTATCTTCCTCAATGAAGTCAACAGGTTGCTTCATATAGATTTCTTCATCCAAGTCACCATGAAGAAATGCAATCTTCACATCCAACTGCTCAAGGTGGAGATTTTCAGCAGCTACTAAGCTTAACACCACTCTGATGGTTGTAAGCTTCATAACGGGGAAAAATATCTTCGTATAATCCACTCCTTCCCGCTATTGGAATCCTTTCACAACTAATCTGGTCTTGTATCTCTTGCTTCCATCACTATCCTACTTGACCCGGTAAATCCACTTGTTATGTAAAGCTTTCTTCTGTATAGGTAGCTGGGCCAACTCCTATGTCTCATTCGAGCGGAGAGAATTCATCTCTTCTTACATCACATGCTCTCACTGCTGAGATTCACTCACTTGCATAGCCTCCACATAGCACTATGGTTCTCTGCTATCTATCAAAAGCAAATAATCTAGTGATAAGAGATATCTGAGATTCGATTTGGGTATCTTAGATGACCTCCTAAGCTCCTTGCCCTGGGTAGTTATCTCTGCACCTCGAGTCTCCTTTGTTCTTCGATCAGAACTAACATTGTCTCCCCCATCCAGAAGCTCCTCCAAATCTATATACTCGGATGCACATGCATCCTTAGTGCTGCCCCCACTGCTTTAGTTATCATTTGTATTATCCTTGTCCTTATACATCACCTCTTCATTGAATATGACGTCTCGGCTCCTGATGATTTTCCTGTTCTTCTCATCCCACAAACGATATCCGAACTCATCAATGTCGTATCCAATGAATGTACACTTCTGTGACTTATCTTCTAGCTTGTCTCTGACATGGTCACTGATATGAACATATGCCACACAACCAAAGACTCTCAAGTGTGAGAGATTATCCTTCTTGTCACTCCAAACCTTCTCTGGAGTCCCAAAGTCTAATGGAACTAATGGCCCATGATTAATTAAGTAAGCTGTTGTATGCACTGCGTCCGCACAAAACTTTTTTCGGCAGACCTGCATATAGACGCATGCTCCTCGCAAGCTCTATCAATGTTTTGTTCATTCTCTCTGCAACGCCATTCTGTTGCGATGTTCCTGGAGTAGTTCTCTCTAAACGAATCACATTCAGATCACAGAACTTCTTAAACTCTTCCATCTCATATTGTCCATCGTTGTATGATCTCAGAAACTTCACTTTCAGATATGTCTCGTTCTCCATCATGACTTTCCACTTCTTGAATATTCCAAACACCCCTGACTTATGCTTTATGAAGTATATACACACATTCCTTGAGTGATTGTCAATAAAGGTGACATAATATACCGAACCGCCAAGAGAAGACACGCTAGCTGAACCCCCCATACGTCTGTATGAACAAGCTCTAGCTTATGAGCTTTAGGTGGTCTTCCACTCTTCTGAAAGTTGACCCTCTTCTGCTTCCTGTAGATGCAGTCTTCGTGAACACTAACTTCAACTGAATCGATACCGGTTAGCTTTCCTTGAGAGTGTAGGATCTTCATACCCTTCTCGCTCATGTGTCCCAACTTATTGTGCCACAGATCTGCACTCTCCTTACCCGCTGCAATTGCGAGGGTGTCACTCGCATGTGAAGTTAGGTAGAGTGTTCTAGTTTTGTTGCTACGGGCAACTATCATAGTGCCGTTGGAGATTTTCCATGAATCACCGGTAAATATCGTAACATAGTTTTCTGCTCCAAGCTGACCAACCAAAATAAGATTCATCTTCAGCTTCGGTACATGTCTAACATTCTTTAGATTCCACTTGGAACCCTTTATCTGTATCTGCACGTCATCTCTTCCAACGATACTACAGGGCTCGTTGTCCCCCCAAGTACATTTTTCTAAAGTCTCCTGCTACATAGTTATGAAGAAGCTTCCTATTGACAGTGGCGTGGAATGAGACTCCCGAATCAATAACCCATGAATCAGAATCACTGTCCATAGCAACTTGCATAAGATAAGCCTCCTGCTCACTTGCATCCTTCTTTGGTGCTTTACAGACTAAAGACATATGGCCCTCCTAGCCGCAGTTCCAACATTTCCCTTTGATAGGCCTCACATTCGAGCTCGACCTCTTCTTCTTCGACTTTGATCGATTCCTGTTCTGGTTACCCTTATTACGACTTCGGCTTCTTTGTACGAGATTTAGGGCTGAATCTGAACCTTCTGATTCGTGTGATTTTTTTCTAACCTCCTCAGATAGAATCATACTGACAACCTCACTCAGTTTTAACTTCTCATTCCCCGCCGAGTTGCTAATTACGGTCACACAACTTGTCCAACTATCTGGCAACTGCGATAGTATCAATAGAGCCTGCACTTCGTCATCAAACGTGATGTCGACTGAGATGAGTTGATCAACAATCGTGTTGAACTCGCTGAGATGCATCGTGAATGAACATTCTTCTGCCATCTTGAGGTTGTAAAGCGTTTTGACGAGATGCACCTTGTTTGCAGCTGACGGTTGCTCGTACATCTTTGCGAGCGCTTCCATAAGCCCCACCGTCGTCTTCTCCTTTAATATATTATGTGTGACTGATTTTACGAGCGACAATCGGATCTGTCCTAGAGCCTTTCGATCCAATATTTCCCAGTCCTCATCGGTCTCATCCTTCTTCTTTCCCTTCGCTTTACCCATCAACGGGCAAGATAAAGATCATTCTGGTACAGATAGTCCTCCGTCTGCGATTTCTAGTAGGCAAAGTCTGATCCTTCAAACTTCTCAATCTTTGATATGCCTTCTTCTGCCATAACTCTCACACAGATCTAATCCGAACGAAGCTCTGATACCAGTTATTGGGGATTCGTCCTATCGACAACCTGTCAAATGAACCCTTTCGCGGAACGTGCTCTCCGGATCTTGTGTTGAAAGAAGACAAGAAGAAATCACAGCAAATAAGAAAACTTTACAAGGAAAAAATAGAAGAGATAACACCAAAATTTTAACGAGGTTCGGCAACTTGCCTACGTCCTCGGGAGCCACACAAAAAATTTCCTTTGAATATTAATGAAGATTACAAAGCTTGCAAGAGATGATCTCAAACTCCTTGAGATCACTCAAAAAAGAACTTTCTTTTTATTTCTCAAGACGCGAGATTTTTTTCTATGAAAAATCACCGCTCAAGGCGCTGCAAAAATAGCCGCCAAAATCGCTACAGGAATCGCTCTGGAAAACCCGAGTTTAAGTGGCGGTCAAGGTTCCCTATTTATAGGGAAACCCTAGGTCAAAACAGATTAGGAATCTGTTTTCTGCGAGTTCGCCTGACTGCGAAGCTCGCCTGAACATAGTCAAGCTCGCCTAAACTGCTTCGCCTGCACTTGGAGTTCGCCTGAACCCCCAAAGCTCACCTGATCTTCCAAGTTCGCCTGAACTTCCAAAGCTCGCTTGAACTACAGGTTCGCCTGAACTACAGGTTCGCCTGAACTTCCAAGTTCTCCTGAACTATAAAGTTCACCTGAACTATCAAGTTCGCCTGAACTATCAAGTTCGTCTGATTTCTTAATTTAGAGAAATCTTTATTTTGCATGCTTGTTCTAAGGTTTGGGGCTACACCCGAAACCAACAAGATTCACCTATTTTGTTGTGACTCGTAGAATGAACCTCTCCACGGGTTCATCTCTCGGTAACTTGCAAAATAAGCTGACAACTCATACCCATCTTTTCTTTCTGAAACAGTACCACACAGATGTCCACTACAGTCCCAAATCACTGATCAAATTAACATTAGACTAGCTTCTATGAATCAAAAACAATCCAAACCAATGTAAATAATTTACACTTTCGGGTACACAAATGATGTAAAATCACACAAATCATGAATAACCAACTATTATTTTTACAATTACGAACCAACTAACACGACATGGGGTCCGAAACAAATCTCAAGAACGCGATAAAGAACGTTGCCTCAACAAACCTCCATATCTTGGAGAAACTGGAGTGCTCCCTGCCTGAGTTTCTACCTGAATCCCTGTAGGAGGAGAGGATGGAGATAACATTTCTATAGGGTCATCGTTGTTGGGAGATCGAGGTGAAGTGTTATTAGAGTTGTTAGAAGAGCCAGGTCTAGATATTATGGGGGAGAGAGGTCCAGCGGAAGAATGGGATGAGCGAGGCTGTATCTTGAGGGGGTCGACTTCTTGGATCTCGTCGATGCCTTCATTAACATAGACAACATCTTGCATTGTGAGCTGATGAAACTCCACAATCTCCCTTAAGAACCTATTTTCTCTTGCATAGATGGAGTTTTCGTGTGCCAACCTAGCCTTCTCTTCCAGCAACGTTTCTAATTGGAATCGTATCTGCATCAAAGAGGCACTTTTAACAGAATAAAGGAATAGGTGTCATGGTGTGTAAACAATGTTATGAGGTCACATTAATATTCTGGGGTTATGTCAAGCGTTAACACTAGCTAATATGTCATACAATAACACACGATGATATTTGTATACTTTTTTTTTTCAATCCATGGCAGCCCTACTATGCAATAACTCATCAATATTGTAGAATGCATGAATGCAATTTCAAGAAATATGCATAAGTAGCACAACAAATATAAGTTTTAAATAAGCAATTAGCAGAAGTGATGAGATAATAATTAATAGAGGAGTGTTTGAGGTAGGCCTAAGAGAACTTTCCATTAAGAAGGATATAATAATGATTAAATTAGTGGAGGTACCTGTCAACAAAACTAGATGGAAAGTAAGGTTCTAGTAGCCAACCCCAAAATTTGAGATTAAAGGCTTTTACTATAATAATAATTATTATTATTGTTATTATTATTTTGCTGTAGCTGAACAAAGGTTCTTAAATCATATGTATCCTTTATTTTTGTCGATTTTGAAGTCCGGAAAAAAAAACTCAAAGACCATAATTCCATTCATTATTAGAAGAGTTGTACCAAATCATCGTCTTCAATACTAACACCCTTGTCACGACTCTCTCTCAATAGCTTGTTTTCCTCTTCAAGCTGCGTACATCTCTCCTTTGAAAAAGCCAGGTCAGCTTTGACTGTTTTTAGTTCCCGCAAAAGAACCTTGGCCTTCGCAGCCATTGCATTTGCAACCTATAAATCACAAGAAAATCATGTTGTATATACTATATAATTATTTCATAGAGCTGTATTGCAGGAAATAAGTCCAGTGCACACTGGAAACCAAATTATTAAAGGCAAAAAAAAAAGAACTGCTTTAATAGAATAATCTTTTGAGCAGGTCAAAATATCTATCATGGTAGATTACTTTCTCTTCTCATTTTTCCCCTGAGAACGGAACATATGTTAGTTGGATATAAGAATTGACTCTGATAATCTTGCACAAAACCACCCACTTCAACTTTTCCTGACCAAGAAGTGCATACTAATGAAAAAATTAGTGTGCTTACCAGCTCAATATGATAAACATTATTCATTCCCAATTTGGTCTAAAATATGTTCCATTCTTTTCTTCCAGACATGATTACAATCACACTTCCACATCAGTACTTCTGCGAGTTTCGGGGGATCAAAACAAATGCATCATGTTTGACATATCAATAAGTTCAGTGTATATGAAGATAGATGAATGTTTTGGTTTTATTTGCACCATTTTTCAAATGGTGTATGACTAAGAAGGAAAATGAGCTTTGACTACGCCTAGGATATTCCTTACCTCTGAGTTTTGATAAACAGTAGGTCTTTCCTAAGTCTGAACGTAAAGGTCAATTAGTTAATATACAGCCAGATACAGGCAAAGAAACTTCTCCAATTACCTCGACAGTTGACTCCTGACATTTTAATGTTTCAATCAATACATACTTCATTTCTGGTTATAGGAATCTGAAGTTTCTTAATTTCTAAAGATTATTATATCCTGAAAGACTGTTGGATGGACACAGATACAGTGGCATGGAGAAGACATGATATGCAACAAATTTTAAGAAATAGATATTTAAGAATTAGATAGAACATGTGTTCATGAAACATATCAAAAGAACTATACTCCAAGCAACACAAATATCAAGTATTAAACTGAAGGGAGCATGATAAGTGAATATTAACGGAACAATAAAAGCTAAGACTCGCAATCAGTATATCTATGTAACCCAATGATATACATTTGCCACCTTACGTCGCGAGATGACTTCAGTTGCTTTTCATGGTCATGTAGATCTAGATAGAGATGGTTTGAAGCTGAAAGATCTGCAGGCTGACTCCGCACACTGAAACTTCCACTCTTTCTCCTAATTTGCAGGTTTCGTGTTTCTTGGATGATGTCAGATGTCCTGTTCTCCACAATTGTTAGACCCTCCTAAAGAAGTGAAAAAATAACAAAATTAATGGAAGGAACCATTTTGAATGGAAATCTACGGTAAAATAATAGATTGAAAACAATAGACAATATTTATCCTTTACAAGCTTAAAAGATTACATACTGCAAACAGATCCGACAAAAACTTACTTCAAGAGCATTTTTTATTGTGCCCCCAATGTGTTGGAGGGAAGAAGCAAACTCTGAACGTCTGTTAGGCGACGAGTTTTCTGGTTGCTGGAAACTATCAAGTTGATTGAACTGCAAAGAGAATAATCACATATAAGCAACATATAAGTGGAGACATAAAATCTAGTGAACAGAATGGGGTTAAAGTTATCAAGCTACAACGTTAGGGAAAGTGCCACTAATAAAATAAAATTCTGTTAAAATAGGTTTCTCTGTTATATTTCAACCCAGCTTAGGTGAAGGGGAAAAGAATGAAACAGTCTGTTCGCAAATATGCTCCTTTATTGGTGGCAAATATTCTCTGCAAATAATCAGTTTATGAAAAATGGCCCTTTTGAGAAAGAAAACCAATGTAATACCTGCTATCAGATGTAGAATTACCACTCACCTGACTGTGTGCTGATGTACTGAGGCCATGTGGATGGCTCCGACCACTGTCTTCAAATTCCTGGGCAGCATTATTATCTTCAAGAATTGATTTAGCTTTTCTAGCCAAAAGCCCCCAGAAACCATCCTTAGTCTCATCCAAACTTTTCATTGATGTGCACTCATAGGTCACAGCATCCTGCTGTATGAATCTCAAGCTTATTACAAGGCAAAAGCTAAGCATGAAAACCTAGATGTGTAGACAAAGAAGTTGAACACCACAAAAAGCTAGGCCCGCAAGTTAAGAAAACAGAATCACACAGCAAAGTTATAGACTATTCTGCATTATATACAGATAAACCTGTGCCTTACCGCCTCAAAATCCTGAATTGATTTAAGTAGCGAACTTCTTAGATAGATTGTTCTTGAAACGGCAGGCTCAATAATAAGATAAGGAAGAAGATTAGGATAATTATGAATGTATTTTTTATCTGAAAAACCTTGTTCAGCATTAGTCCTTCACAAGGCTCAGATAATAAGATAAGAAAGAAAAATCACAGCACCTAAAATGTATTTCAGATCATTTTATATCCTTGCACTGCTTTCTTTCTAATTCTCCAATATAATTCATACATTTGATACCAACATCAAATAATTATAAAAAATACTTTTAGATATTAGTCCCTTAAATCTTCAATTACATATTTGTCCCCGAAATCCTATAGGGTCATGCAAAATGTTTCCACTGTTTGTTTTTCAGTTAAAAAACCTAACCAAGGTTGGGTTAACTCCTAAACCAACATCTGTAATCACCAAACTACCCCTCTCTCTAATGTTTCAAACATTTGTGAAGCTCAACTTTTGGTTAGGGTTCTTTTCTATTGGAAAAGAACTCAAGTGGGTTTGGATTTTTATAAGAAGAGCTCAAGCGGGAACTGGGTTTAAACTCATGAAGAACTGAGTTTGGGAACATAATGATAATAGAGGGGTAAAACAGTCAATTTGCCTCCAACAGTTAGATTTAACGAAATATTTCCCTCAAATCTAACATGTGTTAACTAGAGGAACCATTATGCAAGACCATATAGGAGTTGAGGGATTAATATGCAATTTCCAATATTTGAGACACTAATATGCAATTACTGAAGATTTAAGGGACTAATATCTAAAAACCCCTTATAAAAAATAACATACAACTGTCATATTTCTATGCAATACAATTAAAAGAATTTAGAACATACAGCTGTCATATTTCCATGCAATACAATTAAAAGTATTTCTGCAGAAAAGGTTTTAAAAAAAATTTAAATACCATCCCAGTGTCGAATTGCAGCCAGAAAAGGTAAAATTATAAACATATGATGTCCCAGCATCCAGTTTCAACTAGCAAGATTTTGCTCCAAAATGTCTCGAATCAAAGTCTCTCTCTAAAAAACATACATATCACTATTTATTTGCGATATGTTATTAAATATTAACTCCATCCATATTTTCTAACTGAATTCAGGAAAAATATCAAACAACACCAGCACCTAGTTTCTCATAAGCAACCTCCAGCCTGTCGCATTTCTAGATTGCATACTAATTATGCTTGAATCCCGGAGCAGCAGACAATGACATTGTTTGATGTATCTTGTATTACCAGATCCATATTAGATGCAAATTTGGTACCACATTCATAATTAAAACTTTTTCATTATTGCAGAAACTGCACGCCTAATATTGCCCAGAAGCAACTATAGCACCTTCCAAGCAACATAATTGCAACTATTAGCTAATCTGAATGCACCATGAAGCAAGGAACTTAAACCATGACGGTAATAATTGTTTCGAATCATGTTATATCTTAAAAGGTTAAACCTATTAGAATTTGGGGTCCAGTCACATATTAAACACTCACATCAACCTTATTAGCTCGTATACATAACTAAATGCAAGCAACAAGTCCAACACCAAGTGAATTTTTGCTCAGATGGGGTCACCATTTTCTCCTTGAGGGAAGCCGTAGATTTGAATTTCTCCATATGTCATGTGCGAGGAGATTTTTGGATTAATATGCAGGAATGTAGCAACAAATGCTGATCTAAGAATAAATCAAGCTCAACGCAGGCTCAGCTCAATTCACGTTCACAAATGCTCTATATATTCCTCAATTGCCTGACCTTATTAATTTTTTTTTTAACTGTTTCTCTCATCCAAATCATTCTCATGATGCTGTCACAACAATCTTTACTGCAAGATTTGAATTTCATCATCGAGATGTCACCGATCCTAAAATCCTCTTAACTGAAACCAAGGTTTTAAATGTCGGATATCGGGTTCATGTCGGATGGCTGAAATCCATGTCGGATAGCGAAAATCGGGGATATATCGGGGGACATTGACTAAATATCGGATTATCATATCGGGTAGTGTGCATATGTATAATATCATGTCCTAAATGTAATCTAAGCATTCATAAATTTAATATAAGCATACTTTATAAATTCTATAGACTAAACATTAAAAAAGTAAATAATATATGGATTTAGGTTCATAAATTCTTTCTATCGGGTTCATAAGAAACCCTTAAACATGAGAACGGATCAAACGAGTTTGAGTATTTATCACTAAACCCAAACCCAATAACAAAAAACAGATCTTAAAAAAAGTATCATATCGGTCGATTTTTCAAAGCTAAAAAATAGGCCGATATGCCCGATATGACCCAGATATTTCTGATTTTGCCCTGAAAACCGACATACGAGTTGAAAACGTCCATGTCGTGTCGGTCAAGCCCTCAAACCGATATGTCGGCCGACATGTCGGACATGTCGGGCGACATTTAAAACCTTGACTGAAACTACATATCATTTTTTGTTTCTCCATAAAATTGGAACTACAGTAGTCTCCAACTTCATGGAACCAAACGCAACCTAAGACCCTCGTAATCAACAAATTTTACCAAACGCCTCCCCTAATTCCCAAATTATTTTTGTCAGGAATACTTCTTCTATATAAAAAAGAGAGTAAATTTCCAAAATTGCGATTACAAGAAAGAATTACACGAACCTGGTGAGTGGCGTAGGTGGAGGATCTCGTGAGATGCTTAGGGTTTCTATTGCCAGCTCCGGCGAGGGGCTCGTCGTAGGCGGAGGAGACGGAGGAGGCGTCGCGGTGAGCGGCGGAGGCGCGAATGGCGCGGGCCGCGAGCAGAGGGGAGGGGAGAGACGAGGAACCATCGGATTCGAAGGCGGCGGAGGAGCGAGCGTCGTCGACGAAGGTTAGCGATCGCTGGGGCGCGTGCCGCCGGCGATACGCCATTGATTTTTTGGGGGAGGAGATGGTGACGGTGACGATGACGATGAGGTGGATCTCGGTTTTGTGGTGGTCGCCATTTTAGGTTTAGGGTTAGGGTTAGAATGAAGAGTTGAGATCGGACGCGGATTAATGGCCGAGGAGCGCGCGGAAAACTCCACTTCAGTTTTTGTTTTCTTTTTATTTTTTTACAAGGTTGTGGATTTGCTATTTAAATTGGCCTACAAATGGACAATATTTTATCAAATTTTGGCGATATTTTGACATAAAAAGCCACAAATTTAAGACAATTAGGTTTAACTCCAATCGCCGGTGACGAGTTACGAAAATTATGGAATTTTTGACTGCACACCCTTCAAATGTCCCATGTTTACAGGTTTATTATAAAAAAAAAAATTCCAAACTCTCCCTCTCTCCTCCCCCCTTGCTCCACACACTCTAGGGCTGTTTGGTTGTTGTTGGTAAAGTTGTGTATTTATGATGCAACTTGGAAAGTTGTTGTCCACCTCATCAATTTTACTTTTATATTTTTTTTTTATTCCATTGGAATCATAAATTGCTTGTTTGGTTTGTAAATGTAACTTTAATTGTTTGTTTGGAAAGTGTAAAATGTGGTCCCTACTCAAATAATCATATTGGTTGGAATTATTTTTTATTATTTTTTCTGACTTCAATGTCAGCTTTTTCCTAAAATCATGTTTTTTTTTTATAAAATTACTTTACAAGCCACATCAGCATATGAAATCACTTTACACTATTTTCACAACTACAAACAAACAATTGAAAGTGATGAAAGCTGACATTGGGACCCACTTTTTTACACTTTCCATCCTTTTACATGGTAAAAACATACAACCAAACAGCCCCTCTGTCTCCGCCGTCTAGTCATCAAAAACCCAACCTTCTTCTCTTATTCATCTCTCAGACTCAATATTATGGGGGTGTTTGTTTCAAATCCTATAATTTTAGGATATGGATTTCACCATGTGATTTGAAATCCATAGGTGTTTTGTTATGGGTTGGGATTTCTAAAATGTGTTTGTTTCATTAATATTTTGGGATTTGAAATACTGCAATTTGTAGTTATTTTATTTGTTTCAAGCTCAAATTGTAGCGTTACAAAATACCAAAATTTTGTAATATGATGAATATGCTATCTTGGTGAGGTTACCTCCCACAAAAGGATAAAATTAGGATTTGTCAAATCCTCTCCAATTGAGAGGTAAGCACACTCATTTATGAGATTTATCAAAATCCTCTTAAATTGAGAGGATTTGTCAAAATCCTCTTAAATTGAGAGGATTTGGCAAATTCTAAAATTTGGGCACTTTTTACACTTTTGGGATTCAATATTCTAAAAAAAAATTTAAAACAAACATCATATATGAAATACAAAAATACAAAAAAAACTCACTTTTTGATCCCAAAATTTGTAATCCATACCAAATGCTAAATTTTTTGATGAAACAAACATCCCCTTAAAGCATTGGGGGGGGGGGGGGGGAGGGGGAGGGGTGGTGGGGATGAGAGAAAGAGGAAGAGCAAAGGAGAGAGGGAGAGCAAAGAAATGATAAGAGAAGTTGAAGAAATTGAGAAGATAGGTGAGTTTAGAGAAAGAGGAAAATTAAGGCCTCTTTTGGTACGCGGGAATGATATGGAATGGAATGATCATTCTCACTTCTCATTTCTTTCTATCAAACACACCCTCTTTTTTAAAGTTGGAATGCTCATTCCCACTTCTCATCAATTCTCACTTTATGTGGGAATGAGTATTCACAATGAAATGATAGGGAATGGGTATTCCCACTTAAATGGGAATCAATAAAATATACAATTTTAAAATACGTTCATTCTCACTTTATTTTATAAATTACACACAAACATGAGAATGAGAATGACTATTCCATTCTCGCATTAATTCTATTTCATTCCTTCTTCGATTCCATTCTCATTTGGGTTTATTTCCACGTACCAAACGAGGCGTAAGAGATAAGAGTGAGGATATGAGAAATAAGGGAGGGGAAGAGAGAGTAAAGTTTATTTTTACGCCTCGTTTGGTACGTGAGAATGAAGTCAAGTGAGAATGGAATGGAAGAAAGAATGGAATGGAATGTATGTGAGAATGGAATGATCATTCCCATTCTCTTGTTTGGATGCGTTTGTATAATGAAGCTAGAATAAAATCTAATTCCCATTCTCATGATTGGTATCACTAGTTTACAAGTGAGAATGGAATCTCATTTTCTAATAATGCCCTTATAACAACATAGATTTTTAATAAGATAAAAATAAACATTAATGATAATAACTAAAAAAATTATTTATGCATATGTTATATTAATCTAGGTATGTGTTATACTAATGCGCATGTTATCGATCAGGTGTATGCTTCGTTTATATTTTTTAAACAATTCTCACTATTTCTGCATATGTTATATTAATCTAGGTATGTGTTATAATAATGCCCTTATACCTCTATATATAGTCTAGACATAATGTGGTTTTGATAATTTTAATATTTTGGTCAATTTCTCAGCGAGAGTTTCCTCTTTTCATAAATATTGGATCAAATATTTTTCAATCAAAAGTTAGATTTGTTGTTGCGCTTGAACCACAATCAAACATGTACGTAATGGGTACATATAGTTCTCTATGGTGGGAAAACAATAGCAAAAGTTTAAAAAGAATATTAAATTGTGTTAACGTTGCTCCTATGTTGAGCAATTGTGATATAATAGGCTAATGAAATATGTACCACTAGTTTTAATATGTTATTGAAATATGTACCACTAGTTTTAATCTCTACCCCGCAAAAAATTTCCTATTGTTCAAATATAATTAGCAGCTGAGAGAAGATGAGAATACGTAATCAAAAGCCATGATTTTTAAATTAATTCTTATTATTAATAGGGGTATAATTGAAAAAAAAATCTAACTAATTTGATTCTCCCATTGAATAGGAATTATCATTCTCTATCTTCTTACTTGGAATGCTCATTCCCACAAAAAGTGAGAATGGTCATTCCATGGGAATGGTCATTCCAACATCTAAAAAAAAGTTTTGTTTAGTATGAGAGAATGAGAAGTGAGAATGACATTTCATTCCACCTCATTCCCGCGTACCAAACGGGGCCACAGAGTTCAAAACGTTGGAGGTAAACCTAAAAATATGGGGAATTTGAGGGTATATATGCAAAAAAAATTAATTTTCTTGCTCAAAACCTGCAACTAGCAATCGAAAATGCCTAATTATTCGAACTTTGTTGCTTTTTATGCCAAATTGTTGTCGATATCAGTTTGTGTAGGGCTGTCCATTTTACCCGCTGAAGCCATTTGATGAAAGGATTAGAATGTATAAATAAGAGAGTATAAGAGTATAAGAGAGGGTATAAGAGTATAAGAGAGAAGAGATGAGTTTTTGGTGTGAAGAAAACAAATGAAAACCCCCCTCTATTTATAGAACCAGCCCCCTAGGTAAATGACCAAAATAACCTCACAAAATAGCCGTTTTTTGACCGTTTTTGGGGGCAAAACGGTCAAAAGGCCAAATCTGGCCGTTGTGGCCGGGCCGGGCCGGGCCGGCCCGGTAACAACGGTCAGATTGGCCCTTTGACCGTTTTGCCCTCAAAAACGGTCAAAAAACGGCTATTTTGTGAGGTTATTTTGGTCATTTACCTAGGGGGCTGGTTCTATAAATAGAGGGGGGTTTTCATTTGTTTTCTTCACACCAAAAACTCATCTCTTCTCTCTTATACTCTTATACTCTCTCTTATACTCTTATACTCTCTTATTTATACTTTCTAATCCAATCCCCAAATGGCTTCCGGATCTGATTATGAAGAGCAAAACATATCTCCCGATCCTGAATTGAGTCCTCCTACTATGAGTCCTCCTACTATCAGTCCTCCTACCGAAGTTAATCCCGAATCCGGTGGCGACGAATCTGCACCAAGAGCTCCTAAACGGCCAAGATCCGATGTGTGGAATTTTTACGAGAAGATCGACGTCACCAAGGATGAACACGGTAGGATCCTCACCCAGAAGGCTAAGTGTGCTTTGTGCGGCAAGATTTTTCAAGCTCATCATAAGAGCGGCACCAACCACCTCAAACGCCATTTAGATAAACACAACAAAGGCCAGCCTCCTCAAGGTGATATCCGACAATCCATGATTTCTCAATCCTCCTCTTCTGGTAGTCTCGGTAGTTGGAACTATGACGCTGCCAGAGCCAGGAAATGCGTAATCAGGTTTATCATTCTTAAAAACCTTCCTTTTAAATTAGTAGAAGATGATGAATTTGAAGATATGTTTAGAGATGGTTTTTATCCTGCATTTAAAAAATTTTCTCGTCAAACCTGTCAACGTGATATTTTAAAATATTATCAGCAAGAACAAGAAAAAATAATTTCTTATTTTAAAAATTTAAACTGTAAATTTTCTTTAACTTCTGATATTTGGACATCTAGAGCACAAACTGGATATTTATGTATCACAGCACACTGGATTGATGAAAATTGGCAAATGTTTAAAAGAGTTGTTTCTTTTATTACAATAGAAGAGTCACATACTGGTGCTAATGTTGCAAATTTAATAATTGAAGAACTTATGAAATTAGAAATTTCACAAAGAATATTTTCTCTTTCACTAGATAATGTAAGTAATAACAATGTAGCTGTTGATTTTATCAGATCATCTTTATCATTGCCATGTCATGGTGATCTTTTTCATATTAGGTGCATCTGTCATATTTTAAATTTAATTGTTCAAAGTGCATTTACTGAAATTAAACCCATGATAGAAAAGGTTAGAACAGTTGCTTACATGCATAGTGCTTCTGAACAAAGACTTAAAAGATGGAAACAATTTTGTAAAAGAAAAAATGTAAAGCCTAGACTAATTCCAAAAGATGTTGACCATAGGTGGAATTCCACATATGCAATGTTAAGTGTAGCAATAGAATATAAAGACATTATAACTGATTTTATAAACTATTATGCTTCTAGTTCTAGTTCTGGTAGCACTTATGGAATAACTGAAGATGAATGGACAGTTATATGTAATTTAAATGAAATGTTACAAGTTTTTTATGATGCTACCATGTTATTATCTGGCTGTTATTATCCAACCATTACTTTAGCTGCTTTACAAATTTTAAATATTCAAAATTTTTTTGATAAATATCGTTTGGATGCTACTTTTGGACCTATGGTTTTTGAAATGGAGAGCAAATTTAATAAGTATTTTAGGCATATTCCTCATATTTTTTGTTTGGGGGTTCTTATTGAATCATGCTTGAAGGATATTGGCCTTCGAAGTTTGTTACAGTCATTGTATGGTGGACAGATTATAGACTTAGATGATGGAACCACCCTGAATGCTACTACTCATCATTTACTTATTAGAAATTATTTTCAAACTTTATATGATGAGTATGCAGCTAGACATGGTGTAGTTGCACAACAGTCTGCAGCTTCGGTTTCTTCGAGCTCATCCCGAGCCCGAGGTAAAAGTGTAGGTTTTGATATGTATGCAATGGTAGCCGAGCTAACTGGTGGATCTGGACTTGGATCGTCATCATCGGAGGTTTCTGAAATAGATGAATATTTTTCTGCTTCTTTAGTTAGATGTCAAGGAAATGCTTTAGATATTTTGCAATGGTGGAAAGTATATGGATCAGTTTCATATCCTATACTTTCCACCATGGTTCGTGATTTACTAACAGTGCAGGTTTCGACGGTAGCTTCCGAATCCGCCTTCAGCACAGCAGGTCGTTTGATCGACGATCACAGGACATGCTTGGATCCATATACTGTACAAGCGGTGATGTGCCTACAAGATTGGTGGAGGTACGAGAAGCGAACGCAAGGCATCGATCGGATGGCTGGAATTGAAGATAAATTTGAAGAATTGGGACTAGCAGATAGATATAAAGAATAGATTGTAGTTTTTATATCTTAGCTTACAATTTGTAAAGAATTATTTTGGAAATAATTGCAAATGGTAGTGATATAGGTGAGTAGGTGCCAACCTAGTTGGGATTTACTTATCTATTGTGATGCGATTAATTCCAAAATAAATTTGTACTTGTAATTTGTAACTGATTTATCAATTATTAATAAAGAATATGTTTTTATCATTTCTTATTTGTAATTTATGTCATTTTAAGTAATTAATAAAATTATTGTTTTTGTTATTTTTCTTGTCTTTTTTTTATAATTTATAAGTTAAATAACATTAAAAAAATTTGGAAAAAAATGAAAAAAAAAGGAAAATCACCCGGGCCAGCCCCGAACCCGGCCCGGTCGGGCCCGGGCCCGACCCGGTGTACCCGGGTCCGGGTCTCGGTTTTGCCCGGCCCGGATGGACAGGCCTAAGTTTGTGTGCCGAAATGGTAAAGTAGTGTCACTTTATAATGCCAATTTGGTATTTTAGCACATTAGAATTGCTATTAGATCCATCAATTACTATAAATTTTTTCTTGATGTTAGTCCCTTAAATCTTTCATATTTTGAAATTAGGCCCTCAAAGCATGGAAATTACTATCAGGTTCCACATATCTTAAGATATTTTGAATTAGTCTATCAAATCATTGAAATTGTAATGGGGTCCGTCGATTCTTAAGTTACTATCAAATGGTTTTTATTCTTAAGTGTTTACTCATCATCCTAATTAAAATCTGAGATTTATTATTAAAGGCCATCGGTATATTCTCTCACAATCCATGTTGAACTATTAGACTTTTTCACTTATATTTAATTGTGTATCTAATGATACAAATATATATCGTGATTTGTCACACTTTTTTGTGCGTCATTATTGTTTAATTTTTTATAAATAAAATGACACTTTTATATGTGTCATAAAATAAGTATCGCCGCATACAACTTTTGTTGTAGCGAGTTAACTTTTTTTCATGGATTACCAGCTATACCTCTATGCTTAACATACTTGGAGCCAATATTTGTTTCTTTAAATCCGTTTAAACTCCAAACCAGTCTAAAAGGCATACCCATTAATTATTTGTTCTCCTCCAACGGTTAGTTCCTCCCTCTAACCCATCTTGAACTCATTGAGTGAGGGTGAAATGTAAGTATTAAAAAAAATTATGGAAATTATTTCATAATTTGGTGATCTTATAATAATTTGCAGATGTGCATTAACTGTACATCTTTTCAAATATTCTCCTAAACTAGTCTTTTACCTATGTGATGCAAAAAATTATAATGACGATGCTGCATTTAGAATATTATTATGTTATTATTTTGATAATTATTGTTTGATTTTACTAAAGTTGTGCTATAAAAGAACATTAACTATATTCTAAAGAAGAAGAATATTTCCTAATTAGTTTATAAGGCCACATTTATAGTAACTTCCCCATGGAGATATATTGACAAATATTTAATAATTGCACAATATAAGGTAAATACGCGAAAAATGATAGTCAATGACCTTGCAATTCTTTTTCCTAAACGTCTTACCCTTCCAAGTTATTTTCTCAAAAGAATTGGATGAGAACATCAATAATTTAAAGCAAAAATATTATAGGTGAGCACAATGAAGCCACCAAATCACGGAAATATTCGATGAGAGAACAGAAAATAAAAGAACCATGACATGCGATCGGGAAAAAATATTACGCAGATAGAGACCCCCGCATTATTCGCTTGAGGGTCCATGAGACGCATTAACTTTTTTGAAAATGCAAATTTTTTATTAAATGGGCAAAGATGAATAGTTGAGAGAACAGATATGAAATAACTTTACCACAGAGACCTAAAATATGAGACCAACAGGGGAACATGTGAGGTGTCCCCCTCCTATTAGATAATGAGCTGATCATTATTAATGATGACTAACTCATTATGCAATAGGAGGGGGGACACCTCACCTGTCACCCCTGTTGGTCCCATATTTTGGGTCTTTTAAGAATTTTTCGATACGAAAAGAGAAACATAAATGATAATATAAATGAACAATTAATTGCCTAGAGAAGAAATTAAGTGCTCTCCGTGACATGCATAGGACGTAAAAGATTGGATTTTAGAAAGTAATTTATAGAAAATGTTGTTTATTTATTAAAAAATTAAATAGAAGGTCAAGAGGCAAAGCCCACAGAATTTGCCACGCGGGGAACTAAAAATTTTCTTTTAGTATGTAGTATAGCACAGATGTGGAACATAATCCAATATTAACAACACATTAAGAAATATGATTCCATTATCGAACATGTAAATCTATGTTACAAATAATAACAACACCCTGCAAGGTCTCGGGAAACAAATATTACAATATACATATTATTTGGTCGAGGGCATTGAGACTTAAATTGAAGATGATATTGAAAGATCAATTTTGAGATTTGGTGTAAAAATCGTGTAGAGAACTCCCTCTATATATATACATAAAACATACAAAGAGAAATAAGAAACCAACACATGCATGTTCAAATGGGAAATTTAAAGTCTTTAATAAGTAAAGAAGAACATGACATATGATCCAGTAAAAATGCCAAAGTTTCACAATTGCTAATAGTCAAATTATTAGGGTGACTTTGGCAATTTTTGAGCTAGAATTCACCTAATTATGAGCCCTGAAACTTTTTTTTTGGACAACTTCTACCCCGGATTAACTAAAGAAAATCATTCCAAACTGATTTTTTTGAAGTTACCAAAACACAACGCAAATGCAGCGGACCAAATCTACACGCTTGTTTCTCCATGCATATGGATGTTGTTGTTTTGTGGAGCCTGATTTATATATATTATACATAACAGCGGGACTCTGGATTGGGCCACTATAGAATTTCTTTCCAATGTGGGGGCATGTGGGAGCTGATGATGCCCTCCGACATGTGTCTATGAGGGAACACTCCCAAAAAACTTAATTTACTATTTCTAATATGCAAGTATTTGTACAATATCATGATAGACTATGAAGAGTATATAAGGAGAGAAAAAATAGAGATGACAGAAAACATTAAAGAGATTGATTGTAATTTTCGTTCATTATCAGTGACATTGTAATCTGACTATATCTGTTCAACTTATGTGTTTTTTGGGGGGGGTCATAAAAATTACCATTAAAATAGGCTAAAATCAATAGAAAACCGCACTTCAAGTTTTTTTATATACAAAAAACACTTTATGAGTGTGTTTAGCTTTCAATCAACCACTTGAGAGCAATTGTTGTTCAACTTTTACAGTAAATGCCAAAAATCTCCTCCTCCGTTCTCCCTTCTCCCTCCTCGGCCATTGTAACTATCCCCACACATCTTCGTCCCGTTAGATCTGAGATGCAAGCCTAGAGGGAGTCAATAGTATTGCTACAACTTTTTGCCAAAAACACGGAATATGCATCAGAATATATAAAATAAAAGCGATAAATGATATATAGCAACGTAATCAAACACTAAGAGCACACAACTAAGGGCACACAAGATTTTATAATGGTTCAGATAACAATCATACGTCAACTCTTTCTTCTTGCAAAGATGCTTCCTCACTAAATAAAGAGTTCATCTGAATCACAAACTCGATTTAGTAGATTTGCAAAATCACATCCTAGAATCTATTTGAAATTAGTGTTCTAACCTAACTCTCACAATGAGTAACTCCTGGCCTTACTAGTCCTAACCTTCAATTTAACTAGCTTGAGTATGTCGTCAAAGGAGTTTAAAGAAAAACCAACATAAATAATTAAAACTCACAACACAGGAAAGATTTTACATCCCTTTTACTGAACAAGTTGTTCCTCAAAGAATATAAGTGTAGGTTGTGTAGCTCAATGAAAAACAGTAAAGAAGATCACTCTAAGGACAACTCTCCTCACTAAAATGTTCAGAGATGTTGTGCGCAATGAGTGAGAGTTTAATGAGGCTTTAGGCTCAAAATTTACAACTTGATCTCTCACAAATTAAA